>NC_072446.2:12290576-12599807 GCF_028878055.3 Symphalangus syndactylus | reverse complement strand
AGAAAAGAAAAAAAGATAATGCATTAACTTTATATTCAGTGAAACACTATTTAGAGAAATATTCTAGGCACATAAATTTAAAAGCTTAATTTTTTCTTAATCACTGAGTTTTATTATGGGAATGGAGTGGGATGGAGGAAAGAATACATAAAGTACAAAATAGGCCAGGCATGGTGGCTCACTATAATACCAGCACTTTGGGAGGCCGAGGCGGGCGGATCACTTGATGTCAGGAGTTCGAGATCAGCCTGGCCAACATAGTGAAACCCTGTCTCTACCAAAAATACAAAAATTAGCTGTGCATGGTAACGCGCGCCTGTAATCCCAGCTACTCAGGAGGGAGGCAGGAGAAGTGCTTGAACCTGGGAGGCAGAGGTTGCAGTGAGCTGAGATTGCGCCACTGCACTCCAGCCTGGGCAGATAGAGCAAGACTCTCTCAAAAAAATAAAAACAATAAAGTATAAAATAATGAATATAAAAACAACATAAACTATAGAATATCAAAAATAGAATATAACATGACTCCGGTACTTAAAGCACTTGTACTTTTTGCAATAAAACTTATATTTATTTTAACTCCATTATAAGATCTGAGAAAGCCAAAAAATGTTACTTTATTAATTTTGTTCTTATGATTATAGCACATGTACACACATACATATACTAATACAAATTATTTTTAGCATTTAAATACTTAAGCACCCTGAAAATCTGGTTGGTATAATTTATTTCCATTTGAGCTATATGCATACATAAACCCATATGGTTATAAATTTTCAGTAAGTATTTAGGAAATAGGCAATAGATTAAGATGATAGAAATATACTCCAAGCTAAGTAATTTAGTCCTACATGAAATACATTTTCATTTTAATTGCTATTGATTTTCTTCACGTTCTCATTTTTAGTTTTTAAAACACAAATAAATGACTTTACCTCTTGCTGAATACAAATATTCACTCTTGAGTCAATAACCAGGGAACAAATGCGAGGTACGAAACTTTCCACTACTTGCTTTTTACCTGAATAAAAGTGTTAAATTATTGATAAATGTCCATTTCAAATCTTCTTAACTGTCCGTCTTTTCTTATAAGAGTTAGTGGAAAGGGGCCAGGCATGGTAACTCAGGCCTATAATCCTAGCACTTTGGAAGGCCCAGATAGGTAGACTGCTTGAGCCCAGGAGTTTGAGACCAGCCTGGGCAACATGGCAAAATCCTGTCTGTACAAAAATTAGCTGGGCACCTGTAATCCCAGCTACATGGGAGGCTGAGGTGGGAGAATCACCTGAGCCCAGGAGGTCAAAGCTGCAGTGAGCCGTGATCGTGCCACTGTACTCCAGCCTGGGTGACAGAGACCCTGTCTCAAAAAATAAAAATAAATAAATACAGAGTTAGTGGAAAGGATATACCTACTGCAGTTCAGAAGAAGGCCCACCAGGGCTTGGGGATGAGAAAGAATGAAATTAAGTCCTAATTCTATTTGGCCTTGCAAAAAACACCACTCAACAAATCTGACTGATTTTAATACTGTCAAGGGACAACTCTAGATCTAGCTTCTAACTGCAGGCACATAAGGAGGTATTTATTTATTTTTTTGATTAAATATAGTTCAAAATCGAAAACTTCAATTCTAAGGCTTTTACCAAAACTGACCTCATTTTTAGTTATACATCAAAAATTTTTATACCCATAAAGACCAACACATCTTAACCCCAATGAAGTTCTAAATGATGTGAGCCACTTTTAGGTTAATGCATTTTTGAAAGATGAGGCTTTATCAATACTAAGTGTATTCAGAGGAATGTGTACATGCTGTTTCATGAATGCAAATTTTAAAAATAAGTTTAAACAATGGAAATACTGTAAAAACAAATGTACAATTTTCTAAAGTGACTGCATAAAAAGAAAAAAGTACTCAGATGAAAAGATACAATTATTTACTTTAAAAATCAGGTGGATCACTTCACAACTGCTGGTGCTTTAGGATCGTTTTTTCCCTAAAAACTTAAAAATTTAGACTACATTGTTATGTAGAAAAACAATCAATGAAGAGGTAGGATTAATTATTAAATCAATGGCAATCTGTTTAAAACTTTTGGGCTCTGAAGACAGCAAGTACCTTTATTTATAAATAATTCACCAGCCTCACTGACCAATCCTAGGTAAGTCTTCTTCAATCAACACATAGCTAAAATAACTTGGATCTGATTGCTTGGCACAAGCAGGCCACAAGTCAAAGAATGAGTAGGAACATATTCTGTATTCTCAGTTTACTATTGAAAATTTGTTCCATTAGATCAAAGGTTGGCAAACTATGGCCCACAAACTAAATGCAACTCACCGCCTGTTTTTGCATGACTGTATTACTCACCAGCAAGTGCTCTGTGAAAACTATTTGAATCTATCATGTTTTATTAAAACAGTAGTGTCAAAGGTGAACATCATTCACTCTCATCAGCTTAGCCACGGTCAGTTATTTGAATTTTTGTCAGAAGCAGAAGCTGAGTATTCGGACTTTCCCTACCACACAGCAGTCCAATGGCAGTGGGGTTTTATTGTGACTTTTTGATATCCAGCACCAAGACTGAAATTTTTCTGAACAAGAACTGTCCTCAACCTTTATTGCTGAATACTGAATGGCTCTGGTAATTAGCACTGGCTGCAGAGTTGACAATGTTTCTAAATGAATTTGGCACAAAATTACAAGACAAAATAATGCCTGCATCATGAACTTAACACTGCAGTGAAGTCATTCTGGTAACTAAGGTGATCTGAAAGGCAAGTAATGCTATGCTGCTTTATACACTTCAGACTGTCAAAAGTTAAAACAGGAGGCAACATCTCCATTTCCACACAAATTTGCAGGGAATATATTTTTTCCAAACTCCAACTACAGGTCTAGCAGTGTTTTTGGGCTTTGTTGTAAGTACAAAGGAAATTTCCACATTTCAAAATCCATTTAACTGTGCAACTGGGAAGCTTCCACATAACCTTCAATTGGAAGTGATTAATTTGCAATGCAATGACATTCTAAAATGCAAATGTTAAGAACCTAACAATTCTATTAATGCCTTTCAAGTGATGAACACGCTCAATTAAAAGCATGCTTATGCACTGATATCAGTATTTGGCATTGTCTGCATGAAAAGCCATTTTCTAATGTGACATACATAAAACCTCATTATAGACAGGGATTAACAAATGAACATTTACAATCAATTTTGAAAACAGAACACTCTGAACCCTAATTAAATGAAATGTTATTCTCTCACAAAAAGAATGCAAGTTTCATTATTAGTAGATCTATATTACAAAAAATTGTACAACTATATTTTCAATGGCATCAATAAATTATTTGTAGAAATTTGTTTTTCTTTCTTGTTATACAAGTACCTACATAATATTCTTAATTGTTTTTCTCTTGGACTACAAAGTCTAAAATATTTACTATCTGGCCCTTTACAGTAAAAGTTTGTTGATCCTTGAATCAGATAATGAGTTCTTAATACTAGGACAATACAACGAGAATTGTAAAATTATACTAAAACTCTAACAGTAATTTATTGTTCCAATAGAAAATAAGTATTATACCTTCATCACTGACATCATGTATGACCTGAAAAAAAGTGAATAATATTTAATTTACAAGTTACTATATATTACAAACCATTACAATATTATAAACCATTACAAATGGTATTGAAATGACAGATTACATTTTAACTCATAGCATAATTACTTTTTATTAACTAACCATTTAATTATATTTACCAGAATAAATGCTTTATACAATCTGAACAGACCAATCCAACCAAGTCACCAACCAATCTGTTAGTGACTTTTAGGCTCAGGGCACACAGAACACAAATTGTTTTTTTAAATAAACACATGCTTTATAAACATCAGTGTAATCAATGTGATTTTTACCAGCAGAAGATCAACTAAGTCTTCTATCATATTGAGAACAGCTTCATCTTTTGAATTTCCTTGACTCTGAATAATCTCCTTGGATTTTTCAAACCAGGCAACCATGTAAAAAAAAAAAAAGGAATGAACTTATTACTTTGAGTTCCATTTTAATAATTTTAAGAATGTACTTATCTATCTTTGCATAAACAGTGAACCTAGGAATAAAGACACATCAAAATTAAAATTTTAGTGTTGTATCAAAATAAATTCAAGTTTTTAAGGATCCTCCTTGTTTTTTTTTTAAACTATCTTTTCCCATTGTTTAAAATGAGAATAGATGAAGTTAATTTTGATTCCATGTAGAAGATCCTTATTTCCCCTTCAAATTTCTAGTTAGGGTACATTTATTATAATAGAAGGAAGTAAACTATCACAATTTAGACCATTTTGATATTGTTACTATATGAAAAGTTTTCATATTATTTTACCTTAATTCAGATATTTGAGTACATACATCTCAGATACTATTCTAGGTGCCAATAATGTAGCAATGAACAAAAGAGACAAAAATCAATATCCTACATCCTAGCATGGGAGACAAACCATATAAAAACAAAAAATGAAGTTAGATAATAAGAAGAGTTAAAGAGACAGTAAAGCAAGTAAAGGCCTTAGGGAGCTTAAACTCACAGGATTATCAAGGAGTCTGTACAGTTTTCTTGTGATCTTTATATTTGTAACATATATCACAAGCTATAGAAATGTTTTATTCCCAACATTGTACATAAAGTTCCTAAATTTATTTTCAACAATTTGGATAATTTCTTATTAGAAAGCATATCTTTTATAATATTTCATTCACATGAATATGTTACATATTCTATACTTATCTTTTGTATTAGTCCTTGTTTTATCATTGTTAGAAGTCCAGCTTGCCCCAATACACTGATATTTTTGCCACATCTTCCAACAGAAACCAAAATGGCTGAAACATTGTGGATATCCTCTTTATTAAGTTCCTGAAATAAAAGGTACACATTAAAATTTCTGTAAACACAAAACAGTATGAAATAGACATTGTACAAGGAGTGTTACACACATATTTTAACCTTCACAAATCCTGAAAGATGGTCATTTTAATCATCTCTATATTGCAACAGATGAAAATGTGTTTTAAGAATGCGACCTGCCCAAAGCCATACAGTCAGGGAATGACAAACTCAGGACAAAAATGGAAATCTGTATAAATCCAAGAAACTTTATACTATGATACAATGAATCAGCAACTTTCCATTCTAAAAAGCTCCATGTATTTAACTAACAGAAACAAGAAATTTTTATTCAATTTCTTGGATTCATAATGAATCTCAGATACTGGGGTGGGGGGATTATCAATAATCACCTTTTCTCATGTATGAAAATGCCTTAAATATGATCAATTAAATTCAAAGTTTGGGGTGATTTTTCTATGTTTAAGTTTTGACAGAAGTAGGCATTGTCTATGTAACATCAAGTATACACTGATAGGTTTTTTTAAAAATCTATCAACTTGTTTAAACTTCAAAGAGCTAAAGTATTTTTTCCCCAGTTTCAGTCACAGTTAATAGTAAAGCCCATGTGAACACATATTTTTGTATATTTTATTTGGGAAATGACATTCCAATGTGTTGAGATTCCTCAAACAAACAAACAATAATAAGCAAATGGTGAAATAAGCATTTATTTATGTAATTATAACTGAGCTTGCCCAAGCCTATTCATTTTTTTCTAATGGAGTACTTCCTTCTAAAACTAGAGTTCTATCTAATAATTGTAATAATCATTGAGCAAAAATGAACATTTACCCTGCATATAAGGTTGTCCACCTTGTGGAAAAACTGTTTGCTGCATTTAATCTTCACATCTTCACAAATATCAATTTGTAAAAGTGTTTTCAAAGGTTTGAAATCATTTTTTCTTAAAGCATCATCAATGCATTTTTCCAACTGCTAGAGAAATATATTTAATGGCACATGCTGTATCAAAACCAAAATTACCTTATGCAATCTAGTAATTTGAGAACTGTTTTCACATGAAAACTCTCAAATGAACTCATAAAATATTAATTCACTTATTTTTTAAAAATATGGCCACTATTAAATTTGGAACAACTGAATTAGAAATTACATTTCTTTGATAATAAGACTGATTAGAAAAAAATATTTTACTAATATTTCCAATTCATATCTTTTATTACTAAGGTCACCTTTATGTCAACCTCAACAGAAACTTGATGAAAAAAGCAAAAAAGCTTTAAAGTAACGAATACTTAAACCATGAATAAAAGCCTAGCATACCTGACTACTAATCTCTTAACGGGGTTTAACTAGTAAAGAAAAAAATACATAAAGACAGGCAAAAGCACCTTTTAGAAATTATGCCAACTAACATAACTTAAGCATTACCATTATATAATATTTATAACATTAATAAAATCTGTCATCTTGCTCTTAAAGTACAACTTCATTAATAACAAATGTTCATACTACAACTGATCACTAAACAGGTTTGGCTGTGAACTGCATACATGTTGAATAGATTATTAACACTTACATTTTACCTAAATACACAATATCTTAATCTCTAAAACTTAATACAAAAATATCCAAGCATAAATTATGCATAAATCAGCGCATAATTCTTTTCAATGTAAAAGGTAGGTATAAAGAATCAGTATTTTTAATACTTTATAAATATTCTTAATATAGCTTTTGCAAACATCTACTGAATACAAGAAAGAACACTTTATTTAAACTATTCTTGACCATTTCATAAAAACATGTAAGCTTTGTCACTGCTAAAAACATAGCACTGAATACCTATAAGTAAACAAAAAGTGATTTTCGGAATTAAAATACTTACTTTTGGTCTAGGACTACATACCTGGAGATCTTGTCTCATTGGCATTTTGACTTCATTTAAAAAAAAAAAAAAAGCAAGACAAAATAAACACCTATAAAAGAAAGCATATATTTTCTGTATCTCACAATCTGTTTCATGTGTTTAACAGTTTAAATATCTTACACACATAAATATGCATTTGTTATTTATACCACAGGCAATATTGTTTAACTTCCTCACTAAACACTTACCTATTTATTAACTTACACATTTGAATATGATCAAAGAAGTTTCTAGAGAAAAGCCTGAAGATTATTTAGTCAAGCTCTTTCTTTTTTATAGATTACTTAATGTCAAATATCCTGCCAAAAGGTCACAAAGCTAGTTAGTAAAACAATAACCTGGATCTCCCTTTCCAGTGATTCCCTGCTATAATTGTTCCACCTTTGAGAACAAGGAAAAAAAAACTCTTGAATTAATGTGTAAATGAAATTTGGGCTATTAATATTCAAGAAAGGAGGAATAGGCAGATATACTAACAATGAACAGGATCAAAATACGCAAGGAAAGGAGTGAGGAAAAGATAACTCAAATACATTTAATATGTCCACAAGAGTGTTCAGGAAAGAAAGAACCCCCAGTTTCTGGTTGAATGCTGAAATTAAGGTGAGGACCTCATTTTCCCAAAGTTATCTGGGTCCTTAAAGACCATGGGATGCAAATACAAACAACTGCCACAAATTAATATATTGCGATATGGCTAATAGAAAGTATCCACCAGGTTCTAAAGAGAGATTCCATGCTAATGAAAACAGGACCAAAAATAGATTAAATCACTTCAAACAATCCTATCTTGTGTGTTTCTGACAAGGATCAAAGATAAAGGTCATTGATTCTCCCTGCCATGAACACCTAAGGAACTAACATTATTTTGGTCAAGAAAATGCAAATCATTGCTGTAGTCATCCTCAAAGCTCTGTATCCCTATTTTGTTTTGTAGAATATGCATAATTATTTGCTTGTCTTTTTTGGAACCAAGTACTAAAGGTCATTCTGAGAGGAACCATGTGCCTGAGAGTATTATTCATTTATAAATAATAAAGTCTGATGATTATGTTTTTTACCATCTCATTTTAATAATTATGGAAATGTTTTTTAAAAATATTGTATGTTACAAGACTCCATGTCTACAAAAAAAAATTTTTTTTAATTAGCTGAGTATGGTGGTGTGTGCCTGTAATCCCAGCTACTCTGGAGACTGGGGTGAGAAATTGCTTGAGCCTAGAAGTTGAAGGTTACAGTGAGCTATGACCACAACACTGTACTCTAGCCTGGGCAAGAGAGGGAGACTCTGTCTCTAAAATAAACAAAAAGAATGCATGTCATCATTTCTAAGGTAACCACTAAATCAGTAGTGAAAGAATATACAACTACTAAGCAAAGTGGGGGAGGGAGGCTGTAATGTTTTCATTTTAATCAATCCAGAGAGAGAGAGAGAAAGAGAAAGAGACCCAGAACAAGAAAGAAAAACAGGAAACACAAAGTAAGGTGACAGATTAAAAGTTACATATCAGTAATTACATTGAAAGTAAAATACATTAAATACTCTGAAGAAGTAAGAATATGTCACCCTCCCAATATGCTGCTCTGACATATCGACTATTTTAAATTAAGGGCACTTAACAAAAAACAGCAGGTACAAGATCACTCCCACCTTCATTCTGTTTCCTAAAAGCAGGAAATGGAATTCCCATGCGAAAGATGTCCTCCCTGTACCAAAAGGGAAGTAATCTTATAATCAAGGAGGGGAAGTTAAAATCAAGAAAATCTGTACAACCAAACTTTGTTAAACCAACCCTTATCTTCCTAGTCATTTCTCCACCCAATTAACTACCCTAGCCTAAAGCCTCTTTGCCTTATTTCACAACTTACTATTCTTTGTCCAATTCAATATATAACTGACCCTAACTACTTCTTTGGGTCTTCATGTTCTTATGAGAGATCCTGTGTCATGTAAAACTTGTATTAAAGAAATTTGTGTGCTTTTCTCCAGTTGATCTATGTCAATTTAACTCTAAAAGGGAACAGGTAAAGTTTTGCCCCACAGCTCCAATTAAAAGTCAGATTGTCCTCAAAGGATCAATGCTTGAAGGACGGATACTCCATTCTCCATAATGTGCTCATTTAACATTGCATGCCTGTATCAAAACATCTCATGTACTCTACTGACACCTACTATGTACTCACAAAAATTAAAAAGAAAAAAGTTGGATTGTCGGGTAGGTTAATAATTTTTAAAACTATATGCTGTCCAAAAATATTATATTTTAAGAGATATAACTTAAATAAAGGGCTATCAAACAGTTGGAAATAAAAAGAAAAGATAGCTACCACACAAACAAAAGAAAGCTAATAAAACTATATTACTGTTGGATTTACCAAAAAAGTCCAACACAGATGGAACTGAAAAGAGAATCCAGAAACAGACCTATACATATGACTTGATTTATGATCAAGGTAGAACACAAAGCAGTCAGGAAAGGGTAAGATAATCTTTTCAATTAATCTATACTGCTCAACTGGATGTTCATAAGAAATACAACAAAACCTCACTACTTCATACCAACCATCTCATACCATATGCAAACACCATTTCCAGGTGGAATGAAAATTAAAAACAATTAAGTTTCTAGAACATATTAGAACATCTTCATGACCGTGCAATAAGCAATAAGCAAGATTATAAAAAGCTCTAACCGTAAAAGACAACTGATAAGTCGGACAACCTTAAAATTAGAAACACTTGTTCAATGAGAACACATGGATACAAGGAGGGGAACAACACACACTGGGGCCTGGTGGGGCAGCAGGAAGGAGAGCATCAGGAAAAATAGCTAATGCATGCTGAGTTTAATACTTACAGGTTGATAGGTGCAGCAAACCACCATGACACACATTTTCCTATGCAACAAACCTGCACATCTTGCACATGTAGCCCAGAACTTAAAATAACCTATTGATTTTCTCAATCCATGAGCATAGGATTTAACAAAAGAAAGAACTCTGTGGGAAAACATCATTGAGAGAACAAGGCAGGCCATACAGATGAAAATATTTTTCTCTTATACATTATTCACTTGTGTGAATATTCACAACTAAGTTATTTGGTTATCAATTAATGTAAACATACTCTTGGAAATATGAACTGAATAAAAGGGTCCTATTTTGGCACCACAGCCTATTTAATGTCATAGCCTCTGACCTTCCACCTTCAAAAGAGTCTATAACTCTGACCAGTTGCCTCACTTGTTAATGTATTGCCCTGGTAACAAGGTTATAATTGACATCTTTGATTCCTAAATATTTTAAATACAGGTAAGATTTCTTCATCAAACAGAGGATTACTGGGACTACTACTTCTCCCAAATGCATGTAGGTACTATAATTTATTATCAATCTGTTAGATTTCTTTTTTTAAGAAAACCACAAGTTCATGAGTGTTCATTTAGATTAAGTGAAGCACAACAATACTGCCTGCTTTAAAACCTCACTAGTTTGTCAAAACCTCACAGAGAACTGTGGAAATAACAGCTCTGAATTTATGTTTGTCTATAGGCTCAGAATTCTTCCTAACCCCACCTCCTAGTATTAAGGAAACAAACTTCAGAAGCAACAAAAGCAGCTTCCATTCAGGAATCTGCTAGGAGACAGTCTGCAGCCAAAACAAATATGGATTGGAGGAGGAACCTTCTCCTGTAAGACAGGTTTCATAAATCCGAGAAATTCCATAAGGGATGGAATTGTGCCAACTGCCTCTGTAACAACAAGAAAAATGTTTGCTCACAGCTATGTGTGGACTCTTACTGTATTAATTTCCTAGGGTTGCCTTAACAAAGTGCCACAAACTGGATGGCTTAGAACAGCAGAAATTATCTCAGTGTGGAGGCAAGACGTTTGAAGCAAAGGGGTCAGTAGGATCATACTCCCTCTGAAAGTGCTAGAAGAAGGATCTTTAAGCTTCTGGTAGCTGCCGACATTCCTTGACTTGTGGCAGCATAAATCCAGTCTCTGCCTCCTTTATCACATGGTATTCTTCCTTTTACTTTTCACATTGTCTTCTATGCATATCTGTATCCAAATTTCCCCTTTTTATAAATATATATTGGATTAGGGCCCACCCTAATAACTTAAATAACTTAATAAGTTTATAACTTAACTTGGTTAAATGCAAAAGACCCTATTTCCAGAAAAGGTCACATTCTGAGATACTGGGAATTAGAATCTCACATATCTTTTTAGGGGAACACAATTCAACCCATAACAGTCACTACATAAAGCCCAAACTTAATTCAATATTGGAATGCCAAAAACATGGGATTCAAAGAAGAAATAAAAGTTGAGGTTTTGAATGTACTGGGTGGGGAAGGAAAACATGTCATATAAGAGCTAGTAACCAGGGCAGCCTGGGTTACCCCTACACATAAGGCAGCAATGCCATTACAGGGTGACATAATTCTAGAAATTTTCCTCAAATGTAGTGCCAAAATTAGCCTCTTGCTGAAATATTTTCTCCATTTCAATTAAAGTGAAACAAGTCAGATTCTGGATAACTGACAGAGATTGGTCTACTGGAAAGTTTTAAGAAAAGAAGAACCATCATCTCGGGCTACTCTCTTCCCCTGCCCCCATACTGCTGAGACTGCCGAATCGATCTTTGGTAGTGCTAAGTACTAGGTAATAGAAATTTTTTATTTTCTGAAATTACTGCACCAGGGACCAAGCATTGGCAATTTTTCTATGTTGAAACAGGTCCAGTAATGTGCTAAGCATAATGTCCTACTAATTTTTGAATGCTTTAAAAGATAATATATACCAGAACTTTGGCATTGAACGGTTTCTGAGAACGTATGACTGGTACTTCCTTTCCATGGAAGACAGCTGAAGCTACAGCTGATGAATGAACTCCAACTCCACCAAAGAATCTGACTGCACTTGAACATAATGAGATTTGTTGAGAATGTGTATTTGGGACTTTAACTTAAAAATTTTGGCCTTTAGACTTTTAAATTCAGAAGCACAAAAAAAGGATTCTGGACATTTAAATCTTTCAGTCCTTGATCTTTAACTTGTAAAGGGTTTTAATCTTGCAACCTTAATGTTCCCTGAGATGTTCAAAACAGAAAATCTTTATATTCAAATTTGTTGGCATTTTACTGCTGAAACATCTTTATGTATTGCCAAATACCTTTGTTCAGTATAGTACATCAAAGGCTCTACCATCTATCTAGAGATAATTTGGAATGGGAAGTAAAATAAACAATGACATTTCTGCCTCAGATATAGAGTGGCATTAGATTTTAATTTTCTGTTCTAGCCCAAAGTACAATCTTCTTCCAGGGTCAACATCTAAAGTTCTTCCACAATCCAAAGAGAATACCCAAAAGAAGGTAACGGCCTTATGAAGAAAGGAAAAGAACCATCCAGATAAATCTCCTCCAAAAAACAGGTTAATAATTAAGTGAACAAAAAGCTAGGAAATGTTAGAGAGGAGTACCTTTTCCCTACTCCCAGCTTCCGTGAGAAAGGCTGAGTATACTATGGGCCTCTCTCGATTCCTTTAATTTACATCACCACTGAGGACCTGGAAGTATTTGACTGGTAAACTTGGGAAGGAAAATGAGCCAGGCTCAGCTCAGCTCCACTCTTTTGTTTACATGAAAACTGAAAGAGGGGTTTCATGTTGTTTTCAGTTTTGTTCCTTCTGGAAGCTCTGCCCCTGTGAGAAAGTCAACATTTTGCTCTGTCCTTTTTCTCTGGAGTCAATACAGTAAGCTTTCTCTTCCAGGGTGGAAGGTGAAAAATGCAGGGCTGGAAAGGTCTAACTCAATTACCTTGCAGTGCCTCGGGCAGTAAGTTTGCTTAATTCTGGAGCTCAGTATTAGCAAATTCACTAGGCCAACAACCTAAACTCACACCCATGAACATAGCCAATATAGGACTAATGAAGGTTACGTTTCTTTTCCTACTCAGTCAGAACCCAGGAAGAAAGAGGAATGCTGTTTATCAGAGGACCTTTGAGAGATTCCATCAAGGCTCAGCATAAATATCTACGGTGTTCCTTTTTATATTAGCAATAATCAGACAACTGAATTTTTTAATATAGATAACTAAAATGAATAAATCTAACAAAAAGATCTTAACAAGAGATATGAATACATGCAGTTGTTCCTATTCATTAATGGAAGGACTTAACATTATAAAACCATCAATGCTTCACTAAAATAAATATCTGAATTGCTAAACTCCAAAGCAATTCCAGTAAAAACCACAAAATAATAATTTGAGAGATCTGGCTAATTCTTTTAAAATATATATGGAGGAATAATGCTGCTCTAATACTAAAATAACTTTTAAAATATTAGAGAAGAAAAATCACCTTATTTGATATTAAAACATATTACAAAGTCACAAGAAATAACTATAAACAGTGAAGTATTAAGAATGGAAAACAAACGGATCAATAAAACAAAACAGAATTCAAATGCATACTCAAGCACATACTGGAAGTTCATATTTGAGTCAGATGGTTTTGCAAATCAGGGGAAAGGTAAACTGGTCAATAAGTGGTCTGGGAAAAGTGACTTGGCATGTGGAAAAATAACATTAGAAATCTATTTTGCCATAAAAAATAAGGTCTAGATAAATTAACTACATGAATGTAAAAAGTAAATGTTTAAAAACTATTAGCAGAAAATATCGAGGCTATCACTAAGATGTTCCAACAGGAAAGAATTTAAAACAAAACGCTCAAAACATAAAAAGGAATAGATTTTAACTTTTTGTGCATCACTGTTTGTAAAAGAGAGGCAGCATACTAGGAAGACATTTGCAATGGAATAAGAGACTAAGGATTAACATAAAAAGAATTATCATGACGAACTTAACAAATCAAGGAGAAAAAAGCAATAACTCAACAGCAAAAATAGAAAATAAGAAGAGGTCATTCAGAAAATAAAACTCAACTGCCTAATAAAGAAATGAAAATGCTACCTCCATAGTAATCAGAATGCTAGTAAAACAATAACCAGTCCCCTCTCCACCATCCACCAGATCGGCAAAAACTAAAGAAACTGATACTACCAAGTCACAGTGGGAATAAAGGAAATTGGAAATCATGTATGTACTCCTGGTGGGAAGTAAATAACTGCACTTTGAAAAAGAGTTTGATAGCATTGGGTAAAAATGTAAACTTGAATACCATATGACGCAGTAGTTCCACTTCTAATTTTACACTTTAGAGAAACTCAAAAGCACAAAGAGAATATAAAAATATTTACTGAAGCATTTCTTCTAATATCAAGAAACTGAAACTGCCTCTGTCAGTGTGCTGGGTGAGGAGGTAAACATGACATGTGGTGAGTGATGCAACTGAATTCAGTAGCTGAATATAATGAAGATCTGTATCTCAGAATACGGTGCATCTCAAACACAATATAAAGCATAAAAAATGCAGAATGAGATAATAGAAATTCTTTAAGTAAAATCTAAAGTATACTTAATAAAGGCTTATATGCACTGTTATTGATATGTGTGTATCTGTGTAAGACCAGAGGATACTTTATTAAAGAAGGATACAAATACTGGGCATATGAACATTGGATGATTTGCACAGGTAAGGAAAATAACCCTAGGGATAGGGAATAAAATGGACCAAAAGACAAAAAAAAAAGAGAATTTTGATTGTTTAATTTTTTATTTAGAGGAGCGTAGTAAAGCATGGTGTCTAGACTGAGAATACAATGGATTAAATTAACTGAATTCTGTTTCCTAAGGTTCAACATACACTCATATATACCCTTTCAATCACCACAACCATTAGGACAGAGCAAAAGAGGCCCCTGCTATGCGCTCTATATAGTGCAATCTCTTTCTCACTATCTCTTATTACGGAGCACACAGGCATCTCTATTAGCTCAAAATCCAGGACTCAGCCCTACCCCCAGAAAGTCTATAACCATGAACGCATTATTCATTCTCTTAACTCTATCTTTCAGGCCCCCGAACTTCCTTTGCCTATGCCTATGAAAGAAGAGGACTGCAATTAATTACACTATTCTGCTTACTTTATGTGTGTCTGAATTTTCCATAATAAAAAAAATGCTTGAAGAAGTCGGGGAGTGTGAAGCCATAATTGAATAGAGAAGGTTTCAGATTGTGCTAATGCTAATATTTTAGTCTCTGCTTCAGAACAAAGATAGCATGTGAGCAAGTGCTTAGGTAAGAGAAAAGAGATATTGTCAAATCCTTCCCCTGCAAAGCAAGAATACAGCTGATTCTTGCATGACAAGATATTACTTAACAGTGCCAAATGCCCATCTTCTTCCTTCTCTTTTTATTCCAATTTGTGACTCTAGAAATACCAGCAAATTAGTGCACAGTGTTTGCAACAGTAGCACATGGTGGCTGAGGAACATTCTGTAGTAGTAAGCAATCCATATTAATATATATGTAGATCTAGACATAAACTACGTGAACATGATATGGACTCTTTACATTAGACAGTAAGCAAACACTAAAATAGTGAATAAATGTATTGTTATATTTAATAATATGGTAATTATTCAAAAATAAGCAATTCCAGTGTTATTAAAATCTTTTTAAGGAAACCATTCATTACAATTCTATGATAATTTTAATATTTAAGAATTTTTTCAAGAAAAATACTTTTTACACCTATTTTATGTTTGTGATATAAACCCAAATTTGATACATTTTGAGTATAACACATTGAGTAATTACAGTTTTAACCCTTAGATCATGGCTATCAATAGTAAATCAGTAAACGTCTTCATTATAACATGATTTTTAAAATAAAAATGAACTATATGTAGTAACTTATGAATTATGTAAGTATTTTATCACTTATTCAAAGATTACCAGTCCATCATCAGCTATCCATAATAAATGCATTCAGTTATCTTTGGTACTTTTCAGGATTCAGTCATAAAAATAATAGCCTTGGCTGGTGGCTTACGCCTGTAATGCTGGTGGCTAGCACTGTGGGAGGCCCAGGCAAGAGGACTGCTCGAGCCCACGAGCTCCAGACCAGCATGGACAACATGGTGAGATCCTATTTCTACAAAAATAAAAGCCTGGCCTGGTGGCTCGCAGCTGTGGTCTAGCTAATCAGGAGGCTGAAGTGGGAGGTCCAGGTTTCAGTGAGCCATGTTCACGCTACTGCACTCCCACCTCGGCGACAGAGCAAGACCCTGTCTCAATAATAATAATAATAGCCATACATGTATTTTTCTATTTTTGATGCAGTGAAAGTGTATTTGTGAAATTTGAGCCTATTTCATTTTACAATTTGAAAACTTGATTTAAAACTTTAAATACTTAAAATATGTTGTGGGGGCTCCATTTATACTCTTTCCCTAGGGCCAGCAACTGTTGAGGCAGGCTTGTCCATTAGCATATGCTTTATCTGTTTTCAGAACTAAAGCAATTTGAAACAGTGTATTTTACAAAGTGCCCTGAGACATTAATTACAGCACATAAAAAAGTACAGCCAAAGAGGCACATAAAGCTAACAAGATGGTTTTAGTTTCTAATCTACTTTTGCACGAAGTCAGTTGGGGAAAAACAAACCAAGGAAAGCAAACTGAATAATCAGGTTACACACACACACGCCTCAAAGCTGAATGTATACAGGCCACAATAGAGTCAAAAGCACAGCACTATCCACAATATCAAACAAGTTAACATTTGCAAATGAAAGACAAGGCTAACTCTAAAAAGAAACAAAAGTTATACACTTATTTTTTCCAGCCTCATGAGGAAACAATTTAAAAGATCTTTAGGAACTACTACTATGTAACAGAACGACTTCGGAAACCGAGAACAGAATAATAATGTTTCAAGACAAGCATGGACTTACCTGTCAAGTAGGCTTTGGGCCGCAGTTTACTGAACTGGGGGACTGGTTAGCGAGCGACACAGAGAACTAGTAAGAAGATAACTGTGTATCTGCAGGCAGATAAAGGGGTTACGGATAAAAACAACAACAAAGAAAACAATTTGGCAGATGGGGGAGGCAAAGATTTTCCCCCAAAGGAAAAATTGCTGAATGAATGCAAGCAGCAGTGGATAATTCAAAGTCCCCTCTGCCATGGTAACCAACACAGTTAAGGTGTCCAAAAAGACATCAAAGGCGAATGAAGGGGAGAGAAGGCGTCCTCCTCCTCCTATCATGACTAATATAAAAATATAGGCCAGGCGAGGTGGCTCACACCTGTAATCCCAGCACTTTGGGAGGCCAAGGCAGGTGGATCACCTGAGGTCAGGAGTTCGAGACCAGCTGGGCCAATGTGGAGAAACCGTCTCTCTACTAAAAATACCAAATTAGCTGGGCGTGGTGGCGCGCCAGGTAGTCCCAGTTACTCCGGAGGCTGAAGCAGGAGAATCGCTTGAACCCGGGACACGGAGGTTGCACTGACCCGAGATCGCACCACTAAACTCCAGCCTGGGTGATAGAGTGAGACTCCGTCTCAAAAAACAAAACAAAACAAAACGAAAAAAAGTAGACGCTGCCGCATTCGCAGATGCTCGGCCAGCCTGGAGCCTAGTCCAGAAGAGGCCGCACGTGGAGCCACGTGTCGCACACCGAGCCGCTCCAGGGCGGGTCAGGCCCAGCTGCACGAAGGGGGCGGCGGCCTCAGCCGCAAGGAGACGCAGCAGGTGGGGGCGGCGGGAGGGAAAGAGGGGGGAAGGGACTGATGGCGCGGAGCAGGAGGAACGTTTTGCGAGCACTCCCTTCTTCCCTAAGCGGAACTGGCAGTGGCAACAACGAGGCCGAAGGCGAAGTCCCTGCCCCCACCGCCAGCACAGTGACCCCTTTTTCCAAGGGTCACCCCCGAACCAACAAAGCACACACACCCGAGATGCGCCCCAGGCCGCAGCGCCAACCCCCCTGCAGGTGCCCCGGAGGCAGGCGGGCAGCGGTCCCCAGGGCTCCCGGCGCCACCGCTTCTCCCGCACCCCTCAGCCTCCTCGGGCCAGCGACGCGCGCAGCCCTCGGCCCGCTCCCCGCTCGCCAAGCGCACCGCCCCGCGCCTCAGCCACCTTGACAGAGTCGCCCACGCGCGTGGGCGGCTCCGAGCGCCCATTTCCCATCCCCGAGGCCGAGGCAGGTGCTGATGGGGAGCCTCGAGCCTGCGCGAGCCACCCTCGCCGCGAACTCTGCACAGCCCACGCCCTGGCCCAGCCTCGGCGCCTCCCCTCCGCCGAGTGCCGCAGAACCGCACCCCCTCCCCCTCGGCAGCTTCCACAACGGCTCCGCCTCAACCGTCGGAAGCTTGTCGCCTGCCGGCTTGGAAGGCCAAGCCGAAGCCGCACCCTCCCTCCGCGCCCCGCCGTGGGGGAAGCCCACCTAGGCACTCTGCTCAACCTGCCTGCGGAACGAAGCCTCCACGTAGTGTCGGTGGAGCCGCCCCCTAGGCCGCTGAGCGTCGCAACTCTGCGCCTCAGGGACCGCCGCGGCGCCTCAGGCGAACGGCGGAAGGCGGGAAGCGCCCGTCCAATCCGCGCCAGATGCGGTCGATAGTGCGTCCAATCGGCGTCGCCGCCATCCAGGTTCCGCCCCCCCCCCCCCCCAACGCTCGCCGGGGTCGCCCGAGGCCTGAGCCAATGGGGACGCGGTGGGCGCGGCTCAGGCCGGGCCCTCAGGTGAGTGGGTCCCGGCTGTCCCCGCGCTTCGGCCGGTCCTCCCGCGCTGCGCTCTCCTGATGAACGCCCCGCGAGCGGAGTTGCCCCCGCCAGGGAGGAGACGCGCTGCCTTGACTGGGGCCCTGGCCCCGGGACAGGCGAGCAGGAAGGGATGGAAGGGACGGAAGCGCGGGCGGGACCAGGAGGAGCCCATCCCCGCGCCATGCGTCCCCAGAGCCATTGGGACCCGCGGCTCCAGCCAACCCTGCGGTGGCGAGCCGGACCGGGGAACCAGGGCGCCGGGTCGACGACTCCTGGGTGAGGCCCGGCTCCTGCCAGCAGGGGGCGCAGGGCCGCCTGGGCTCCTGGGTGCGGGTGCCGGAGGGCGGGAGGGACCGCAGGTCCCGAGACAGGGTGCTGAGCTGGGTACCCAACTGCGTATTCCTAGGCTCTTTCAGACGTTTCCATTTAAGATATGCATGTAACTTATGCAGCCAGCGGGTGCTTGTGTTAAAAATCGCAAGCCCTTGTGAGACAGGCACAGCCGCGAAAGGGTCTCCTTGCCCCTTGGCTCGCAGAGGGCGTCGGTGTTCGGCACTCAGTCTTCGGCGTGTTTTCCCCGTGCTCCCGTTCTGAGATGGAAACTGTTCCACTTGCACTGAGACGCAGCTCCGTCTAACAGCTTCGTAATTATTTAATCATGTGGATTAACTTCAGCCGAGGAATTCAAGCCTCCACTGATGAGCCTACACTTCTATTACAAATAATACTGCAGCAAACCACCTTTGGATTAATCAATATTTGTGTCGGATCAATTTTTAAAAGTTGAATTGTAAGCCCAGCACTTTGGGAGGCCGAGGCGGGCGGATCACGAGGTCAGGAGATCGAGACCACGGTGAAACCCCGTCTCTACTAAAAGTACAAAAAAATTAGCCGGGCGTGGTGGCGGGCGCCTGTAGTCCCAGCTACTCGGAGAGGCTGAGGCAGGAGAATGGCGTGAACCCGGGAGGCGGAGCTTGCAGTGAGCCGAGATTGCGCCACTGCACTCCAGCCTGGGTGACAGAGCGAGACTCCGTCTCAAAAAAAAAAAAAAAAAAAAAAGTTGAATTGTATGTGTAGTTAAACTTTTATAGGTATCTTCAAATCAAAATTTAAAATTATATTTTAATAACATTTTAGTTTCTTATCTAAAAGGCACTAATTGTTTAAAAATATGGGATTAGGATTTAAATGTGCGGTGGAAAGCACCTGAAAAAATAAACACAAGGGAATATAATCAAAGCTCCGTTGTGGACCAGAGCAGATCAAATCACATTAAATAAGCTCTCAGGTGTTTTAAATATTCTGCTTAGCTAGAATTACCTTCTTGACAACTTTGTAACTACCCCCATTGAACTTAATTTTGATATCTTAGTTTTTTCATTCAGAGCTGACAGATTACATATGCAATCTAAGGTACACAGGTGTACGCAGGGATTTGAGGGGATTTTATATGTTCAAAGTTTCAATGCTTTTGAATTCTTCATACGTTTAAGTATTATTAATGTATAACACAAAATGTAACAAGATTGAAGAGTGCTTCAAAATTGTGACCTGGCAATTTTGCGTAATTATTTTCATACCTAGTTTTCCGCCAATAGATCTAAGATCCTTCATGATGGAGTTGGGAATGCACAGGAATTTTCCTAATACACTTCAAAAATTAATAGTGATTATTTTTTACCTTGCCGCTTTTTAGTTGAAGAAAAATGTTAGAGCCTATTTTATTGCTTCATGTGTTCAGGAAGCCTGCGGATTATTTAGTAAACATCAGTAAACAACATGGAAGAAAAAAGGGTATCACTAATTTTACTGTTAATTTTTTTTAAAGGTTTTAGACCATGGCGTTTCATGAAAAACCTTATTATAATCAAAATTTGGAAACTATGTGCAGTGGTTCACACATATACTCCCTGCACTTTGGGAGGCTGAGTTGATGGGCTTGCTTGAGGCCAGGAATTTGAAACTAGCCTGGGCAACATAGCTAGGCCCTATCTCTACAAAAAAAAAAACAAAATTAGCCAGGCGTGGTGGCATGTGCCTGTGCACCTAGCTGCTCTACACCGGAGGCTGAGGCAGGAGAATTTTTCTTGAGCCCAGGAGCTGGAGGCTGCAGTGAGCTATGATTGCACCATTGCACTCCAACGTTGGTGACAAGGCAAGACCTTGTCTCAAAAAAGAGAATACCATAATTTGGCTTTCAACTAATTTAGCTTTCTGAATCAACAAGCATTTATTTGGAATATTCTATATGTCATATAACAGGTAGAGAGATCATTGACTTTGAAATAGGTTTGAATGCTCAATTTGTTACTCACCAGCTATGGGACTTTAGGTGAATTACAGTTATGCATTGCTTAATGATAGGGGTAAGTTCTGGGAAAGGTGTCCTCCTCAAGCAATTCTGTTATTGTGTGAGTATCTTCGCATTTACTTACAAAAACCTAGATGGTATAGCCTACTACACACCTCAGGTATATATAGTACAGTCTATTGCTTCAAGGCTGCAAACCTGTACAGCATGTTACTGCACTGAATACGGTAGACAACTGTAACACAAGGGTATTTGTGTATCTAAACACAGAAAAGATACAGAAAAAAATCTGGTATAATTCCATGGACCCACGTCATATATACAGTTCCCCTGTTGAGTGAAATGTTATGTAGCCTATGGTTGTACTTAAACCTCTCTGAGCCTTGTTCTTTTCAGCTAAGAAAAAGGGGATATTGTCTACCAGATAGCATGACATTCAGAATTAAATGAAATCACATGTTTAAAGCACTTAGCACTGTGGCCAAGCAAATAAGGGAAGACAAATGTAAGTTTTCTTCCCCCATGTGCAAGACTTTGTACTTAGGTGAGGGTCATGATCCGGAAGGAAGGCACACACTCATTACTGCCTGCACAGTGTCATTAACTGTTGTAAGAGAAGTACATTAATGATCACATTCCTTGTATTCCCCTAGAGCTTTCTTCATAGCTCATGCTGACCTGGCATATAAAATTGCATCTCCTTTTCTCAAAGACACACACAACAACTCTGCTACTGACGCTGAGGCACAATGACAAAATTTATTTTTGCCAAGGCTCTACATTTATTGGTGTTGTAGAAAGGATAAGACTTGCATGTGAAATGATTTAGACAAGAAGTTTCTAACGCTTGGTCTTCTGTAATTAGGCCACAAGAAAAACACTCCAGCATAATAGAATGGCTCACAGCTGTTTTTGCACATATACTTTAATACTTAGGTTTGGGTAAAATCATTTTAAATAACATATTAAAATATGTCTGGGGAGACAACCCAGCAATTGCACAGTCCACTAGAAAATTTTAACATCTAAGCAATATAACTGTTTTAGGGTCTGAAAATTCTCCTTCAGCTGTTCCAATATTTAAGCTTTTAAATTTCATAATGTTGATATTTTTTAAAAGGCACGGGAGGTTCACTTAATATTAAATATATAACATTTACTTTATATTTCATGACCAGAACCTTTTTGGCAAGTGACTTTCACATAGATTATGAGATTCTCTACATGCCTTAAAATAAATCTGGCAGCTCTTAACTCATACCTAAATTCTCTGGACAATTGTCTTGCTCTCAGTTTTGGGGCCAGGGGCATAGCAGCCAAGGCCCTAACAGGCTTGCTGACCTAATTGGACAGTTTGTTAAATAGCAGGAAATGTAACCAGGCTTCTCTCTCTCTTGCATGTCAATGTAGTGAACATTGCTAATAGCCAGAGATTGTGCAATTTAGTCACAATATTTTAAGTCAAAATTCAGTGTTCTTAGATCAAAAGATACCGAAGAAAGCCATCCTTGTTCTTTGAATTATAAAAGCACAGAGGTTGCAATTATCAGAACCAAACTGGTTAAAAGCCGAAATGCATCCTTTCAGTATTGATTTGACAGATGCCAACAAGCATTCAAAAATTTAGTTAATTTCCTGGTGACAGGTAGCATAAAACTGATCAGACTGGTTTCAACTGTATCATAAACAAACTTCACAAATTGGAGATCTTGTCCTTCTTGGCTGTTTTTTTTTGTTTGTTTGTTTTGCACACCTTAATTCTAGCACCTATTGTCAGACCACTGTTCAGCACCAAAAGAACTCCTCAGCCTGGAGTTCTTTGGAGTTTTAAGTGATTGCCTAACTCAGCAGGGGACAGTGGTCTTGACTTCTTGGTTGAGGGTTTAAAAACATAAAAGAATTTAGTATTTTTTTTTTTTTTTTGAGACGGAGTCTTGCTCTGTCACCCAGGCTGGAGTGCAGTGGCGCAATCTCGGCTCACTGCAAGCTCCGCCTCCCGGGTTCACGCCATTCTCCTGCCTCAGCCTCTCCGAGTAGCTGGGACTACAGGCGCCCGCCACCACGCCCGGCTAATTTTTTTGTATTTTTAGTAGAGACGGGGTTTCACCGTGGTCTCGATCTCCTGACCTCGTGATCCACCCGCCTCAGCCTCCCAAAGTGCTGGGATTACAGGCGTGAGCCACCGCGCCCGGCTAGAATTTAGTATTTTAAAACTGACAAATTAGAAAATGTTAGAAACTCTATCCGAAGGCACAAAGTGTAAAGTTGGTGGGTACCTGATAAAACATGATGTATGTAAATATAGTTCAAAACAATTTAAAAGTATAAATATTTGTCAATTATTTTTCCTCCAGTGCTCTGGCTATTGCTGAAAATACCTAGTTCCACCTTGTAACTGGACTCCCAAAAGATGAATGCTGACATCTTCTGATGCTTAACAAGAAATAAAAATAGTCATTTTAATCATCAAAAAGGTAATTGCAAAGGGCACTGTTGCCTGAAATTCTCTAGTCACCTGAAAACTGAAATAACTGAGGCAAGACTTCTTAAAATGCTTAGTTTAAAACTTTAACAGAATGGCCTGATAATGATCAAACATGTACAGAGAAACACATGAAATCAGAATTGTGAATGCAGAGAAATAACTGTTTTGCTAGTTTAAAAGTTTGAAGCTTTTCCCTCCTCCCCAGCTGTTAATGTAAGAGAGACACAGCCTAACCAGGACAGTCTCAATGCCCAGGAATGGTTGTGTGATGACTGATAAAGCAGAAATTTCTTGCCTATTAATAGTTTTCCACTGTTAGAAGGCTACAGCCGTTGGCAATCAGATGTGGTCTCAGGTTTTCCTTGTCCTGGGGCAGGAACGCCTGGAGGGACCATGATGTGGGTCACACCGTACATTCTCTTTACTGTGGGCACAAACACGTAACAGAACTTTTTTTTTTTAGCTTATTAAATCGAGAATATTACTGAGGAGGCATCCGCCATGGGCTAAAGGTCCCAACATCACAATAATAAATAACAGCTATGTTTACAGAGACACATTCAGGACACATGCAAAAGCTTTTCCTAGCAGGAGGACTTGGGCCTTTACAAAACAAGCTGCTTGGGCCTCCCCAGAGGGCCCACCCTCCCATGCACCTACCCCACCACCCTGCCCCAACTCATTACACAACTCGGCCTTCTGGCCACCTGAGGCCAGTGACTCAGACGTTTCAAGTAGAAGATAAGATGGGCCACTGCCAGGGGACCTTGCAGCAGAAAATTAGGTCAGAGGACTTGGAGGGTGGTGAAGAACAACCAGATAGATCTGAGAGGCCAGCAGGGAAATGACAGGAGGCGCAGCTTAGGTGTGGAGGCTCCAGGTGGCCGGTCCCCGCGCGGCTCAGATGAAGTGGATCCAGCTCTCTTCGCACTCCCCGCGAGGCATGTGCAGCGCGTGGTTGCGACATGTGAGGCTGTAGTCTCGGTGGTCGTTGTTGTCCCAGTACTCGGCACCCGCCACTCGGTAGCGCACTGCGAAGTGCACGCGGGAGCCGAGCTCCAGCAGGAAGGGCGGTACTGGGAAGCCGAAAGTGAAAACGTCCTCCGTGCCCTCGGGGCCTGCGGGCCCGCGCCACCGCGCCACCGCCTCGTGGGTACTGCGCCAGCCTGAGAAAGTGTAGCGCACAGCCACCTGCTTCTCGAAGGCCACGTTGCATACGCGCACTGTACCGCTGATGCCAAGGTCCGAGCAAGTGACACGCTCCAGGCACACGAGCTGCCGCTGCAGGCGCTCGCCAAAGTCGGCGGCCTCGACGGGCGGCGGGAAATCGGGCACCAGGCACTGCAGGGTGAACTCCAGGTCCTGGCTGCTGCAACACAGGTCCGAGTTGATGGCGAGCCGCGACAGCACGTGCAGCGGCACGGACGGGTCGTCTCCCGCGTTGAACACCTTGACCTGCGCCAGCTCCAAGCCCAGGGCGTCGGCGAAGCGCACGCGGAGCTGCCGGCTGCAGCCTGGCCGACACGCAGAGCCCGGCGCGCCCGCGGCCTTCTGGCGGCGCTCGGGGGAGCTGGGCAGTGAGCGCGCCCGCCGCAGGATGATGGGCCGCAGGCGGGGGTCGCAGCCCGACGGCGCTGGCGTTGGCGGCGGCGCGCGGCCCGGGCTCCCCGGGGGCCTACAGGGCCGGGGCTCCAGGGCCACGCCGCCGTCCAGGTCCGACAGGCAGCTGAGGCTCCGGGGGCCGAGCTTCCGGGATCCCAGGGCGCTAGGCAGGACCGCGGAGCTCGGGCCTCTGGACATGGCCCCGCCGGCCGTCGGAAGATGGGGAGACAGGGATGAGGGACGACCTCCCGACCCCGCTACAGCTCCCTCCGTGCTCAGAAGCCACTGAGAGTCCACCGTGTCTGCAACCTGCGGGGGACCTCTCGGGCCCGGTGCGCGCCCTACCCTTGGTTCGCCACCTTGCCCCTCCAGTCCTTGTCCAGGTCCTCCGCTTCTTGCAGTTAAAGAAATTGTAAAAGTGGGGAGTTTTTCTCTAGTGGAAGCTTTCAGAGGCCTCCCGGGAGCGCAGGGTAGCGCCTCTTTTCTTCTTGCTTCCTTGGAGGTTCTTACAAGAAGGCTGCGTTGCGGGAGCCGCCCCTCCTACTTTCCCGGTCCGCGGCGTTACTTACAAGGCTGAGACTTGACCCAGTGCAACTTCCTAGCGAGCCTCCGCCCCGCCCCTCGTGACGCCGCCTGCAGGCGGGCCCCCGCCATCCTCAGCTCAGCCTAGGAGCTCAGCCGAGCTGCGCGCCGCCGCCTCCAGCTCCCCTGCCGCAGCGCGCCGCAGCCGGGCCTCCCCGCGCGGGCGCCGGAGTGGAAGGAAGGCTGGCAGCCTCGTCACGTGTCCGCTGCAGTCGCGAAACAGGTCTGATCAATTTCTGTTTACGTCTGCCTGGACTGCTCGCCTATCGATCATAGACTTTGTCTGCACAAACGGAGGACAAGGAAAATGCATGCTGCGTGTCCTTAGATTTCTGGGTTGTGGATGGGGGGAGCGGTGGTGCAAAAACCGGCCCTTGCCAGGAGCTGGTCTCAGGCTAATTTTAAACATCGAGGCCAGCCCACACTTTGGACAGGTTCACTGCAACCTGGACCCGTGGCCAGACCGAGGGAGCCTCACTGCGTAGAGGAGCAGCGTCATGTCCACATCACCCAGAATGCTTTGCCGCACCGAATGGCCAGCAGATTCCCTTGAGGGTGGGGAGGGGAGGTGCTGCTGTTGTCTTCCTGGACTCAGCGCCAGAGAGGAAGACAGGGGAACAAGAGTTATTACCCGCTGATGACTTCTGCAGCTGCCCTTCATCAGCCTCTGGCTCTTGGGGAGCATATTTTTAGCCAGAATCTCCGAGTTTTAGCTTTGTTTCCAAGCAAGCCAGAAACACCAACAAGGCCAGAAGCTTGTTTTCTGCCTCTTTAGAACCCTACAAGCATTCGTGTCTCTCACCCGGTAGCTTTGAGCACAAAACCCCACAGCCTTTGGTGTAAAGCATACCAGATGAAATGAAGTGGAAAAGATGCAAGTGCACTTTCCAGGGAGAAGTTTGGGGCCAGCCATTCCATTAAGAAGGTTCCTTTTTATTGTCCAGAGGGACAAAGCAGAAAGAAAACCAGACTAATGAAAGGGGCTTGATCCAAGCACATTTTATGCATCTAAAATGAGTCATGGCTGTTGATTGTGGTATAATTCATTAAATGTGAGAGTGTGATTTTATTTATCATTGGATGTAAGCTAACTACAAAGGCTTACATGATTATTGTGGGAAAAATACAGGAAACTTTCAGGAAGAAAATAAAAATCTTCTATAATCACATCTCTTTTACAGAGACAGGTGATATGGGAAAAAGAAGTGTCCAATTTCCATTCAGCGCACTTTTAATAGGCCACTCAAAATGAGAGGGGAAAAGAGCAATATGTGGTATAGGTCAACAATGTTTCACAAAGAGATATAATATGTAATATGTATGAATATATGGAAAATCTTATAATGGATTGATGTGTTAGAGAAGGCCGAAAAATTGAATGGGAACGTTCCTCCTAGAGTTTAAGCTCCTTCAGAACAGGGACGTGCATAATCATTGCCATTTTTCTGGGTACTCCTGTAATTATTTGTTGAATGAATGAATGATTGGGCAATGCAATGATTGAATGCTGGAATAAGACCTGACCTTATTTAGCCTTCCAAATTTCTTCAACATATTATTTCCAAGGAAGATTATACCTGTGTGTGAATAGGAAGAGAGAGAGATGGAATCATTCACAGTATTTATAGTAGTGTGATCCTGTGATCCTGTCTCTAATATCTACTGTAATAAGCAGAAAAGACAAAACTGTAAGCATAAGACAATGTCTCCCTTCCCCAGTATTTCACAACCTAGAGTGCAAACCACTATATGATCACAGCCCTAATATTTCAATATTATACAAGTATTAAAAAACAAACAAGTGAAAAACCAACCCAATACTGGTGGTAGGACCATTTGCAATCAATAGTTACTGACAGTATTCTGTTGCTTCTAGTTCCAGTGGTGAGGAGACCTTTCCAAATATAAGAAGAATAAAGAAGTCACCTCCCCAGCTGTCATCATCTTCCAGCAGATTGAGCAAGAATATTTTGAGCACTACAGGAAAGGTAATGTAAACTTAGAAGAAAAATGTTACTTAGATTTATTCTGTGATTTTTGTTTGCTTGCTTGTTTCTTGTTTACATGTTCACAGTATTTATTACTGCATCCCTGTTTTTTAGACAGTCCATCAAACCCTAGATGATGATCAGCCACGTGATTTTTTCAAGAAGAGGAATAGGGTGAATGAATCTCATCAGAAAAGCAGGTAAATAGTTTTAGTATAATTGTTTTATCTTGCAAAAGGCTCATTATCTCTGTTGTCCAGATTGAATATGTGGAGTGGGGTAAAAAGTGTGTCTATGGATAAGAAATATACATTTATAATTTTTTTCTAGCAGAAATGAGTAGAAAAGTGGTTTAAGCATAATAGTGGATAAGGATTCCAATGGTCATAATTCTGGCAGTTGTTAGCAGAATTATAATTTTGAGTAAGTCCTTTAATCACTTTTCTATGTTAGTTTCCTTTTATATAAAAGGATACTGACAATAATTAATTTTTATGGATGCATACTGACAGGCAGGAACAAAATGTTTTAAGAGTGTTATGAGTTCTGAATAATGGAGATTCCTTCATTTTTTTCATTCGTTTATTCAACATTTATTGAGTACACGTTGTATATTGGCAATGCTTTAATGTCCTCCATATTTATTAATTAAAACGTAGCACGTATTCAAATAGTTGCTTAGGTTGTTTGAAACCACTGGGCAAATGAACCTCTGAAGTTTCCAGAAAGCATGTTTACCACCCATTTCTATTCATTCTATCTGACTTATATTACAGAGAAGTATTATTAATCTTAAATGCCACGTTCTTGGTAAATAAATTGAAAAGAAGATATTTTCAACTCTGATGTGAGATTCAGCCTCAGAATAAATTATGCCAGAGAGAATTAGTTTCTATACTCATAATGCACACAGTATTCATTATTCCTTTTATCTGCTATTCACAAGGTAGCACTAAGACCCTGTGTTTTCATTCATATGTGTTATAGGGCACCATATGATTTTATTTCTGTTCTTTAAATACAATTTTCCCAAATGTGTTTTCTGTTTGAAAACATTGTAACAAGCTTTTGATTTAAGGTACAGGTTTGTATGTGCAATACTTTTATATATTAAAATTTCACTCAGCTCAGAATCGCCACTAATCAGTGATTAAACTGCACAACTTGCATGTTATGTCATACTTACACTTAATTTAAAATAGGTATGTAAAATAAAACTGTTTTTACTTCCGAATGTTATTAAATGCTTTTGATCGTAACAATTCCAGAGTTCTACGACTGATTTTTTTCCAAACTAATGTTTTTTTTTAAAGTACATATGATTGCACTAAAAGTATGAAACAAGCACTTTGAGAAATGTTAATGTTTTCCCTAAATGCTAATATTTGATATAAAATGGAAACTGTGCATTCTCTTTTGTCACATGCATTATATAATGTATCTCAGAGTATTATATGGGAAAATGTTCTGTAAAATTACCTATGTTGTAAGGAGTCTGGAAGCTGACATTTTCTAATGCCTAGTAATACCTGAGACAAAAAGGTACAACTAGAAGATTATTTTTGTTTGTTTAATTATAGCCAGACCATTGTTTGTCATATGTGGTAAGAATTGCAGTTGTATTTTCTCACAGCAATATGAATGCTGGCCCATCTTGGAATAAAGTGCAACATTCAAAGAATTCTTCAGGAAAAAGGCAGAGTAAATCCCAAGTACCCCACGCTTCTTCCCAGCCGAGAAGCAGCCTCACAGCTGTCACCCAGCCTACTGAAGAAAAACTTAAAGAAAGCATTTCCCCGGAAGCAAGACGAAAAAGGAATCCACTCGGTTCCAGGTGTCAGGGGGCCTCAGGGAATAAATTGTTTCTTGATTTTCAGTCAATGAAAATTATTAAAGAGGATGCTGATGAGGACAGTGCAAGTGATCTCTCTGATTCAGAAAGAATTCCCATTCCTCCTTCTCCCCTCACACCTCCTGATCTCAATCTTCGAGCTGAAGAAATTGACCCAGTTTACTTTGATCTTCACCCTGGTCAGGGCCATACAAAGCCTGAATACTATTATCCTAATTTCCTTCCACCCCCTTTCAGCTTCTGGGACTTACGAGATATGGCCCTGCTTCTGAACGCAGAGAACAAAACAGAAGCCGTGCCCCGAGTGGGAGGACTTCTTGGGAAGTATATCGATAGACTTATTCAGCTTGAGTGGCTGCAGGTCCAGACTGTACAGTGTGAAAAAGCAAAGGGGAGCAAAGCAAGACCCCCCACTGCCTCTGGGACCTCAGGGGCACTGAAAAGCCCTGGGAGAAGTCAGCTAATTGCTAGTGCTCTGTCCAAGCCACTACCTCACCAGGAACGGGCTTCCAAGTCAGGCCCTTCCCGAAAGAAACCTTTTCACCATGAAGAAATCCACCCATCACATTATGCATTTGAGACTTCCCCTAGACCCACTGATGTGCTTGGTGGTACCAGGTTTTGTTCTCAGAGGCAAACCCTTGACATGAGGACAGAAGAAAAGAAAAAGAAATCAAGTAAGAGTACGAAGCTGCAGCGTTGGGATCTGTCCTGCAGTGGAAGCAGCTCTAAGGTGGAGACCAACGGTAACATTCGAATTCCCAAACAGGCAGCTGTGATTCTGGACTCCGCAGATTCCTGTAAGGCCTCCAAAACACAAGCACACGCACATCCTAGGAAAAAGGGAAAGGCAGAGAGCTGTGGTCATGCCACTGTATTGGGTGAGAAAAAACTGAAAACAAACGGAGTAAAGCAAAACACATATAAACTAAAATAAATACCTAAAATGATGAATTGGCAAGACCTGCAGGTACGTCAATATTGGAGCTCTTCCAAAAGTCAAAATACTGTGAATTTTAAGGAATTTTACAATTACTGACATTTAAGTAGTCGATTAGCATTTTTATCCACCTTTATTTCTACCCCTAGTGGGGTTATTTTCAAAGAGAGGTGTCTTTCAATAAGCCTTTCTTTGTATTGTCAGTCTTAGAGAAATGAGAGCCCTTTAGATAAAAATTACCTAAAATATGTGCGATATAAAGGAATAAAATGGCACCTCTCCAGGGAAAGTGTCAGTGAAACCCCGGCTACAGTAGCCGGCCTGTGTAGGGCAGCTAGTGGTGTTACCTCCCCATTTTCACATGCACGTAAGTATATAAAATAGTGCAGACTGTTTCAAATGGTGTGGAATCCTAAATGTTTAAAATAAGGCCCTTCTTTCCCACTCCCTTGCTTAGTTTTTTATAAACTCCTCAAGCAAAATTTGTGTTCATTTTACCCTTAGGAGAAGCTTTAGTTCTTTCTCAAGTCAGGGAGTAGTGAGTTTGTATTTTGAGTAGTCATTTATCACTAAGCTGGTTGCTCTTTAGAGAGATAGTGGAATCTAGTACTTCAATACATTTTCTCTGACATGGTTTTTTTTGGGGGGGGGAGCATTTTAAACTTAGAGGTGGTGGTAAAACCTACTTTTGGGTTCTCCAAACTAAGGTTAAAATAACTTGCAGAATTTTCAAAGTCAATGGGCTTAGCATGATTAGTGCTGTTTGGTGGGGCTGAGAATGAAATATTTGACACTCTGGAATTGCTGGCATGTAAGGCTTCTTCAGAGAGGCACCACAGGGAAATCACTCTTTACAATTTGCAAAGGAAGGGCCTGTAAAAGGATCAAAACACATGGACCTACATTCGATGTAATAGTTACACAGTTACTGATTTGGGTTCCACACCCTGTGGTCCTTAGTCAAAAATAATGATCTGTTTCAGTTTGCAAGAGCAGGATTTTATTATTTTGCTTGGGGTGAGGGGCGGGAGAGTGGAATATGAATAAGGTTGCTGAATGAATTCTAAACTCCCTTATCTGGTCTTCAGGCTTCCTGACTCTCTCCAAGCCTTCTTATTTAACTGCAGTTAAATAACATTTTCCTGTTCCTATAGTTGTGCTGTGAGATTTCTGTTTATATTTGCGCAGTTTTTTAATACTGCCCATGTCATTATAGTTGATTTTATCCCTTTAAACAATTATTGTATTTGTTTTTGACGTAGAGGTTTCAATTTTTTCACCTTCAGGGCAGATGAAAAACTTGGCATTTTTCATTTGGGAATATATAATAGCTTGTAAACTTTTCAGACAGCAGTAAATGTCTGAAAAAATATCAAAACAGCATAAAGACAAGATTATGTAGCTATAATTATATGTGTATAATTATAAAAAACAATGTGCAAAGGTTACATTTTAAGGTCTCTTAAAATCTGATTTTAATCATACCAAATGACATATTTTTTATGGTATCCTTTTTCTTTCAAGACTTAATTTTCAGACTTGTACAAGTTCCTTCTTACATTCTTTTCCTCTGACACCATCCTACTGGAGAAAGCATACTTTTACACTAAGATCTAATTTTAAGCTTTTTATGTGAACAAAAGATGTACATATAGTAAGCATTACTTCCGTAGTCCTCAAATATAGTATAACTTTTGTACTTAGTATATGTTTTATATTTGGAAAACAGCACTACTCTTAGTTTTCATGTAGTTCCTGAGTGATGTCTGTGTGTTCCTTGCCTGCCCTATTTTGTGAGCACAGATTAGTCTGTTATCCATGGCTGGCACTTCACTTATGATCCTTTCTTTGCTAGATTTTTATGCAGCTCTCTATGAAGTTTCATGGCCAATAGATATTCAAAAGCATGATATTCTATACATATGTGTATATGTATATATACCCTTTAATACTAAAGGGTTTATGCTGAGTTGCTGCCCTTCCCTGTAATGTATCCAAGTGCATGCTCTTAGAGACCTTAAATGATTGAGGGTAAAGTGATTTATTAGTAATTCTACTTGCCTTGTGTATGTCTGAGCTGAAGACAATCATGATTAAGAAATTTAGAGGTGGCCAGGTGTGGTGGCTCACACCTGTAATCCCAGCACTTTGGGAGGCCAAGGCAGGCAGATCACCTGAGGTCAGGAGTTCAAGACCAGCCTGACCAACATGGAGAAACCCCCATCTCTACTAAAAATACAAAATTAGCCAGGCGTCGTGGCACATGGCCGTAATCCCAGCTACTCGGGAGGCTGAGGCAGGAGAATCGCTTGAACCCGGGAGGCGGAGGTTGTAGTGAGCCAATATTGCGCCATTGCACTCCAGCCTGGGCAACAAGAGCGAAACTCCGTTTCAAAAAAGAAAAAAAAAAAAAAAGAAATTTAGAAGTAATGCCTCATAATATTTGTTCCCAGCTTTTTAAATTGAAGCTGGTTGTATAATCTGGGGAATAGTCATAATTTCATGTGTTAAACAGTTTTAAAAGCCTGCAAAAGTGACTTTGCTTGTTTACTTTCTGCCTCAGATTGACTATTTTAACCAATATTATCACGACTGGATCATAGCTCCTAGTGAATATCATGAAGTGTTTTAAAGTTAGGCCTATTACAGAATTAACATAAGCACAATTTTAATTTTATGATATCTGATACACCTATCTAATACATCTTAATGCACTAGATGCTGCCGATAAGAATCTTGCTATTTTTCAAATAGACAACATTGGAAAGTTGAATCATGAACTCATTCAGTTCATCAAGTCAAAAGCACTGAGTGTTTTGCTAGTCTAGTGACATGGGTCATTGTATTTCCAAGAAGTGCCTCTCATCTCTGGGGAGTTGTTTACTCTGCATTTAAACCAATTAAAACAATCCAAGTTTTTTTTTAAAAAAAAAGAAAAATATTTTAGGCTTGGAATTATCTAATGGAAAAAATGTAAAAAAGTACAAAAATGGACTAAAAATGTATCAGTATTTGCAGTATTTGCTATGATTACTTAGGTTTAGACTTTCTCAACTTCTTAGATGACTAAATGGGCTGAAGACTTGTAACTAACTTGAATAGGGTAGACTTCATACCCTATGACAAAAAGGATGGGGAAGAGAATATCGTTGGTCTTGCCATATACCTACTAGCTAAAAGGAAAATGGTTTGTAGTTGTTCTTGGGCCTATTGTGTTGCTTTTCAGAAGGACGTAAGACTTTCTATTTTATCTGATATGGATATTGTCTACTTCCTCATTCCTTTATGCTCATTTATTGAGTAGTTACATAGAAATATAAAACTCTTGGTGGTACTGTATTTTAAGGTAATTCAGAAGCAGTATTTATTATTTATTTATGTACATGTACAGGACACTATTCAAAATGGCTTGAAAATATTTAGCATGTTTATTTGCTGTTATATTGTATGTTTAGTTTTGTATGTGATAAACAGAATTGATGTAAGTTTTTGTGGACTTGAATTTCTCCTTCCTTGAGATCAATTAAACAGCAGAAAAATATTGTCTGGATTTTTCTGGTATTGTTTTGTTTTGCTTTTCATGCAGTTCTCTTCTGAAGCTTGCCTTTATTTTCTCCCGGGTTATTTAAAAGAATTGCCCAGGATGAAATGCTGTTCCAAGTCCTGTCTTAACACTAAGCGACACGGGTGGCCAAAGCCACAGGTTAACATTACCGGATATATTTGAGAAGCCTTGCAGTACATTTCTTGAGTCGTTCTTCCACTTATTACCCCATGTTGAGGATTAATTAGGGGAGCAGGATGCAAATTCAGTAAGCATAAATTAAGGTAACCTGTGATGTAATGAACTTGCCCCTTTATGTACATATCCGGAAATGAGTACGGTCTCTTTCAAGGAAGTGGCCTGGTTAGGAGATGGCAGTTTTGAGCAGCTCCAGCTGTAAACATTCTGAAAGGCCCTCTGCTCTTCTTTCTAACTTCACTCTGACAATAGGGTGCATTCTTCTGAGTCTACCAAATTGTGGCAGTAATGTTCAGTGGCTTACAAAGTAAGTTTTTGGATATGTTTTGAAAATTAACCATGCTGGAGGTTTAAAATCTTTTTTTTTTTTTTTTTGGTACAAGAAATGTATTATTTTGGGCTTTTGCTGTTTTATTATCCACAAGGTGGCGACTAAACCCTTTCAGAGAGCGGTGAATTTGGCCTGTGAGTGCCTTCTAGTCAATAAAAAGGTTTTTACTGGAATCAAAAAGAAATGGAGAGAAAAAGACTTTTTGACTTCAGGCCCAAAGCATGTTCTTTATTTGACTTCACTCTGCCATCAGAGAATACAGTGGTCTATTATACGCAGTTAGGTGCTGTGGAGGATTCTCTTTGATTCATTGAACATTCCCACATCATAAAACACTGTATCCAGCATAGAATCGTGCTCAATGAAGTAACATAAATCACCAATTTATAAAAATCTTCACAGAGATCCCTGTTTCATAAAATACAATTTGAATATTTTTGTCTTCAGCAATTTAATATATAAGGAATTACTGTAATAATACTGGAAAATATATATGGAATTAAAAATGGGATAGTCATAATTGCCCTAGCTTAAATGAGATTTTAAAGCAAACAAATAACACATATTTAACTTTAGATTACGTTAAGCGAGGACAATTTCATGCCTTGCTACTCAAATTGCAAGCTCCTCCCTAGACCTACTGAGTTCAAGTCTGCATTTTAACAAAATCCTTGGCACATTAAAGTTTGAGAAACTTGCTTTCCTGGTACTTAAGTCTGCAAGTTTGAGTGACTGCCTTTATGGTATGTGAGTAGCTGGCAGGCCCTCTCTCCCCTCAAGCAAGCCATTTGCTTATCTAGCCCTATTTTCTCCATAGTTTAAAGGCACTGGGCTGGCTGTTTACCTAAGAGATTGCCTAAATGAGTGATTTACGGCCTCTGATAAAATCTGCTCCACAGGTGAATGCTAAGGAGTTGAAGTTTCTTTTTTCTTTTTTTTTTTATTTCAATAGCTTTTGAGGTACAAGTGGTTTTTTGCTACGTGGATAAATTATATAGAGATGAATTCTGAGATTTTAGTGCACCTGTCACCTGACTAGTGTACATTGTACCTAATGCGCAGTTTTTTATCGCTAGCCTCCCTCCCAACTTTCCCCTTCTGAGTCTCTAAAGTCCATATGTCACTCTGTATGCCCTTGCGTATTCATAGCTTAGCTCGCACCTCTAAGTGAAAACATAAAGATTTGGGTTTACCACTCCTATGTTACTTCAGTTAGAATAATGAGGTCAGGAGTTCGAGACAAGCCTGGCCAACAAGGCGAAACCCTGTCTCTACTAAAAGTGCAAAATTTACAGGCGTGGTAGCATGCGCCTGTAATCCCAGCTACCCAGGAGGCTGAGGCAGGAGAATCCTGGAACCTGGGACGCAGAGGCTGCTGTGAGCCGAGATCATGCCACTGCACTCCAGCCTGGGTGACAGAGCAAGACTCTGTCTCAAAAAAAAAAGAAAATAATAATAATGACCTCCAGCTCCATCCAAGGTGTTGCAAAAGACGTTGTTTAGCTCCCTTTAATGGCTGAGTAGTATTCCACGGTATACTATATATGTGTGTGTGTGAGTGTGTGTACATATATATCACATTTTCTTTATGCACTCAGTTGATGGGCACTTAGGTTGGTTCCGTATCTTTACAGTAGTGAATTTTGCTGCTATAAATATACGTGTGCAAGTGTATTTTTCATATAATGACTTCTTTTTCCTTTGGGTATGTGTTAGTCTGTTCTCATGCTGCTATGAAAAAATACCCAAGCCTGGGTAATTTATAAAGAAAAGATGTTTAACTGACTCACAGTTCCACATGACCTAGGAGGCCTCAGGAACCTTACAATCATGGCTGAAGGCACCTCTTCACAGGGTGGCAGGAGGGAGAATGAGAGCTGAGTGAAGGGGGAAGCCCCTTATAAAACCATCAGATCTCATGAGAATTCACTCACTATCAGGAGAACAGCATGCAAACCACCCCCATAATCTAATCACCTCCCAAGAGATCCCTCCCATGACATGTGGGGATTATGGGGACTATAATTCAAGATGAGATTTGGGTGAGGGCACAGCCAAACTGTATCAGGGTAGATACCCTGGGATTGCTGGATCAAATGATAGATCTACTTTTAGCTCCTTAAGGAATGTCCAGATGTTTTCCATAGAGGTTGTACTCATTTACATTCCCATCCGCAGTGTACAAGCATTCTTTTTTCCCCAAATCCATGTCAATATCTATTGTTTCTTGAGTTTTTAATAATGATCAGTTTTACAGAAGTAAGATGGTATCTCACTGTGGTTTTAATTGCATTTCCCTGATGATTGGTGATGTTCAGCACTTTTTTCACATTTTTGTTGGCCATTTGTGTATCTTCTTTTGAGAACTGTCTACTCATGTCCTTTGCCTACTTCTTAATGAGATTACTGTTTTTTCTTGCTGATTTGTTTGTGTTACTTGTAGATTCTACATACTATTCCTTTTGTCAGATGTGTAGTTTGCAAATATTTCCACCCATTCTGGGGTTGTCTGTTTACTCTGCTGATTATTTCTTTTGCTGTGCGGAAGCTTTTTAGTTCAATTAGGTTCCATTTATTTATTTTTATTTTTGTTGCATTTGCTTTTTGGGTCTTAGTCATGACTTCTTTGCCTAGGCCAACGTCTAGAAGAATTTTTCCAATATTGTCTTCTAGAATTTTTATTGTTTCAGGAAACTGGCAAGCCACATGTAGAGGAACGAAACTGGATCCCTATCTGTCACCTTATACAAAAACCAACTCAGGATGGATCAAAGACTTAAAATATAAGCGTTTGGGTTTCTTAGGTCACCTAACCACCTCATCCCATTTTCCTTACATTCAGACTCTTAGATTTTCAAAATCCAGGTGTGGAACACTCACTCTACCTTCCCTTGTCCCTTTCCTTTCACTCACTTGGTCATTTTGTCCAGGATTAGAAGAGTGTTCACCAACTGTCAGCAAGCTTTTCCTCTAAACCTATCTGTTGAGATACTCTGCCTAAATAAAGCAAGGAGAAAGAAAAGGAAGGCTTTGCTTTTCTCACGTGGTGTTTTCAGTTTTCTAAATGCTGGAATGAAATGCTTTTTATTTGTAGAATTTAGGTAATATTGAAATAGCTTAACGAGTTTAATTGAAGATGTTCTGATTTTTTAAAGTATATATGTTCACCTTAACAGAACAGTTTTTGGGGCAGGAAGATAAAAACAGCTGTTTAAATCTTCCTCTCCTTTCCTTCATTTTCTCCTTTCCTAAAGAAGCATAAACAATTTATGTCGGGGTGTCCATTCTTTTGGCTTCCCTGGGCCATACTGGAAGAATAATTGTCTTGGGCCACACATAAAGTACACTAACACTAACAATAGCTGTTGAGCTAAAAAAAAAAAATGCAAAAAAATTTATAACGTTTTAAGAAATTTTATGAATTTGTGTTGGGCCACTTTCAAAGCTGTCCTGGGCCACAGGTTGAACAAGCTTGATTTACAAACATAAATGATGGGAGAAAGGGCGTGGTGATTCATACCACTGTGTGATTAGCATTGGAATGTATGATTAGCATTGGAATATACTTGCAAAAAGTGAAAGCGCCTTCAATAGGTTATATCTGGCAGAGTTTTTGTTTGTTTTTCTAATTCCGTATCTGCAACTACATATTAGTTGAAAAAACTGGGGCAAGAAATTAAAATCTCTCCAAGGTAATTTTCTGGCCAGCTCTTAGTGGCTGACAACATACTAAAACCTAAGTTTCAGTATGCACGCTCAAATCAACCCATGTGATTAGTAAAGTGATCAGAATTGAAAAACAAAATTCTTAGTCCTTGAAAAAAAAAATCCAGAAACACAAATGATGGATTATTTTATTCTAATATGAAGTCTAATGAACTTCAGCTCTTAATATATGTAACAAGATATTGGGGTACACCTAGAGATACACTACCAGGTATCGGGTAAAACTACACAATAACAAGTGTAGTTTTCTACACTCGATAATGATGAATGCATCATGAGGGCATCCCCGCCCGGCTTGGGCTTCTGCTTGGACAGTGGTCTGGCTGGTCAGGCCCCATGCCCAGCTGAAAGGAAGAGAACTGAGGTGGACAGCAGGACTGCGGGAAGATGACAAACACACCCGACTCTACCTGCATTTGGCATTTCCCATATGGATCAAGTAGACACCAGAGAAGTAAAGTGCTGATGGAGTTTTCCTTGATGGAGTCAAATTCACCTTTCTGGTTTTCTCCCAATATTGCATTATAAGTTTTTTCAGGCCAGGCACGGTGGCTTACACCTGTAATCCTAGCACTTTGGGAGGCCGAGACAGGTGGATCACCTGAGGTCAGGAGTTTGAGACCAGCCTGGCCAATATGATGAAACCCCGTCTCTACCAAAAGTACAAAAATTAACTGGGCATGATGGCACATGCCTGTAATCCCAGCTACTCAGGAGGCTGAGGCAGGAGAATCACTTGAACCCGGAAGGCAAAGGTTGCAGTGAGCCGAGATTACGCCATTGAACTCCAGCCTGGGTGACAGAGTGAGATTCTGTCTCAAAAAAAAAAAAAAAAAAAAAAAAAAATTCAAACATATACGAAAGTGGAGAGAGCTTCACAGTGAATAACCATGTGCTTACTCTCACAACCAGACAGTTGCCACCTGGCTCTGTCTACTCCGTCCATCCCTCTAGCCACCTAGCAGTCCCAGCTATGGCCTATTCCAGGCATCAGAATCCTTCCAGCTTCTGCCTGCCATGCTCACCCTCTAGGGCCTCCACTCTGGGTAGCTGTTTTATATTTTATATATATATATATATATATATATATACACGTGTATATATATATATACGTGTATATATATGTATTTTTTGAGATAGAGTTTCGCTCTTGTTGCCCAGGATGGCGTGCAATGGCTTGATCTTGGCTCACTGCAACCTCCACCTCCAAGCAATTCTCCTTCCTCAGCCTCCCAAGTAGCTGGCCATGTGTCACCACACCTGGCTAATTTTTTTTGTATTTTTAGTAGAGACAGGGGTTCACCATGTTGGCCAGGCTGGTCCCAAACTCCTGACCTCAGGTGATCCACCTGCCTCAGCCTCCCAAAGTGCTGGGATTATAGACGTGAGCCACTGCGCCCAGCCCTGTTTTATATTTTGTTAATAGCTGCTATGTCTATGGCAGAGTTGAACCTACTTCACCACTACTGGAAGCAGAACTCTTCCCTGATTATTTTAAAAACCATTCTCAAGAGTGTTCTGAGAAATTAAACTTTTCTTGTGACTATGAAGAAACGGGAATTGAATTCAGAAGTATTGGCTGGAAAATTATTTTTGTGTTAGTGAGTATAGAAAGGCCTTGACTCAGGGACATATAAGCATGAGCCATTTTATTCTTCCTTAATCTGAGCCTTCACCCAAACCATTTCAATCCCTCAGTTACAACTGGGGTTCATCATTACCCAGTCACGTCAGTCAGTAAAACCAGCCCAGCTTAAAACTTCGATGTCAGCCTTGATGGAAATCTAATCTCTTCCATCCGCCCTGGGTGGGCTGGATTCCCAGGTGGGTGTGTGGGCAGGGGAGGCTTGGGCAGCCCCTCCTCACCTTCCAACCCAGCACCGAAATCCTAAGGCATGTTGGCGCTTTGCCGTTGGGACACCTCTGCTCCCTCCCTCCTCCAGGCTCTGCCTCCCCTAGCATTGGTGACAGAAAGAGAGACTAAGGGGAAAGCCTAAGGCCTGTCCTCTGTAACAGGCCACTCTCCCAGCCTTTCACTGTGGCCGGCTCACCTCTGCAGAGCAGGCATCGAATGCCAGCCTTCTCGCCTCCCCAGCCAGGAAAGAAGGCTCGAGCCCAGCGCTTTACTTCTCTGGTGTTTACTTGATCCATATGGAAAATGCCAAATGTAGACAGAGTCAGGTGCATTTGTTATCTTCCCTCAGTTTCACTGTCCACCTAAGTTCCCCTCCTTTCAGCTGGGCATGAGGCCTGGCCAGCCAGACCACTATCCACGCAGAAATACAAGCCGGGTGGGGATGCCTCATGATGTAATCATCATTATTGAAAAAAGAACAGGGAGAACTGGAGGTGACTGGGGGCACCCCTCAAAAACATGAGAAGGTTGACCCTGGGTAGGTAATTGTAGCTCATACCTCCCTTGCAATCAAGTAACTTTTATCTCATGAGCAATCTCATTTCTTCACTTGTCAGCTTACAGGGAGCTGGGAGCTGCCACCATGTGGCTATAAAGTATTATTGTACTTCCAAGGACACAGAAAGGAGTGCTAGACTATTGTCACTATGATCACATGCTCAGAATAGAAAGGGAGCGGGGACATCTTCTAGCTCAGGCTCACCCAAGATGTGCTGCAGGTGATGCCCAGAATCACCAGCTGAGTTCAGGCCCCATGGCCTACCCAAGTAGGGTTGCCACGTGGGGAACTGGCATTCTGCTCAGTTATTTTAAATGCTTGAGAAGGTTGAAAACTTGATTGTTTCTAATATATTAAAATACCAATTCCTATAGTGTTTTTTGTTTTGTCTTGTTTTGAGATGGAGTTTCACTCTTGTTGCCTAAGGCTGGAGTGCAATCATGCGATCTCAGCTCACTGCAACCTCCGCCTCTTGGGTTCAAGGGATTCCCCTGCCTCAGCCTCCCGAGTAGTTGGGATTACAGGTGTGTGCCACCACACCCAGCTAACTTTAAAATACCAATTTTTTTTTAAACTTAAAACGAATGTGAAAGTGGAATCCTTCACTGTCGTCCCCCAGCCCCTCCCAGACTAGACCTTTGTGAGGCTAACGCCTTTCTAGCAAGAATATTTTAGTCCCCAGCGCTATTCTAGTAGCAGGGAGTGCTCAACTGATGTGGTTTTTTCACAAATATTTAACATGGTTTAGCTCACCTGACTTATATATTCTAAATTAGTGATTCTAACGTAATCAGTTTTTTAAAATAAGCTATCATAGAAATATCCACTTTGAAAATAGGCACAAGGTATTCGGTTTCTCTTTATGCACGGGAAATATCTATAGACTTTAAAGTTGTATTACTCTTTTCAATAATAATCTATTAATTTCAATGAAAATAAACTATTCAAATTAAAATATTCAACAGCATCTCAGAGCTATGAATGTTCAGTTAAGCAAAGAAAGTTTTTTTTTAAATTGGGAGATTTACATTTTATATTTTATTTTTGATGTGTTCTTTTTTATTTTTTATTTTATTTTTATTTTTTAATTTTATTTTTCCATAAGTTATTGGGGTACAGGTGGCATTTGGTTACATGAGTAAGTTCTTTAGTGGTGATTTGTGAGATCCTGGTGCACCCATCACCCGAGCAGTATACACTGCACCATATTTGTAGTCTTTTATCCCTCACCCTCTTCCCACTCTTCCCCCCAAGTCCTCAAAGTCCATTGTATCATTCTTATGCCTTTGTGTCCTCATAGCTTAGCTCCCACAAATCAGCGAGAATATACGATGTTTGATTTTCCATTCCTGAGTTACTTCATTTAGAATAATAGTCTCCAATCTCATCCAGGTCACTGCAAATGCAGTTAATTCATTCCTTTTTATGGCTGAGTAGCATTCCATCATATATATATATGTGTATATACACATATATACGTATATATGTGTATGTGTATATATACATATGTGTATACACATATACACACATATGCACATATACACACATATATGTGTGTGTGTATATACACACACACGTGTGTGTGTCGTGTGTGTGTATACGTATATACACACATATGTATATAGACACATACATATACATATATATGTATATAGACACACATATATATATATACACACATATGTGTATATATATATACAAATTTTCTTTATCCACTAGTTGATTGATGGGCATTTGGGTTGGTTCCACTATTTTGTAATTGTGAATTTTGCTGCTATAAACATGCATGTGCAAGTATCTTTTTCTAATAAGGACTTCTTTTCCTCTGGGAAGATACCCAGTAGTGGGACTGCCGGGTCAAATGGTAGTTCTACTTTTAGTTCTTTAAGGAATCTCCACACTGTTTTCCATAGCAGCTGCACTATTTTATATTCCCACCAGCAGCGTAGACGTGTTCCCTGATTGTCACATCCACACCAACATCTACTGTTTTTTGATTTTTTGATTATGGCCATTCTTGCAGGAGTGAGGGGGTACTGCCTTGTGGTTTTGATTTGCATTTCGCTGATCATTAGTGATGCTGAGCATTTTTCATATGTTTATTTGCCATTTGTGTATCTTCTTTTGAGAATTGTCTATTCGTGTCCTTAGCCCACTTTTTGATGGGATTGTTTTTTTCTTACTGATTTGTTGGAGTTCATTGTAGATTCTAGATATTAATCCTTTGTCAGATGTATAGATCGTGAAGATTTTCTCCCCCTGTGTGGGTTGTCTGTTGACTCTGCTGACTGTTCCTTTTGCAGTGCAAAAGCTCTTTAGTTTAATTAGGTCCCAGCTATTTATCTTTGTTTTTATTGCATTTGCTTTTTGGTTCTTGGTCATGAAATCCTTGCCTAAGCCAATATCTAGAATAAGCAAAGAAAGTTTACCTTTTATTTTATCTGTTTACTACTTTAAACAAGGTAATGTGATAAAAAGGTCATGTTAAGGTAATCAGGGTTAATGTATCACAGATTGTGTTTTAAAACTTGCTAACTGCAACCTTAAGTATTGGTATAATATAATCTCAAATTGTCTTTTTCAGAATTCTAATGCAAAGACTCCCAGGTTGCCACAGAAATCCCAGTCCACAGGGAGGCTCTTTCCCATCTCCCCTCCCTCCCACTTTAATTCCCAAACTCAAAAAGGCAGATTAGTCTAGGCTTAAAAGAGGTTTTAGTAGAAATAATTTGCAAACCCCAGATCCCCGGGATATTGTTGGAATAATGATTTTTAGTGCTTTGGAAAGTAAAAGTTGTTTTTTCTTTTCTTTCATTCTTCCCCATCCCTTCCCCTTTAATAAAGTTATCATTCTAGTCATTTTCTAGTTTTTTTTCATTTGTTTCAAGAGGATAAGTTTATAGAAAATAGTCACTAACATATCCTGCTATAGAAAGAGATGATTGGGCCTTCTATTTGGAAACTAGAACAAACAAAGAAACAAGTAATTCTACTTTCCGATAGGTGCTGGTTTTACTTCCTCTGGCTGAGCTGTTGTTCCTGAGGTCAGACCCCAGCCAGTCTTTTGTGTACGTGCAGGACCATGGTGGCTTTAGTTTCTACCCCACCCTTCCTAGGAACTCTACTTGTGGCAAACGTATGTTCAAGCTTACAAGTCAGCCCACCCCACTCTGATAAATGCAAGAAAAGCTGAAAAGGGAGGAGCAAGTTGGGATGAAAGCGTCTGGGCAAAAGTGACCTGAAAACCATTAGAGAAGAAGCTGCTGGCTGAGAAGGAGGTGTGTGGCTCCAGTGAGACCACCAGCTTGGAGGCCTGGTTAGCAGCTGCACGTTCTGGGTCTGTCTTGGGTATTCCCATATGGCCATGAGATCCGGGAGGCACCCCTCGCTGCTGCTGCTTCTAGTGCTGCTGCTGTGGCTGCTGCAGGTAAGCTGAGCCTGGAGCTTAGTGCTCAGGTGCAGGGAACTGAAAGCAAAGCGCAAGCTGGCCCTGCCCCTTCTAGGCTAAGGGAGGGGAGAGGGACTGAGTGTGACCTGCTGAGACCCAGGGCTGGCTGTCTTGAGAATGGCTTAGGCAGCAGGGGCTCTGGATTTATATAAAGGGAAGTTAAGGGTCCCAGTCTGTTTGGGGCAACAGTGGGAGCAGGCTAAGGGACTTGTTTAAAACTAATTTATATAGCTCACACTATTTTTAGTGAGATTACATCAACACACATGAGTTTTCTTTCTTTGTTTCTCCTTTTGTTGAGATAGGGTCTGGCTTCATCATCCAGGCTGGAGTGCAGTGGCATGATCAAGGCTCACTGCAGCCTTAACCTCCCAGGCTCGGTGATCCTTCCACCTCAGCCTCACGAGTAGCTGGGACTACAGTCACTCACCACCACACCTGGCTAATTTCTGTATTTTTTATAGAGATGGATTTTCACCATGTTGCCCAGCCTGGTCTCGAACTCCTAAGCTCAAGTGATTCATTCGCCTTGGCCTTCCAAAGTGCTGGGATTATAGGCATGAGCCACCTCACCTAGCCAACACACACAATTTTTTTTTTTTTTTTTGAGACAGGGTCTCGTCATCCAGGCTACAGTGTGTGGTGACATCTCAGTGCACTGCAACCTCCTCCTACTGGGTTCAAGCAACCTTCTGGCTCAGCCTCCCGAGTAGCTGGGACTACAGGTGCACGCCACCATGCCCGGCTAGTTTTTGTATTTTTATTAGAGACAAGGTTTCACCGTGTTGGCCAGGCTGGTCTCAAACTCCTGACCTCAAGTGATCTGCCTGCCTCAGCCTCCCAAAGTGTTAGGATGACAGGCGTGAGACACTGCACCCTGCCAAGTTTTATAATGATACTTCTGTTCACACTTTCCATAAGATTGAGGAAATCTCAGTTGTCTGGATCCAAGGCAATTTGAGCAAACCCACGGGGATGGAAGGGCTAAATCCACTGCCCCCAATTGCCACTGTTTAAATGGAAATACAAACTAGTGGAGTCAGGATTCGACACATATGGGCTTGCTCTGTTTGTACTTAGAGTGGGCAGAGGTAATGTTGCAGGCGCTTGTTGGTTGTGATCTGCTTTGTCGGCTTTCTGTAGGTAGGGAGAGGGAATCATTTCTTCCTTTGAATGTCAGCTGAGGGCGGGACGCAGCCCAGTGGCTGGTAACTGTGAGCTCTGGACTGGGCTGCTTGGTGTCCTGACCTAGGCTCCTTCACAGCCAGCTGGAGACCTAGGCCAGCTTAACTTTGTTCCTTACCTTGGATCAAGTTGAACTCACCTGGGGAGCTTCAAGGGATCTCAGTGCCTGGGTTTTGCCCCCAAAGGTTCAGGTTGAGCTGATCTGGGAGTGCACCGGTGTCAGGACTTTTAACATAACCTTGTTAAGCCTAGTTTTCTTCACCTGAAAATGGACCTAGTAACTGAATTTGTCTGAGCCAGTGGTTGTGCCAGTGAATGAGGAAATGCGTAAAAGCCCTTGGTACTGCGAAAGTTGTCAGAATCAAGATGGAGTTCCTTATGTTAAAACACACACACACACAGGCACAAAGCCTGACATACAGACACAAAGAAGGTTATGAAAAGGGGGTTCTCACATTTGTAGGCTTGATAACTAAAACTATCACAAAAGCTCTGCAAAAATAACAAGTTTGCACAAAGGCCGTTAAAACCTTACACAAAAAATACTTTTTCAAAGAAATCTTCCCAGCAACTTTTTGTGCAAACTCAGACCAGTGTCACCCTTATTACTGATCTTTGTAGCCAAAGATAATTATTTCAAAACAATGATATAATCCTTCTGATTTTTTCCTTTGAAAACCTTTATCTTCCTTTATCTCCCTGACTCTACACATCATTTACCATGGCACACGTATTCCCACGGCAATGTCCTTGCCCAAATAAATGTCATCTTCTCTTAGAGAGCCTCTCTCTACTATTAGGTTCACAGTTCAGTAACGGCCCAGTCAATGTGCTCTTATGTCTGCATCTTTCTGTTTTTCTAATCACAGTGAAAATGGTTGGCTATATTCATTCAGAGCTCATGCTAAAAGTATTTACTGGATACCTGCTTTGGGCCAGGCACTGGGAATACACCAATAAACATAATAGGGGGAAAACTCTGTCTGAAGGTGGATAACTTGTTTGGTACCAGTTGCTTGAGGTTTGGAGAATTTTCTTGGTCACATTTTGCCATATCAAGAGTTACGAGTTTCCTTAGTCAGAAGGCACTTTAATTTGATTCCAATACTTCATAGAAGTCCTTTTTAATAGCCCATGTTTGCATGGATTTGAATATAGTCCAAATCAAATCCTGTCCCCATCCTTCCCTCGCTCCTGCTCCTACCCACAATGGGTCTGATCAGGAAACAGACCTGAATTCTCTTCCCTCTGGCGTATTAGTGCAGTGCCAAAGCAAATTAATTGACTTCTGAGGGTGTGTCAAGTGGGGGTGGGCAATGGGAATGGGTCTGTGGATTGTACTTCAGTGATTGATGACAGCAGCTTTATGTAGATTCCAGGGAATCAAGGCAGATGAAGAGAACATGATTCAATAGATATAAGAAGTTTTTAGCAGTCAGAATGCTGGACCTTTAACTCTTAAAGAGCTTTACACCTGGCAGGTGCTCAATAATTGTCAAATTGGCTATGAGTAACATTCCGTTCCATTCCTTTACATCCCTGCCCCCTGAATTGGCTTATTGCCATCTGTGACATCTATAACAAATATCTACTTCCCCCTGTTCAGATCTGCATATTTACAAGTTGATACCATTTCTGCTGGAGAGCTATTGTGTCCACAATTGTTTTCCTCTGAAATCCCCACACCCTTTCTTTGTCATTTGGACATGAAGCCAAATCACCAAGTCAGGATTCTGTTCTGCAGGTTTATGTCCTTGTTCCAGGTTCAGTGACAAGTGAATGACAAGCCAAGGAAGAGGAGTTTTCTCCCCTTTCGTCATTTCCAGGCCTGAGAGCTCATATGTCCTCACCTTGGGGCTGTGGCAGGCTTCAAAGACCAGAGAGGAGGGAAGTTTTAAGAGAATGAAACTGTACAATGAGAAAAGCCACTTATGATTTTTCGTTGGTGGTGGTGGTGGCATTGTTACCAATCTGGGAAATTCTGAATTGCGTTACATTTTAATAAATTGTTAATATTTATGCTCTGACTGAATTATTCTTTCAGCCTTTCATTTAAGACCAACAGAGTGATGGGTTGCAGAAGGTGGGGATAGTGTGGTCAGAGGTGAAGCTGAGAGGGTCAGCAGGGGACAGAGCAGGTTGGATTCTGTCCTAAGAGAAGTAAAAACCCTGGGGGGAAAGGGGTGTGAGATCTGTGCTTTTAAAGATCACTCAAGCCTCTGTGCAGAGAATGTGTTAGCAACATATATTAGTGTCCTCAGACTGCTGAAACAATGAACCACAAGCTGGTACACTGGCTTAAAATAGGAGAAATGTACTCACTTGCAGTTCTAGAGGCCAGAAGTCTGAAACCAAGGTGTGAGCAGGGCCAAAATCCATCTGAGACTGGGAGGACCCTCCCTGGCCTCTCCCAAGCTTCTGGTGGGTTGCTGGTAATCCCAGGTGTTTCTTGGCTTGCAGCTATGTCACTCCAGTCTCTGCCCTGTCATGACATGGCATCCTCCCTCTGTGTCTGTGTTTTTCCTATCAAGACACTGCTCACTAGATTAGGGCCCACTCTAACCCAGTGTGACTTCATCTGAACTGTAATTCAGTTAAGTATTGCATCTGCAAATAGCCTGTTTCCCAATACGGTCCCGTTCACAGGTACTGGGGATTAGGTCTTCAATATATGCTTTTAGGGACACAATTCAACCCACCACAGAAGGATGGAATGAACAGGAGAGACCAATCCTGTGGGTTCTCAAGGTGGTGGAAACTTTAGCTGTTTGGGGTGGAGACAGAGAAGAGCTGGCCTTAGGAAGTGAACTTGACAGAACTTGGACATGGGGATGAGAAAAGCAGAGGCATCAAGGATGACCTTTGGAATGAGTAGGTGTCTTGTGGTTAGAGAGCCTCCAAGATGGGCAGGTTTGTGAGAATACAAGCTATGCTATCAGTCTGGGACATGTAGGATTTGAGTTGCTTGTGGGAGATGCCAGTGGAAATGTTACCTAGAGACTTGAATAGGAAAAAGAGGAGATACTTACGTAGCCCTTGCCATCCTGAGCACTTTGTGTGTGAGTGTTATATATTAAAAAGGAATAATAATAGTACCTTCATGATTGGGCTGTTGTGAGGATCAAATACATACAAACACTTACACATTTACGTATGTGGGGGTGTGCATGTGTGTGCACAGATGAGGAAATGCAGACTCCAGATCATAAATTACCTGCCCGACATCCCGACATCACATAGCTGGTGAGGGGTAGATAAGGATTTTTTTTTTTTTTTGGCAGGGTCTCACTCTGTTGCCCAGGCTGGAGTACAGTAGTATGATCTCAACTCACTGCAACCTCTGCCTCCCAGACTCATGCGATCCTTCCACCTCAGCCTCCCAAGTAGCTGGAACTACAGGCACAGGCCACCATGCCTGGCTAATTTTTATACATTTTGTAGAGACAGGATTTTGCCATGTTGCCCATAGAACAGGATTTAAACTCAGGTCTTCTAAACTTATAAATCCACATGCTTAACCAATACTTTATACTATCTGCATTGGCCTCTAGTCACATGTGGCAATTTAAATTAATTAAAACTAAGCAAAATTTAAAATTCAGTTCTATACTAGCACTAGCCACATTTTAGGGGCCCAGTTAGCCACATGTGGTTAGGGGCTACCACACTGGCCAGGACAGCAGGGACATTCTCATCTTCACAGAGATTTTCCTAGGACTGCCCTGGTCTAGAGCCCAGAAGAGAGATATTGGGTACGGATTAAAAGACTCTCTAGAGGAATCTTGGATAGGAAATTCTGTGATTTCTAGGATCCAAATTCTCCCTGAATGAAAGCTTCAGAGGCTTTCCTCATCGTCCAAAAATAAAAAAAGAGAGGCTTTCCTCACTGTCCAATTTCATTCTCTTAAAACCTCTCTCCTCCGTGGTCTTTCAAGCCTGCCACAGCCCCAAGCTGAGGACTCATCGGCTCTCAGGACCGGAAATGACTGAAGCGGGGAGAAAGACTCCTTTCCTATGGCTTGTCATTACTTGTCACTGAATCTGGAACAAAGACATAAACCTGCAGAACAGAGTCCTGTATCCAACTTCTGCTGACTTTTAGGACCCGAATTCTGCTTAAATAAAAGCTTGCATTTAAAAATGAAATATTCCCAAGCATTTTGGGAACGAATGATTTCTATATAGACCTCTTAGCTCTTTAGTATCCTGTATAGTCACAGATTACATCTTCATTCATTCAGAGAATTTTCTCCCAAAAGATGCCATGGCTGCCCAGCCAGGCTAGCCTGAACGATAATGGTTACATGCCCCAGGTCCAGAGCCATCTGTCAAATCATGTGCAGGGTGGACCGTGCAATCATATGTCTGCGTGGCCCCCTCTGATAAAGTGGTTTGGTGGACATGGTAGCTGAGGGAACAAGCATCTAGAAAGAACCCCCCACCCCCACCCCAGGCCCACACCACCGCATTATAGAAAGCATTATGCAAATATTTTGAAAGATTTCCTCTTTGGACAGACTGCCTAAATTTGGCACGGATGAGAAATATAATAAGAGCACTTACAAAATCATTACAGAAAATAAAACAATTTCCAGTCTTCCTGCATCACCCAGATGAGAGATCTCAAGTTAATTTCTAAGAGATGCATAAAGAGAGGAGAAATGAAACACACACAATGATGTGAAATTTAAGGCATCTCTGGCAAAGTATAAACATCCACCCTTTCAAACTTCTTTTGAACACTTCAGCCAGCTCTTACGTGACTGTCAACTGTGCCGTTTATGTGTTATCATAATAAAATGAATTTACAGAGCTTTAGTGTTGAAAGAGCCCTTAAAGACACCTTGTCTCATACCCTCAATTTACAGAAGGGGAAACTGAGGCCCAGAGGGAATAAGAAACCTCAATATATTCCTTGTTAATAACCTTGGCCACCTGGAAATACACCTGTTTCAGAAACAGAATTAATTTCTATATCTTTTGCAAGAACTACAGTTTTCTCCATTTAGAAGTTATACACCTGGGTAGGCCCTTAATTTAAAACTACCAACATTAATCAAGAAGCATTCATTGTCTAAAAAAATCAGTTTGAGATTTCAGAACTCAAAGAGTTTAAACATTCTTTTCCTTCAGGTAAATAGATGGAAGTATAACCTGGCCAGGAAACAAATATTATCATTAGCCCTGATGCTAACAATACAACCCAATAACATCACCCACCAACCACCCACCATAGCCTCTTGTATCGTAATGTGAATAAGGATAAATAATGATAGATTCTGACACAGACGAGGCAACCAGAGTGGAGGCTCTGTCCCTGGTGATTTAGGTATCAGTCCTAGAGATTTAGCTTATGTGGGTTATATTTGCTGACACCATGGTAGATATTAAAATAGGGAAATTTTAAACATATTTCTCAATTCATTGGACGTAACCATAATAAACCCATTCTATGTTAATAAAAATAGCACATATTTTGGAAACTATCCATATTTTTCAAAATTCCATTTAGTGGAAAAAGTGCCACTATCTATATATTTTTTGCAAATATTTTGAATGCCCAGCTTTAAAGAAAACAGCAGAAGTCTCCTCTCTGCTTCTGTATTCAGTCTGTTGTGAATTTCTTTGGTTGGAGTATATGAAGAAATTCTGGCCTCATGCAGATATTTGAAAAGGGAGGAATATTTTAATAACCTGGAACAGATAATTGTGGATATTTTTCTTGATATTACACTAAAACTCAATACACTGTAATGTCTTAACAGTTATTTACTGGGTGGAATCTGAAACCATATCACTGAATTTTCCCTACTCCATTCCATTAAAATCCACTGGTCTCTCTTGCACTCTGGATGACTCTTTTTTTTTTTTTTTTTTTTTTGAGACAGAGTCTCGCTCCGTCGCCCAGGCTGGAGTGCAGTGGCGCAATCTCGGCTCACTGCAAGCTCCGCCTCCCGGGTTCACGCCATTCTCCCTCCTCAGCCTCTCCGAGTAGCTGGGACTACAGGCGCCCGCCACCGCGCCCGGCTAATTTCTTTGTATTTTTAGTAGCGACGGGGTTTCACCGTGGTCTCGATCTCTTGACCTCGTGATCCGCCCGCCTCGGCCCCCCAAAGTGCTGGGATTACAAGCGTGAGCCACCGCGCCTGGCCGGATGACTCTTTTACCTGCGCATGATTTTAGAACATGATGTGTTGATCATTAGGAAGCCGTTGGCTATTGAGTTACACAGGCATTTCCTATGTGGACATATTTCAGCCTATAAAATTAAAAGAAAACTATTGCTATTATAATAAAAATATTTCATTATTAGGAAGCTTTCATGCTCATATTGGCAGACACAAGTTTTCCAAAGTTCTGATTTTTGCTTGAAAGATTACATTTATCAGTGGGAACAGATACTGCGCATTGATTGATTTTCTTGAAGTGAAAGCTCACTTTGTTCATCATCAAGGAACCGTGTATCAAATACCCTGGCGTGAATCATCACAGTTTGTTGGTTGTTCTTTCAAGTAAAATGGTGTTGCATTAAAATAAAATTTTAAAAAGTGGCCTGTTCAGCTGGAAACTGAAGCAATCACGCAAGTACTTTTCTTTAAACCTTCTGCCTTGATATGCAGCAGCAGAGCTTTGTACATACTTCCCATCCACTCACAAAGAGTATTTAAAAGATGTACACTCAAGTGTTGCAATTTAAAACAATATTTTTTACTACTTCATCAGTTCTCAAGCGATTTCAGTAATTGAGTAAATTCACCAATTATTTCATTCTTAAATGAAACTAGTTTTCTTTTTGTTTCTTTTTGGTTTTTCCTGCAAATGCACGTGCAAGTGCATGGCGGTGAAGAATACAATGGGGAGTTTGGTACCACTGCCTTCATTTGCGCTGAGGCATCAGCAATTCCACTCACCAACGTTATTGTTTTGCACCATCAGTGCAAATGTCAGACAGCAAAATAGGCAAACAATGCCTTAGTGTTCTTATGAAAGAGTTCAGCCTTGTGGACTCTCTTACAGGACTGTGGAAACCATACTTTGAAAATTGCTGCCACAGAGAAACTTTTCATATATACGTGGATGTTTATTACCATAGCATTTTTGGTAATGAAAAACTGGAACCAACCTAAACGACCATCACTAGGAGAATGGATAAATAGATTATTGCCTATTGATATAGTGAAATGCTCTACAGCAATGAAAATGAATGAACTAGAACTGTAGATGTTAACGCACACATACTCTCCCAAAATGAAAAATCAATGATAAGTAAAAAAAAAAATAAATAAGTTATGGGATGACGCTTACTGTGAACCATTATTTAAAAGTCCAATCCAAAACCATAAAAATTACACATTGTTATGAATATATACCCATATCCATGCACACAGATACATATAGTGAAGGTTTAAAAACATGCATTGAAATGCTAAATATAGTTTAGGATGAGAGTTACTTCTGAGGAAAAAGTGAGATGAGGGAGAGGTACACAGGAAATTTCAATTTTATCTGTAACAATTTACATCTCAACACTTCGAAGCCAATAGGGTAAAAGTATTAAGGTTTGATATAATGGGCATCATTATGTCATTCTCTATTTCTTTCTGTATGCTCAAAGCATTTTGCTATCAAATTTTCTTTTAAATACGAAGACTGTATAACAAGAAAAGGGTTTATTAAAAATGTTTCATTTTTAAAGACAGACTTTCCCTTTTTATTATAACTGGCAAGAATCTTAGTGCTAAATTGAATACCCAATCTTAGTTCCTGAAATTGTCTTTTTTGATAACTTTTTGTTTTGGTGTAAAACTTATAAGATTTAAGGAAAATACAAAGAATTCCAAAATACCCTGTGTGAAAATTCACCAGTTGTTTATACTTTTTGCCCCATTCACTTTATTCTAGTCATCCTGCGTGCACGCTGTCTCTCTCCCTCCCCACTCCTACCCTTTCGTTTGCTGCTGGTTCTAATCATATATTTCAGGACTCTCTTTCTTTCTTTCTTTCTTTCTTTCTTTCTTTCTTTCTTTCTTTCTTTCTTTCTTTCCTTCTTTCTTTCTTTCCTTCTTTCCTCCCTTCCCTTCCCTTCTCCTTCCCCTTCCCCTTTCCTCCTTCCTTCCTTCCTTCTTTCCTTCCTTCCTCCCATCTTTCCTTCTTCCCTCCCTCCCTCCCTCACTTCCTTCCTTCTTTCTCTTTCTTTCTTTCTTCTTTCTTTCTTCTTTCTTTCTTTCTTTCTTCTTTCTTTCTTCTTTCCTTCCTTCCTTCCTTCCTTCCTTCCTTCCTTCCTTCCTTCCTTCCTTCCTTCCTTCTTTCTTTCTTTCTTTCTTCTCAGATGGAGTCTTTCTCTGTCACCCAGGCTGGAGTGCAGTGGTGCAATCAAATCTCACTGCAACCTCTGCCTCCCAGGTTCAAGCGATTCTCCTGTCTCAGCCTCCCGAGTAACTGGGATTACAGACACGTGCCACCATGGCCAGCTAATTTTTGTATTTTTAGTAGAGAGGGGGTTTCATCATATTCGTCAGATTGGCCTCGAACTCCTGACCTCAGGTGATCCACCCGCCTTGGCCTCCCAAAGTGCTGGGATTACAGGCGTGAGCCACCACGCCTGGCCAACTTATCTCTTTCTATTTCAACAGTCTTGTACATGTATTTTTTGGAGGAAGAGAAAGGATTGTTGAGATATAAATTATAAATAAGTATTATCACTCTAAGTCATTATGTAAATGTAAAGTGCCATGTCTATTATTTTATTAATTATTGTAAATAATGTCTTAGAAACAAGGGGCAAAAAAAAAAGAAAAGCCCACTTAAACCTCATTGCCAATTAGTATTTGGTGTTATTTTACATGTGTACATATAAATACATCTGTGCTCATCCTGAATAAACAAGTTCTACTTCCTGCTTTGTTAACTAACAGTAGTATTTTATGATTTTAAACGTCTCCCCACCATTGGTAATAATAAATCAGAATTCTTTTCATTATTTCTCCTATAGTTAGAGAAGATAAGTGGCAATCATGAATTAAGATGTAGAGGATAAGAAATTCTATTTACCAAAACTAAGTACAGAAGTTCTGTTTTTGTCATTTCTAATTCTAGATTTTTGCAACTCCAGGTGGTTTCCATGTGATTCTGATAAGTATATTCTCTACTAATTAACATTATTTTTATTTTTAAGGTCAGTATCGTTGACAGTGTCCAACAGGAAACAGATGATCTTACTAAGCAAACAAAGGTGAGGTTTGGAAGTCAGTTTCTTAATATATAAAATCAGTCTCTACACTTGACTTAGAGACAGAATTGCAGCTTGGAGTTCTTTAGTGCCCTGCCAATGTTTGGTTTGCAGAAAATAAAATGGTAAATTCATGTGGCCTTTTAGAATCTTGAGGGACTGCCAGAGAGTTGCAGATGATGCTTTTATGTCTAATTAGAATATGAGCAGCCTGCGAACATCAAAATTCAACTGTACACCATAAGCTTGGAGGTTTGTCCACATCATTTTATTCTTTATGGAATTAAAATATATTGAACTTAATATTTTCCATTGCAGCAGTCATGCACCTACCACTGTGAGGTTTTGCCATATCCTCGTGCCACGTTGTGATTATTTACTTGGTATTGTTCTCTTGGTCAATTCACTTTATCATTAAGTAATTTTTTAAAAAAAGAACTTACATTTTTGTTGGTAAAATTAATGTGGCTAGAAACCAGCTTCACTTATAATAGACGGTAACTGTGAAAATATATAATGCAAACAAAACAATGCTTTAAATTTCATATATTCTCTTACCTGACAAATATCTGAGCCCAAGATCTGAGTCTAAGTCACTCTCTTTCTCTTTGTGTACGTGTCTGCACGTTTGTTAAAAGGGATATTCATAGACAGAGATGCATTAAAAGTCTATCAGCACCTAATCATCAATAATTTCAGGAAGATTGAGAGATATATGGAAGTAGGAAAACTCTCAACAACTGTTTGCATGTCTACTATAGGACAGCCATTGGCACATAGCAGACAGTCATCTTTAATGCTATGTCTGGATGACTCCTAAAATTATCTCAAGAACCATGTCAAATCATTGGATGGCATCTGCCCCATGGTTAGAGATGACTCTACAGCTACTAAGAAGACAGGCACTTGGATTTTCCAAGCTTAGGTGGCTGTTGTGGGGATGAGAGAATGCAGGCCAAGTGTCAGCACAGGGCCTTTACATGAAGTAAGGGTGTGATAAATCCTGGCTGTGAGCATCACTGCCATCCTCATTGTCACCATTGTCACTATAAGTTCCAGGGAAAGAGCTACGAGCCTCTACGGCAATCCAAGAGAAGATGGGTGATCACCACCTTGGAGCTGGAGGAGGAAGACCCGCGACCCTTTCCCAAACTCATTGGTGAGGTAAGGTGCCTACTCTTAAGGAATGACCCCATCATGCCCTCTGAGTAAGCACGCCCCTTTTGCCAGGAAGATTAAGTCTTGAAAGGTTATGTGGTAGTGAGGCCAGGGAGTGAAGTACAGCAGAAAGAGCACTGGCCTGGGGTTCAGGATGCCTGGGTTCTAGAACTCACTCTAACTCTACCTGGGTGTGTGACTTTGAGAGAGTCACTTCTCTATGTGAGTGTCTGATGAGAATCTCATACAGCAACAGGGTGGTTAATTCCAACTCACAGGTCTGCTTTATTTGGCCCATGCAGAGGCTTTTTTTTTTTTTTAATATTATTTAAAAACAGGGAGATTGTCGGTCAGGCACGGTGGCTCATGCCTGCAATCCCAGCACTTTGGGAGGCTGAGGTGGGCAGATCACGAGATCAGGAGATCGAGCCCATCCTGGCCAACATGGTGAAATCCTGTCTCTACTAAAAATACAAAAAATTAGCCAGGCATGGTGGCAGGTGCCTATCGTCCCAGCTACTCGGGAGGCTGAGGCAGGAGAATGGCATGAACCCAGGAGGCGGAGCTTGCAGTGAGCCAAGATCGCACCACTGCACTCCAGCCTGGGTGACAGCGAGACTCCGTCTCAAAAATAAATAAATAAATAGGGAGATTGTCTTAAAAATTTTGCCCTTCTAGAGACTTTTTAAAAATGGAAAGTTCTGTCCACAAAGAACCCACATTCCCACATGACAACAATTAGGTGGGGCTTGAGTTACTCAGAATTCCACCACTCCCTATTGCCTCCCACATGCTGAGGGCGAGCACTGCCTTGAAGAAGTCACATGGTATTGGAATAGTAGAATCTTTACTCCAGGCTCATGTTGCTTATTTCCACTACCTTCCTAGTACCAATGGGCCTTTGAATTAAGTACTGATTAAGCTCTACTATAGCTGTGACGTTCTATGATTCTTAGAAAAAAGAAATAGTGCATGCCTACTGTTAAAAACAAACATAAAGAGTACAGAAAGTTTTCAAGTCTCAGTGGTTAAAAGTGTATATGCCTAAGAGTCAGGGGGAGTGAGTGGGTTCACATTCCTACTGCACCACGTCCTTGCTGGGTAAGTTAGAGATTTTTAACGTGTCCTCATCTGTACAATGTGGTCAATGATACTGCCTACATTTCAGAGATGTTTTAAAGATTAAATAGGTTAAGGCAAGCAAGGCATATTGTAGGCCCACTCATTCTAAGCTCTTTCTAAATGTTAGTTGTGTGATCACTACTTCTCTTTCCTTCAAGGGATAATTGATATTAATAAATTGGTATGTGTGGTTCGAGATATTTCTCTACAGATTTTCTGATGTGAATCTGCATCAAAGAAATGAGATCACACTTGGTGTGTTGTTCTGCTTGCCTTTCTTGTTTAGCGATGTGTCCTGCTTGTCTTTCCGTGGCAATGTAAATACATCTTTAAAGGCTACAGAGTACCCCATGCTATGTGAAGGAAGTATCATTATATTTTTTTTCATGTTGATGAACATTTATGCTATTTCCAAATTTTCACTGTTACAGACCAAACTGCAGCTAACAGTTAGTTCAACATCATTGTTCCTGCATCTCAGCCCATCTGTTTATTTCTTTGGCAGATGTGCCATTGCTGGGTGTAATTTCTTAAAGATGCCATTGATTCTTAGCCTTGATACTTGATTATCATAGTGGCTTATTCTCGTCCTCCTTTTTTCTTCTTTCCATTTTTCCTCCTTCCAGCTGTTCAATAATATGTCTCATAACATGTCACTAATGTATCTAATCAGTGGACCTGGTGTGGATGAATATCCAGAGATTGGTTTGTTTTCTCTAGAAGACCATGAGAATGGAAGGATATATGTTCACCGCCCTGTTGATTGAGAAATGACACTGTCTTTCACGATATCTAAAATTTGATATATTCTAAGCTCGGATTTAAAAGCTCTTGCAAGACTGTTGTATTTGGTAAGCATTATTTAAGCTGACTATGTGCCAGGTTCCGGGAGATTGAGAAATTATGCCTTGTGACAAGCTTTATGAGTATGCCTGAGACTGTTGTAATCTTCTTTTAGAGTTGTGGACTTTGGCTTTGTAATGATTTCTGCAATCGATGTGAGCTGCTATAGGTCTTTATTCTAATGACCAGTGTCCTAGCATGATCGGGATATCTGAAAGCATTTGGGGATAGGGTCATAGAATGTTTATAAAATGGGCTAATTTATTTTTTGATGAGTGACTTCTGAAATATGGAGACAAGCCATAACAGACCCAATGGGTTACCCAATGACTGATGCATGAGCAATTGCATACCTGTTGACAATGTCTTATTGTGTTCTTTACGATTTCATCACTGCAACACTGTGGTTTACTATGAAGTTGAAATTCAGGTTCTAAACTAGGAAAGGAAATTATAAAGAAAAAAGCCCTAAACCATGTATCACATTACTCGTCTAACATCGTAGGAAGTCCTTAGGTAGTCAAACTTTGTTCTATTTTGACTTCAGTGGAATGGAGCTGCTGGGAACTGGGCTTGGTTCTCAGGCGTGCTTGGCTGTACATTTGTTCATTAACTCTTTCACAGTGGAAAGACGTTGATTAACATTCAAGAAAAGTAATATATGAAGCTTTTCTCCAGTGATCTCAAAATACTTATATATACAATAAAAGATATACCCTTAACTCACTGATAGGCTCTGAATCTCTAATTTTTAAATAGGTGAAAATTCTTCTAAAACTCCAGTGAACATGCAAAGATGACTCTCTAGGTCTTCCTTATCCATATGAATGCATGCCTCCCTTCTGTGCAGAATTCACAGTGTCTGTTAAAAAGAAGGACTTTTAACAGTGCCTGTTAAAAAGAAGAGTAGTCATAAGGAGACCCTGAGATAGCACCTCTCAATCTTTAATGAGCAAACAGATCACCTAGGGATCTTGGTAAAAATGCAGATTCTGTTGTAGTGGTCAGGGTGAAGCCTGAAAGCCTGCATGCCTAGCAAGCTCCAGGTGATGCCCATGCTGCTGTTCCTCGGGCTTCCACACATCGAGTAGGGAGGACCTAGTGATGGTCATGGTCTGTGCAAGAATGGAACCAAACATTCAGTGCCCACTTGTTGTTGTTGCTTGTTTGCTTTCAATATTTTATTTTTTCCTTTCCTTTTATTATTATTATTATTTTTAACTTTCATTTTAAGTTCATGTACAGGTTTGTTACATAGGTAAACTTGTAAAATGAGGGTTTGGTGTACAGATTATTTCATCATCCAGGCATTAAGCCTAGTACCCACTAGTTTTCCTGATCCTCTTCCTCTTCCCACCCTTCACCCTCTGAGAGACTCCAGTGTCTGTTTCCTTCTGTGTGTCCATGTGTTCTCATCATTTAGCTCCTATTTATAAGTGAGAACATGCTGTATTGGTTTTCTGTTCTTGTGTTAGTTTTCTAAGGATAATGGCCTCCAGCTCCATCCATGTTCCTGCAAAGGACATAATCTCATTCTTTTTTATGGCTGCATAGTATTCCATGGTATATATGTACCATATTTTCATTATCCATTCTACCATTGATAGGCATTTAGGTTGATTTCATGTCTTTGCTACTGTGAATCCTGCTGCAATGAACATACCCACGCATGTCTTTATGGTAGAATGATTTAAATTCCTTTGGGTATATACCCAGTAATGGGATTGCTGGGTTGAATAATATTTCTGTTTTTAGCTCTTTGAGGAATCACCACACTGTCTTCCACAATGGTTGAAGTAATTTACACTCCCACCAACAGTATATACATGCTCCCTTTTTTTCTGCAACCTCACCAGCATCTGTTATTTTTTGACTTTTTAATAATAGCCATTCTGACTGGTGTGAGATGGTATCTCATTGTGGTTTTAATTTTCATTTCTCTAACAATCAGTGATGTTGAGCTTTTTTTCATATGCTTACTGGCCACAAGTATATCTTCTTTTGAAAAGTGTTTATGTCTTTTGTCCACTTTTTAATGGGTTTTTTTCTTGTAATTTTGTTTAAGTTCCTTATAGATGCTAGACATTAGATCTTTTTCAGATGCAAAAGAAACTATCCAGTAAACAGACAACCTACAGAATGGGAGAACATTTTTGTGAACGATGCTTTTAACATTTTAAATGATGTATTAAGGGTTGGCATTCATAATGTCTAATATGGGACTTCGTGTCTAAAAGCTGATAATGCTAAAGCCAAATATCTAACAGCATTTCCTGAAACTCGAAGTTGAGTTGGAAATGCTTGTCGCATCACAGATAGATCCTAGGCGCCATTTAGAGCAAAAAGTGACAGCGTGGGGTGGGGGGAGACACATAGCATCCCCATTAGTTCTGTTATGTCAGGTTTTCAGGGCCCTATGCTTGGAGCTCCCTGCCTAGGCCAAATCCACGTTCTGATCCCCCAAACATTGATCGCAGTTGTCTTTTAATATTGATTTATGTACTTATTTGATCCGTGGCCCTCTCATTTAACTACAAACTTCCACAAGGAAAGATACAGGGTGGAGATTCTGAGGCATGCCCCAATCTTGCCCGTCACTCTCCATCTCATTACCCTGTTTTATTTTCTTCTCAACACCACTCATCACCTGAAATGTGAACATCATGTTTAATTCTCTGTTGATAGTTGATCTCCTCCATTAGTATGCTGATCTCCCCTCTTAGAATGTAAGTTCTAAGAGGGGAGAGACTCTGCCTTATTCTTGACTTTGGGGAAAGTCTGCCATTGCCCCAGGGTCAAGATCAGGGCTCCTCACATAATAGGTTCTCCCTTAATCATGTTAGATGAAGGAGTAAATGAGTGAACAAGCACAGTAAAATGTAGCCTCGGCTTTGCTGGGTGTTGTGAGTTAAATTGTGTCTCCCAAAAAGACATGTTCAAGTCCTAACTCATGGTACCTACCCCTGTGACCTTATTTGGATATAGGGTCTTTGTAGGTGTAATCAAGTTAAAATGAGGTCATACTGGATCAGGGTGGGCCATAACCCAGTGACCAGTATTTTTAGAAGAAGAGAGAATCTTTGACACAGAGACAGACACAGAGGAGAATGCCGGGTGAAGGTGGAGGCAGAGATTAGAGTGATGCCAAGGAACATCGAGGTTTGCTAGCAACCACTCGAAGCCAGGAGAGGCAGGGGATAGTCTCTCCCTCAGAGCCTCCAGAAGAACCAACGCCGCTGACTCCTCCATTTCAGCTCTAGCCTCCAGAACTGTGAGAGAATAAGTTTCTAGTGGAAGCCATGGGGTCTGTGGTATTTCGCTACAACAGCCACAGGAAACCAACAGCCAGGGGCTTACACACTATTTAGGAGCGTATGAAATGGTCCAATGAGAAGGATTACCACCGGGAAGGCTGGCATAAGCCATGTCCTATAAATTAGGACATGTCCTAAACACTACACAAATTGAGCATCCTAGCTTAACCATCCGCTCCTGTAAGAGAACGTTTATTGTTGGCTTTGGCAGTCCATCAAGATAGTACATTATTAAAAATCAAGTAAGCCTGATGTAGTGGCAAAAAGACATTCTAGTAGCACTTCTTTACTCTTGAGCATCCTGATGGGGTGTCTAAAACTAGCCAAAAGCAAAATTGTGTTCGGGGGTGGTGTGGGGGAGACTAACATTTATTAACTCCATGCGTCTATAAGAAAGCAGTTACAAGAATTACTGTAAGATTTAAGACAGAGGACAGCAACAGAAAAAGTTTTAATTTTTTTCTGTGTATGGACCTCATCTATTTATATCAAAATATGCTCATTTTTGTAGAATACAAAGCTACGCCCAAACCCATCTTTTTATATTTCTCAAAATAAATATTTGTTAATTTTTTTCACCACACAATCTAACCTACACATTAGCGATTTTGTGTTGTGCATTTGGTCCTGAAGGTGTTCCTATGTGCTCATTTGCGTGTAAGGCCATAGATCTTGTGCCTGTAATTTCAAATAGCCATATGGTGATGCATCAAGTTAATGCACCATGGTTTGTTTATCCAAAGGTATAAATCTTGAGGCTGTAACAAAAGGCTGGAAACACTTTCCAAGTGCAGAAAATGTCCATGACATTTCTTTTCTCCATTGTAACCCGAATCCCTAGAAATTCTTAGCATCTTGCCAAAGATAAACAGCACTCATGTTTCTCAGGCATCTTATGTAACTAAAGGTCTCATACGTAGCTTTAGGATAATAAGTGAAATATAAAATTATAAACATAAAACACACAAGTGGTTCTTTTTTTAAAATGGAAGGAGTACAGTTGGCACAGTTTTACAGCCAGAAGTCAGGGTGATTAAGGAGCAAAGAGTTGCCAGCACAGTCATAAATTATGGAGGAGAATGTAGAGATGGTGTGTGAGAAAGCTGATTTATTTGCACAAAAATTTAAAAATGTATGCTAGAGTCCCTGAAGCGGACTAGCTCAGTGGTAGAAGCCCTGAAGCCTCCCTCAGTCCTACTGTGGGGGAGGAGGAGTGCTGACCTGCGGTAGACGTGGGGGCTGCTGTTCTGGGATACCTGGTGGGACCACGGTGATGGAAGCTGAGCAGTGAGCCGCAAGTCTGCAGGGAAAGGGGGCTCAAGCAGTCATGTGAAACAATACAGAGGTAAAGACATTAAGGCTCCCGAGGAAGGGGATGGAGAGAGTGTTGCCTAAAGCTTTCAAGGCCCTTAGAGGCCCCCTGGGAGGGCCACCGACTCTGGGCACTGAGTAGCCATAGAGTGAAGTGAGGAAGAATCGGTGGAAGGTGCAGTCTTGATCCCTGACTGGACTTGAATCTGGGCTACTCTACTTCCAAGCTGAAGGTGTAATAGTCACTTAGTCTCTCCATGGTGCAGAGCTGGACAGCAAGGGTGCCTTCCTCCAGGGCTTCCGCGGGGATGAAAGGCCATCTACGGGAAGGGCTGGTGCTGGTGAGTCCGCCCTGGGCCTGGCCGAAGCTGGCAGCCATGCTTCTGCAATAAACCTTTTTACCCCAAGCAGGATACTGTACCTGGCGACCAGTTGGTCCTTGAGAATCCAGTGGTCTCACTGCAGAACAGGCCTCTGCCTGGACCACCCTCGTGCCAGGATCCATGCCCTTTCCTGCTCCCTTTTCTGCGACTCTGAACTCCTGCCTTTGCCCACAGCCTTTTCAGCCTTCAACAAAAAAAAGCACCATTTATACTAGAGCAATGAGAGATTCAGGAGCAAGTCTGATTCGACTTGCTTTTAAAAATATGTGTATTTATTTAAAATACACATGTATGTATTTTATTATAGTTCATATTTATTATATTTTATTAAGATGTGTATATTTATTTTGTAAGTAGGGACATCATATTTTTCAAATTAATGGACTTTATGTTTTAGAGCAGTTTTAGATTGACAGAAGCACAGAGCAGAAAGCACAGAGTTCCCATCCTCCCCTCCCCCCGCCCCCTCCCTTCAGGTTCCCCTATTATGAACATTTTGCAGTAGTGTGTGCATTTGCTATAATGTATGTGCTACATTTGCTATAATTCTTGAGCCAGTATTTTACATGACTATTAACCAAAACCCATAGTTTACATTAGGCTTCATTCTTGGCATCTTACATTTCATGGGTTTCCACCCATGTGTCCACCATGACAGTGTCATATAGAATAGTTTCACTGCTCTAAAAACTCTCTGGGCTCTACCCATTCACCCCTCCCTACCCCCAGAACCCCTGGCAACCACTGTTCTTTTTACTGTCTCCCCACTTTTGCCTTTTCCAGAAGGTTATATAGTTGGAATCATACACTATGTAGCCCTTTCAGACTGGCTGCTTTCCCTTGGCAATATCCATTTAAAGTTCCTCCATGACTTTTTTTCATTGTATAATACTCTATTGTGTGGATGGACACAGCTTATTTACATATTCACCTACTGAGAAACATCTTGGTAGCTTCCAGAGTTTGACAATCATGAATAAAGCTGCTGTAAACATGTGTGTGCAGGTTGTCGGGTGCATATACATATTCAACACATATGGGAGGGTGATAGCTGCATTGTGTAGCAATAGTAAATTTAGTTTTGTAAGAAACTGCTGAACTGTCTCCCAAAGTGGCTGCACCATTTTGCATTCTCACCAGCAATGAATGAGAGTTCCTATTATTTATACTTACTTTTTTTTTTTTTTGAGATGAAGTCTTGCTCTCTCACCCAGGCTGGAGTGCAATGGCGTGATCTCAGCTCACTGCAACCTCTGCCTCCCAGGTTCAAGTGATTCTCCCACCTCAGCCTCCTGAGTAGTGGGATTACAGGCACCCACCATCATGCCTGGCTAATTTTTGCCTTTTTGTAAAGATGGGGTTTCACCACGTTGGCCAGGCTGGTCTTGAACTCCTGACCTCAGGTGGCCCCCCACCTCGGCCTCCCAAAGTGCTGGGATTACAGGTATGAGCCACCACACCCGATCTTGTATTTACTTTTTACATATAAAATTAATAGGGCTTCTTACAAAATTTTATACAATATATGAAAAATCTCACCCCATCCATAACTTTTCCCTTTGGTCTCATTCCACAGAAGGAGAAAATAATTACAGAGAAATTACAACATTCATTTTTCACTTATTAGATTTGATATAAAGTTTTAAATAACTTCTTTGACAATATAATGACCTGAGAACACTTAACTGCCTTTATTCTTTCCAAATTTATGTGTATTTTACTTTTAAAAATTTATTTTAAAAACTTATGTACGGTAAGATTTGTATCTCTTGATGTATAGTTCTAAGAGTTTTGACAAACCCTCCTTCAACCCTTAACCCCTGGAAACCACTCATTTCTTCTCCCTCCCAATACATTTACCTTGCTTAGAACATCATAGAAATGGAGTCACACAATACATGGCTTTTTAAGTCTAGATTTTTTTCACCTCACATAATGAATCTTATATTCATCCATGTTGTCGTGTGCATCAAGAGTTTCTTCTTCTTCTTCTTCTTCTTTTTTTTTTTTTTCTGAGATGGAGTCTTGTTCTGTCGCCAGGCTGGAATGCAGTGGTGCGATCTTGGCTCACTGCAACCTCCACCTCCCAGGTTCAAGCAATTCTCCTGCCTCAGCCTCCCAAGTAGCTGGGACTACAGGCGCCCGCCACCACACAAGGCTAATTTTTTGTGTTTTAGTAGAGACGGGGTTTCACCATGTTGGTCAGAATGGCCTCGATCTCCTGGCCTCGTGATCTGCCCACCTAGGCCTCCCAAAGTGCTGGGATTACAGGCGTGAGCCACCGTGCCCGGCCGAGTTTGTTCTGTTTCATTGATGAGTAGTATCTCGCTTCGCACTTTATAAAACTAAAGCGTGCTTGGATTCTTTTCAATTGTGGTGATGATAAAGCTGCTATGCGTTTTTTTTTTTTTTTAAGATAGAGTTTCACTGTTGTCGCCCAGGCTGGAGTGCAATGGTGCGATCTCAGCTTACTGCAACCTCAGCCTCCTGGGTTCAAGCCATTCTCCTGCCTTAGTCTCCCAAGCAGCTGGGATTACAAGCACCCACCACCACACCTGGCTAATTTTTATATTTTTAGTAGAGACAGCGTTTCACCATGTGGGCCAGGCTGGTCTTGAACTCCTGACCTCAGGTGATCCACCTGCCTCAGCCTCCCAAAGTGCTGGGATTACAGGTGTGAGCCGCCGTACCTGGCCCACATATGATTTTTATGTGAACGTCAGTTTTCATTTATTGTAAGTAGATACCTAGGAGTGGCTTAGTTGGATCACATAAGTGTATGTTTAACTTGATAAGCAATTCCCAAACGATTTCTCAGAATAACTGAACAATTTTTCATTCTCATTAAAAATGTATAAGAATTCTGATTGCTCTGCATCTTTGGCTGCACTTGGTATTGTCAGGTTTTTTTCAGTTTAGCTGTTCTAAAAGGTGTGTAGTGATATCTCATTGCAGTTTTAATGTGGATTTCCCTAGTGACAAATGATGACTTATTTATCATCTGTATCTCTTTTTTTGGAGACCTGTCTGTTCAAACCTTTTGCCCATTTTTAAATTGTATTGTTTGTTGTCTTTTTTTTTTTTTTTTTTGAGATGGACTTTCTTTCTTGTCTCCCAGGCTGGAGTGCAATGGCACAGTCTCAGTTCACTGCAACCTCCACCTTCTGGGTTCAAGCAACTCTCCTGCCTGAGCCTCCCGAGTAGCTGGGATTACAGGTGCCTGCCACCATGCCTGGCTAATTTTTGTATTTTTTTTAGTAGAGAGTGGGTTTTGCCATGTTGGCCGGGCTGGTCTTAAACTCCTGACCTCAGGTGATCCACCCGACTCGGCCTCCCAAAGTGCTGGGATTACAGGCATGAGCCACCACGCCCGGCCATATATTGTTTGTTTTCTTATTGAGTTTTGAATACAAATCCTTTGTCAGCATATGAAATGCAAGTATTTTCTCTCAGGCAGTTGTCTTTTCATTTTTGTCTTCTCATTCATACCGTTGTCTTTTCATTCTTTTAACATTTCTTACAGAGCAAAAGTTATTACATTTTGATAAAATCCAATTCATCAGTATTTTCTCTTCTGGATCATGTTTTTGGTGTTGTTATCTAACACATTGTCATCAAGATTTTCTCCTTTTTTTACTAAAAGTTTTATAGTTTTATGTTTTACATATAGGTCTGTGATCCATTTTGAATTAATTTTTATCTAAAGTGTGAGATATAGACCCAGGTTCATTTTTTTTTTTTGCTTGTGAACATCTAATTGTTTCAGAATCATGTGTTGAAAAGGCTAGACTTGGTACTATTCTCAAAAATCAATCAACCATACTTGTGTGGGCCTATTTCTAAACTCTCTATTCTGTTTCAGTGATGTATATATTTATCTTTTCATCAATACTATACTCTCTGGATTACTGTATTTTTATAATAAATCTTGAAATTATATAGTGTGAGTCCTCTAACTTTGTGTTTCTTTTTCAAAATGATTTTGGGTATTCAAATTTCTTTGCCTTTCCATATAATTTTCAGATCAGCTTGTTGATATCTCTAAAATATTCTGCTAGTCTTTTGATTGGGATTGTGCTGACTTTATAGGTCAATTTGGAAAGAACTGTCATCTTGGCAACACTGAGTCTTTCAGTCTGTAAACACCGTATATCTTTTCATTCAGTTAGGTCTTCTTTGATTTCTTTCATCAGTGTTTTAACGTTTTCACTAAATAGATCCTATACATATTTTAGATTTGTAAATGGGGCTGTTTAAAAATTTTTATTTCTAATTATTCATTGCTGGTTTATAGAAGTATAGCTGATTTTTATAGACTGTATCTTGTGACATTGCTGAAATTGATTTTCGAAAGTTGAATCAGCCTAAAATTCTCAGGATAAACCTCATTTGGTCATAATGTGCTATCCTTTTAATATATTTCTGGGTACTATTTGTTAGTATTTTGTTGAGAACTTTTAACTCTAGATTCATGAGAGATATTGTGCTGTAGTTTTCCCTGTAATTTACAAAAATTTGACTTGGTATTATGGTAATGTTAGTCTCATATAGTCAGTTGAGAAGTTTTTCTACCTTTTATATTTTTTGGAAGAGACTGTTAAATTGTTCTTTCTTCTTTCATATTTTGCTAGAATTTATCATTGAAGTCATCTGGGCCTGGAGTTTTTTGTTTTTATTTCTTGAAAGATTTTAAACTATAAATTTCACTTTAAAAAAATATATAGGACTATGCAGGTTTTCTGTTTCTTCTTGAGAAAGTTTTGGTAGTTTTTCTTTATTAAGAATTTGATCCATTTCATTTAAGTTGCTGAATTCATTGGCATAAACTTGGTCGTACTATTCCTTATTCTTCTTCTAATATATGTAGAATCTCTAGTGATATCCTTTCTTTCATTCTTGTTATTGATAATTCTCTCCACTTCCTTATTTTCCTTCATCAGTCCCCCTAGAGGTTTATTCATTTTATTGATCATTTCAAAGAATTGTTTTTGGTTACATGACTTTCTCTATTGTTTTGTTGTTTTCCATTTTATTGATATATGCACTTACCTTTACTATCGCTTTCTGTTTGTTTGGGTTTATTATGATGTCTTTTTAAAATTTCTTAAGGCAGAAGCTTAAACAATTGATTTGAGACCATTTGAAGTGAAAGACTTCACACATGCATATTTGACGTGGACTGACTTTTCTTATCCAAGTACAGAAGTAACTGCAGTGGCCATTTAAAAACATAGCATGTCAGTAGCTGTGCTAGTTACTGTAAATGTTCACTTTCCCAAAAATCTTTAACTGTCTGCTCTCTGTGATGTTTCAGTAATATTCAATTAATATATTTATTTCTCATGACAATACTGATAGGTTGTAGAAACGGAGGCCCACTAGCAACCTGCATGTGTTTACCCAGTGGAGAGACTGAGATTTGAACCTAATAATAACTGATCATTTTTTTCCAAGCCAGAGCATTGGCTTGTTCTACACATTTGCTGAACACCTAGTCTGTGCCCGTACTGTGCTTGCTCTCTGGTGTACTTGGTAAATGAGGGCAGTCTGATTCCTGCCCTTCGGAACTCTCAGTCTAGAGGAGGAGACAGATGTAAACACATAATTAGGATAACAGTTATTTTATTAGAGTGTCATCAAGTAAGTGGTTCTGCAGGATTTTTACAGCTCTCTGCTTCCTAGGTTTATTTTGATGTTGTGGAGCGCTCAACAGGAAAAACTGTGGATAAATCCTTGATTTTCAACATTAGGGTCAGTGGTGTGAATGATCATGCACCCCAGTTTCCAGAGAAGGAATTCAACATCACTGTGCAAGAAAACCAGTCTGCAGGTGTGTGCGGCCGGGGGGCTTCCGGGCTTCCTTCTGTCTCTGCTCTGTTCCTTTTCATTAATATTGATGAGGAGCTTGATCCTAGTCATCTTCAGGGAGAGTTTTTACTGTTCACATCTCAAAGGTCGCAGGCCTTGGATCTGAGTGAAATGCTTTGAGGTCTGTAAGCCTCGTTTTGTATCGGCAATAAAATGATGTGGGAATTACATCAGTGGGAAGGGTTGATATGTAAATGCCATTCTAAAAATAGAGCCACATGCAGTGAGGGAGAAAGAGCTGGGTGATGAGCTTCTGCATATCTCTGCACATTTTTTGTCTATAAAATGGCAACACGATCACCTCTATAGCCTCCGAGTTACAGATACTGTGCATTCTTAAACCCAACCTACTCTTACTAGAATGTGGATTTATTTTAATAACAAAAACCATTTTTTTGTATAATCATCTCTCCAAAAAATTCCAAGAAATGAAAAGACTGAAAAAGAAAGCATCTTTAATGTTACCCATGAGAGATAACAACCATTAGTGTTTTAGTTTGTATTCTTTCAGCATTTTTCTTTGCATTTTCTGTGTGTGCGTATACACATGCTGTATGTTAAAATTATATATGTGTATGCATTCACACATATTTATGTATAATTACAAATGCATATTTGTATATACATACATTTTTTCATCTTTATCATAGTACACATTGTATATGCGTATATAGTAAATACACATATTTGGTGTGCTTTTTCACATGTGCATATTTATAAATTTCCTCTCTAAAGGTGCAATTTTACTGTTTGTAACCTGATATTTTTCTAAAATACCCTGGTGTGTAATATTTTATGGATGTGCTTTAAAGTATTTGACTGATCTCCTATTGTTGAACATTTATGTTTTTTGCCACTTTCTGTTATTTTTATAAAATATATTTCAATGATGAAATTTAAGGTAAATCTGTGTCCCAATCAAGCATTATTTACTTAGCATGAATTCAGAAGCATAGACTTGCTGGTTTGCACTGCACATACAATGTAAGGGTCCTCATTTGCTTACCTGCCCACAATCCATGAAGGTGCCTGGCGTGTTGCTGGTCTTTGATAACTATGTGCTTGAACATTTTGCTACGTTTCTTGGCCATTTCCATGTTCTATCAGTTGCTTTTTCCTTTCTTTTCTTCATTTTTCTGTTAGTGTGTTTGTCATTTTTCTTGATTTTAACCTCTGCAGTCTATATTAAGAATATCTGCCTGCCATGTAGGTTTCAAATATATTTTCCTGCTTTATCATTTTCTTTTAAATTTTGTCCACAATTTTTTGCCAGAAATTAAAAATGTAATCTGATCCACCAATTTTGTCCTGTAAGTCTTCTGCATTGGCAGTCATGATTAGAAAGTTCTTGATCTTATAACTAATTAAATATTCATCTTTATCTTTTCTAGTATGTCCATAGTTTATTTTATATTTAAACATTTCCCACATTTTGGTATATGCCCCAATGGCATTTAGCAAATAATTCATCCTCTTACTGGTTTGATAGGCTACCTTTATCCAATAGTAACAATTTTTAAAAATTCTTTCTAGGGCAACCTATTTTTCAGATGTTAGCAGTCGATTTGGATGAAGAAAACACTCCAAATTCTCAAGTCCTTTACTTCCTCGTTTCTCAAACACCATTACTGAAAGAAACTGGTTTCCGGGTTGATCACATTAGTGGAGAAATACGACTCCCCGGGTGCTTAGATTATGAGATTATGTGGATTTCATTATTTTTTTAAAATGAAATGTGTGGCCCATCCTTGAACCCCAGGCTTAGCTTCTACATTTGTAGTGGGGAACCCTCTGTGGCTAGATTTGCTATTGAAATTCCTAAACAGAATATTTCTTTATTAGTATTTTCCTTTCCTGTATTTGAGGGGCTTAATTTTCCTTTTCCTCCCCACATAGACTGCTCCTCAGTTTACACTGCTAATCAGAGCCAGGGACTGTGGAGAACCGTCACTGTCATCCAGGGCCACCGTTCACATGGATGTGCAAGAAGGCAACAACCACAGGCCTGCATTTACGCAGGAGAATGTGAGCTACCTGGGCCACCCCGACATCTAAGCCCCAAAACAAGTAGTCCTGGGATCCTAGGCTCAGTTTTTCTTGGGGAGGGTGTTAGGCTGTTATCATATTGCCATGAAGAAATACCTGAGACTGGGTAATTTATAAAGAAAAGAGGTTTAATTGGCTCATGGTTCTGCAGGCTTTACAGGAAGCCTGAGGCTGGCACCAGCTCAGCTTCTAGGGAGGCCTCAGGAAGCCTATGATCATGACGGAAGGACAAGGGGGAGCAGGCATGTCACTTGGTGACAGCAAGAGCATGCAAGACACGGGGGGGTGGGTGGGGGAGAATGAGGAACAAGAGAGGTAAGAGGGACCGCACACTTTTAAATGACCAGATCTCATGTGAACTCCGGGCCAGAGCTTCCTTATCACCAAGGGGATGGCCAGAGCTATTTATGAGGGATCTGCCCCATCATCCAAACACTTCCCACCAGGCCCCACCTCCAACACTGGGGATCACATTTCAACATGAGATTTGGGCTGGGACAAATCTCCAAACTATATCGGGGAGTCACCCAAGATATGTGCAGTTCTCCAAAGTGACTTAAGCTAGAATCAAGAAGCCAAATCATATTGACATAGAAGCACTTCATAATGGTCACATGAGCTTACATTTTTGACTGCTGTATGCCAGAAACTATGCTAAGAACTTTCACGTGCATTTTTTTCATTTTTGATTATTGAAACTATGACATGATTTCTGTTTTACAGATGGGAAAACTGAGGTCTAGGAGAAGACAGGGAATTCCTGTTTACTTGGAGTCAGGAGTTCCTATGCTCAGCCTAACTGACACTGGGCCAGATGATTATTTGGAGTGGGGGCTACTCTGTGTGCTGTGGGATATTCACCAGCATCCCTGGCCTCCGCCCAGTAGATGTCAGTAGCGCCCCTCAGCTGTGACAACCAAAAGTGTCACCAGACATTGCCAAATGTCCCTCAGGGAGAAGAATCACCCTTGGGTGAGAAGTCTGCACCTGAAGTTTTCACACTGTGTTCAGGATTCTAGAGGGAAGGTGAGCAGGTAGGCTTTGGCCTCGCCTTCCACACCTTACCTTATCCAAGTACAGAAGTAACTGCAGTGACCATTTAAAAACGTTGTATGTCAGGGTCCACATGGGATTTCCCAGGCTGCAAGACTCCCAGCCTTTAAGAAAGCATTGAAAACCACTGTGTAAGATGGTTTGGGATGGATGCTCCACCTAAGGCATGTGAGACGGCTAAGAGATAAAATAAGAATCACTCAAGATCTATTTCCAATATTTTATTTTTTACTATTCCATATGTATTTTTAAAAAGGTAAATATCCACCATACTTCCTTTCTCCTGACTCTGTCAGTGAGCCCTTTCTTGACTACTGAGTTAAAACCCTCCCACTTCTTTCCTGGGACACACTCTAGCCCCTTTGTGTTTTCTTCTGCTTAATAGTGTTCTACTTAATCAATTAGTTTTATTTATTTTATAAATCCCCCTACACACACACACACACACACACACACACACACACACACACACACTCAGCTCTCAGCTCCATCAAGGACGGAATTTTTGCCTGTCTTGTTCACAGCATCTGAAATGCAATGTGGCACATAGAAGCTGTTGTTTAATAAATGATGCAAACAATTATTTTTAAAAGGTGTCATTTAATTAGAAAAAAACCTGTATAAACCAAAGTGAAATGTTTGCAAACCAAAGCACCTCACCAGAAGTATATAATAACTACAAAATAATATTATGCTTGAACTTCGTTTTGAAATCTTTTCCTGCCTTGGTAAAAAGCAATGCTCTCAAAAATACAGCTGGAAAAAAATATACCCTGTTATTTTGAAGTGCTTATCTAGAAATATTGTCTCCAAAAATATTGAATAACAAGCTATTTTGAAGATCTACATGTGTTAGAAAAATGACCACCTTAATCTGAATAACCACAGTGTTCTATTTTAGGGGAAAGAGCTAGGATTTTTAGAGAGCATAAACTAGAATTGCGTATTATTATTTTTAAAATTCTTAGAAAAAATAGGGCATTGAGTTGGATTTAAGAGTACTTTAAAAATTATTTAGTGAGTCACAGGTAGGAGGGGGCAGATATTCCAACGGATGTACCTTCTGCTGTAACAGAGGAGTTGCAAATCCCTTAGGGCAGGTTTAGCAGCATGAGGAATATCCAGGGTGTTGTGATAAGGAGCAACATTTTTTTCTCCTTCTCTCTCTCGCTCTCTCTCTGCTTCTCTCCCTCCTTCCTCTCTGCTTTCCTTTTCAATTGTGTTTTTGTTTCCATGACATGGACATGATGATTGCTTCTTTCAGTATAAGATTCATATTCCTGAAGGCCGAGTCAGCAAGGGCGTGTTGCATCTCCTGGTTCGAGATCGAGATTCTCCATTTACATCAGCTTGGAGAGCAAAATTCAACACATTGCATGGCATGAAGAGGGACATTTTGACATTTCAACTGACCCTGAGACCAACGAAGGGATATTAAATGTCATCAAGGTAACACCATACCGGTGACATACCAACCAGGTGGTGGCAGACGCTGAGGCCTCTTCTGTAGGATCACTCATAATGAACTAGGGAGCTAATGCCTGTGGATGCTGGATGCTGAGCCCATTACGTACCGTGTGTCACCAGGCCAGGAAGGCAGGGTCTCAGTGCCACTTCTGTGTGTGGGCTGAGGACTCCTCCTACCAAAATAATATCAATAATACAACTTATTTTGATATGACTAAATACTTCACCATTTAAGTTTTTGTTGTTGTAGGCAAAATGTAATAGATTTACATAGGCCTTACAATGATTATTCTTTTTCAGATGTGATTAAAAAAATGAAAACATTTTCTTCAACACCAAAAGTTCTTTCTTTTAGTCTGAATTTTCAATGTTTAAGACTTTTAAAGTTTAAAACAAATGGGAGTGCATCTGTGTGGCCCCTAAGAGTATGGAGAGCCCCTGGCACTGTGCCTAATGGAGAAGCTGGCCTGGAAGAAAGTATTGATATTACCATCTCACTTACTGATTAGGAAGCCAAAGCCCAGAGAGGTGAGGTCCTTTACACAAAGCCACACAGCTTGAGTGGCAGAGTGGAGGATCCCACTGGGGCAGTCTGACCCCAGTGCCTCTAGTCTTCATTGCTCACAACCAGACCTAGGATGATCAGGGCCTCTAGTGCAGTGCAGTGCAGGTGAGTCACCTGGGGACAAGGCAGACCTGAGTCAGCAGGTCTGGCACAGGGCCCGAGATTCACCTGCCCATTTGACCAGCTCCCAGGGGATGCTGATGGCCTGCGGACCGTGCTATGAATAGCAAGGCTCTGTAGACGCTGCACCAGATGCCTGGGGTTCAATTTTCAAAATATTCCCAGCCTTTCAATCATTTTAAGTCAACTGACCACTTTGTACCCTGAATAACTATGATCGTTAATATCTATATTTCTCTAAGTTCCCCTGATTTTTTTGCTGCGTGGTTGTATCATTAATGTTTCATGAGGCTATGGTTTTTGTTGCATTTTTCATTACCCTCTGAAGGATGGTGGCTCTTTTCAACCAGCAGAGGAGGAGGGAAAAAATAAAAGAGAAAAGAACTCCATAAATGATTTGAAAATGAGCTGAAGACTGTCTTTTGATCATTATCAAAGACAATGTAAATAATAAATGAAGTGTAAAAGCCACAAGCTCTGAGTTCGCAATGATGACTTGGCGCTGGGCTTCCTCTGGCCAGAGAAGCAGCAGGTGCTAATGAAATCCTCTCTCTGGGGTTCCAGCCTTTGGATTATGAGACTCGCCCAGCGCAAAGCCTTGTCATTGTCGTGGAGAATGAGGAGAGACTCTTCTTCTGCGAGAGAGGAAAGCTTCAGCCGCCAAGGAAGGCAGCAGCAAGCGCCACTGTGAGTGTGCAGGTGACAGATGCCAATGACCCACCAGCCTTTCACCCTAGAGCTTCATTGTCAGTAAAGAGGAGGGCGCCAGGCCTGGGACCCTGTTGGGAACTTTTAATGCCACGGATCCAGACAGCCAGATAAGGTGAGAAGAGAGGGCCAAGAAGCGTGGTTGTTTAAGTGGAAATACCCACATAACCAAGAGGGCTCCTGTTAGAAAACCAGCTCCTTGGACGTGTTCATAGGTTGCCTCAGTCTCCGTGATGAAAATAGAAGAAGCCACAGTGCATGACCATTGGCCTGAGTTAAATGTCGTCTTCCATCCATAGGTTATTCTGACCCCAGCAGGAGAACTCACTTGTTGGTTTTCCTTTGCATTTTCCATGTGTTCCTTTTGTATTCTTTTCTTTGTGTTAGAATAATTAGTTATATTTTTCTATCTCCCCCCTCTGTACCAGAAGTTATAAACCAGTACCTCTCTTGCTTCTGGGCAAGAAAAGTGAGGGTTTTTTTTGTAAATTGTGGTAAAATATACATAAAATTTACCATTTTATCCATTTGTAAGGGTACAGGTCAGTGGCATTAAGTGCATTCACAACGTTGTGCACCATCACCTCCATCCATCTCCAGAACTCTTTTCATCTGGCAAAACAGAAACTCCGTCTCCATTAGCCACTCATTCCTCATTCCCCCTCTCCAGCCCCTGGCCCCCACCATTCAACTTTTTGTCTCTCTGAGTTTGACAACTCCAGGTCATCAAAGTAGAATCATACAACATTTGTCTTTAGGTGACTGGCTCATTTCACTTTGTATAATGTCCTCAAAGTTCATGCACGTTTAGCATGTATCAGAATGTCCTTCCTTCTGATGCTGAGTATGCATATGTGGTATTGACACATTTTTGTTTATCCACTCATCCATCGATGGGCACTTGGGTGGCATATGGCCTGAATCTCCTGATGTTCTTGAAGAAATGAAAGAAATTGGCATTTTTGGGTCTGTGTTCCATGAGACCATGATCATGGGGACAGAAAGGGGTCATGAGTCATGCCCCTTCTCTCTCCAGGCTGAGCTCAGCAGTTGGCCCCAGACCCCATTCTACCAGCTTCACTCATTTCTCATGCTTACTTGGCCCCGGTCCGTACTTGAGTGTGAGATTCCTCCCTTACAGTAACACTTCTCAACTTATCTGTTGGGAAAGGCTAGATTTTTTTTTTAATTTACAATTCATTATGGAGTGATAAGTTTGCAAAATATAATGAAATTGAATTACTAGAAAAATGTTCATGCACTAGGGGGACACAGCAATGCTGACAACTCTAAGAGCTTCTCAACACTTGCTTTTCATTTTTGCAGTTACCTCATTGTGAGCAGCCAACCAACAGCTCACAGACCCCTTCTGGTGCACAGTGGTGTACCTTGAGTTAGCAAGGCTCTTAAGAAGTAGCTATCAAACTATACTGGGTATCAGTCTCTGGGGGAACTTGTTAAAATGCAGATTGCTGGGCCCCACCCCTACAATTTCTTTCTTTCTTTTTTTTTTTTGGAGTGCAGTGGCATAATCTCGACTCGCTGCAACCTCCACCTCCCAGGTTCTTGTGATTCTCCTGCCTCAGCCTCCTGAGTAGCTGGGACTAAAGGCACATGCTGCCACGTCTGGCTAATTTTTGTATTTTTAGTAGAGACGGGGTTTTGCCATGTTGGCCAGGCTGATTTCCAACCCACCCTTTGAATTCGATTGAGAGGTCTGGGGCCAGGACTGAGATTTGCATTTCTAAGAAGCTCCCAGAGATGCCCGTGTTGCTGGCTGGGGTTCCCTTTGGGCACCACCAATAGGAGCCTTTCCTAATTTGTTGCTGTCTTCCTGTCTCTTGAGGATGGTTGGCTCATACGTAGGTCTCAGTAAATGTTTGGACTGTGCTGAAATCAAGAACTAAATAGTCCATCATTTTAGCCTCAATATGGCTTTGTCCAGGAGGCAGGATGAGTGTCTTTTGTGACAGGGTGGAGGCATGATCTGGGTTGGGGGGCAGCTTTGGTTTCCTCTAGTTCTGCTTCATCTGCATTAGCTGAGGGAGCTGCCTTTTGGCCTGAGATAATCCACAGAGGAACTCTGAGTTTCTTGCCCTCGTTTGTAAACATTGGAAAATCACAGTGCTTCTAAGGATCTTCTGGAACTTTCCCTAAGAGGTGAAGCAGTGCACAAAAAGCTTCAATCCCTTTAAAAACTGTGACCCACCCAACATGAGAGAGGGATCCTTGTTGACCCTTTGAAAAACATTTGCCCAGAAGATGAAGGAAAAGCGTGAGGAGAAACTGCCCCTCTCCGCACCTTTCTGGGACCTGCACTTATTGTTGTTGTTTGCCTGAGTCCAGGAGGTTCCTGCTGCAGTGCCCTCAGCAGGTAGCTGGGGTTGGCAACCTGGCAAGGTTGCAAAGGATACCATCCAATGGCTGACAGCTCTCAGGAACCCTGGAGGGCTTGGCATGGCCCACCCCTTAAAGTGGTGTCAGGTTCACATAGGTGAGGGGGATGTAGAAGACCACTTTGGGGAACAGGGTTACCCAACTATGAACCGCCAGGGCTCTGCTGCAAAGGGAACACACCGGGGGTAAAGTCCTAGGTTTCTGTTGCAAGGGCAGTTTGGTTTTTCACACTAAGCTAACATCATCTACAGGCCACTGAAGATGGGTTCCTTTCCAGGATGAAACATCTCCCCAGGGCAGACAAAACTATATTTGGTCCAAGAAGGAGGGGGATGCTTGGTCTTCTGGTGAATGTCGATTCCACAGACTTAGGAGCGTCTTTAGGCTGTCCTCCCTGTGCTTCCATTCCTTTCGTGAATTAAACACTCTCATAGTTTAAATGCTCTTAGAATTTCTGAAGTTACTTGTGGTAGAAATAGTGTTTCTATGACATATTTTGTTTTTTTCATGCAACTTCTTATATCTTTTAAAGTAAGTTTTTAATTTTAAAAATTGCTGTCCGTTTTTCTTCTACAAGATATAAACTGGTTCATGACCCAGCAAATTGGGTCAGTGTAGACGAAAACTCCAGAGCGGTCATCATCGTGGAGCCAATTGACCGAGAATCCCCTCACGTAAATAACAGTTTTTATATAATCATCGTTCACGCTGTTGATGATGGTGAGTGTTTACCCAAAATTGGAAAAATAAAATGCTCATTCTTGCTTCCTGTGGGAAAATAACCCTGGTGAGCGTCTTTCAGCACAGCTGAGAAAAGGATAAAATAAACCTTGTTATCACTCTGCATCCATGCTGGTGATTATTTTGGTAATAATTCTTGAAATGGTAAAAAAGGGACCAATACCATCAAAAGAGGGCAGTATTCATTCAGAAGAGACAATTAAACCAGCAAGGAGGCTGCAATCAAACCCAGCATCTTTTTCATCTGTTCATGAGCTAACTCTTCAGCTCTTTGTCAAAGCCAATGATGTGTGATAAATATTTAGCACAGCTTCCCTGTGCTTGGGATGGCATACGCGCTCAGGTAAATGGGACTGGAAGGGACACATTTGTCATAAACCAGAAAGGGTGGTTTTATGAGCATGTTTCAGCATTTTTCTCTACACTCACCTAAGGCTGAAACTTTAAACACACCAAAACAAAGTTGAAGAAATAAAAATGTTCAAATAACTTTAAAATTGTATTTAAGAAAGTCTGTGAACTAAAAGCCAAGCTCCAAGTGATATGTCACTATACATTCCGCTCTCTAATTAACTAGTGGAATGTTGGGGGTGGAGGGCAATGAAGATATGAAACGCGTGTTCCTAATCAGTATTAAGGGAGGAGAAAAAGTGGGGCCAGTGTTTCAGGGTTCTGTCATTCTGTTATGGATGATTTTACGATTGGTACTTTTTTTTCCTTTATTTTTTGCTTTTTGTATTTCAAAAGCTTTTGGGGTACAAGTGGTTTTTGGTTACGTAGATGAATTATGCAGTGGTGAAGTCTAAGATTTTAGTGCACTGGTCACCTGAGTAGTGTACCTTGTATCCAATGTGAGGTTTCTTAGCCCTTGGCTGCCTCCTCCCCTGCTTCTGAGTCTCCAGAGTTCATGATATCACTCATGCCTTTGTGTATCCATAGCTTAGCTCCCACTTATAAGTGAGAACATACAGTGTTTGGTTTTCTATTCCTGAGTTATTCACTTAGAAGAATGGCCTCCAGCTCTATCCAAGTTGCTGTAAAAAAAACATTATTTCATTCTTTTTTATGGCTGAGTATACATATGCCACATGTTCTTTATCCACTCATTGGTTGATGGGCATTTAGGTTTGCTCCATATATTTGCAGTTGTGAAGTGATTATTGCCACTTTTTTTAATTAGAAAAAGTCCTTTTAGATAATTGTAGATTCACTTGCAGTTTTAAGAAATAATTGAGTGGATCCTGAGTATCCTTTGCCAGTTTCCCCCAGGGGCAACACCTTGCGGGACTACAGTGTAACCTTGTAACCAGGACATCAACGTGGAGATGCAGCGCATTTGCCTCCCCTCGGGGACCCCCATGGTGCCCTTCTTTAGTCACACCCATTTTCCTCCATCCCACCCATCCTTGACGCCTGGCACCATTGATTGACCTTTTGTTTTTTTAATGACGCCACATTCTACCTTGTTCTACAAATGATTTGAGGTGGTAAGTGCTTTATTAGCTTACCTTACCCAGATATTGTGAATGTTCATAAAAGCAGGAAAACAGATCACGTGCATGCCAGGAGAGCTTATGGCTTTGAAAGGGAAACAGTTCTAGTATTTCAGGAATATTTTTTTTCTGAGAGACGGAGAGTGCTCATTCTCCAGGGCTCTGTGTGCACGAGATAAACAACTCCTGAAACTTCCTCCCCGTACAAGGCTTCCCACCGCAGACTGCTACAGGGACCCTAATGCTCTTCCTATCTGACATCAATGACAACGTCCTGGCTCTCCGGCCACGTTCCTGCTACATGGAGGTCTGTGAGTCTGCTGTGCATGAGCCTCTCCACATCGAGGCAGAGGATCCAGACCTGGAGCCGTTCTCTGACCCATTTACATTTGAATTGGACAATACCTGGGGAAATGCAGAGGACACATGGAAGTTGGGGAGAAATTCGGGTGAGTTTTTGTATTGGTCACGGACAAAGAGTGGAAAATGCCAGATATCCAATTCAAACAGATTTAGGCAAAAAAGGACTTTATTAGCTTAAAAAGCCAGGGAAGTCTGTGTTCTGGCAGAGCTGGCTCTAGGCACTCAGAGGATATCCCTGGAAGCTACCTTCCCACACACGGTCTGCCTTTCTCTAGGTTCCTTCCTTTTTAGGAAACTCTCCTCATCAGGGGGTAGGAGGCTGCTGGGAGTCCCTGAGACATATCCCAGCATCTAGCAAGAAGGGTGTTTCCAGGGAAGCTCCAGGATTGCTGTCACTGTTTGGCCTGGGTCAGCTGCCCTGTCAATCACTGTGGGTGGGACTTGGGAGGGCGGATGTGCTGATTGGCTGGTTCCCAGCCCACACCTGGACCTTGTTGGGATCTGGGCTCAGCCTCTCCTGATTCATACTGAGAATTCAGGAAGTGTGGGCTTCCTTAAAGAAACACTGGGGCACTGTTACCAGAAGATGAACATGCTGAGCAGGTTAAAAGCAACTGGCATCCACTGTCAACACTCTCCTCTGTGCCTCTAGCCGTGGCGTCTGTAGACTGTGGCACGGTTTCAGCTGAAACTGTGTGCTCATGTTTGTAGCTCTCAGACCTGGAGTGTGTGGTAAAGCACTTCGCCTTGCCCAAAGAGAGGTCTGGTCTTTGTCCTTGGGGTCTGGGTGATCTCTATTGGGATATCATGTCTGATACCAGTGTCTCTTTACCTGAGGTGTCTTGGGCTGAGCCAGATAGGGGCAATGTGATTTAGATTGGGGACTTCTGGTCACATAGTATCAGTCTACTACCAGAGAGGCTGGAGACTGAGGCCGCCCACCTGGGAGGCCCACCAGGTTGCCTGACCAAGCCCCAGGAGGACACTGGAGCCTGAGGCTCAGGTGAACGTCCCTGGCTGCAGCATCCCATGTGTGCTGTCCCTCATCGATGCTGACCTGGCTTCTCAGGAGAGGATGATGAGAGGCTCTGCCACTGCTGCTTTTCTGGACTCTGCCCTAGGTGCCTCTTTCCTTGTCTGATTTCCATCTGATTTTTTCCCTGTAAAAAACGGCACCATCACTGTAACAACTTTCAGTGTGTTCTGTGAGTCTTTCTAGAGAACTGTTGAACCTGAGGGTGGTCTTAGGAATCCGTGAACTTGCAGTTGGTGTCAGAAGTGAGGGTGCCCTTGAGGACGCCTCCCTCTAACTCTACAGTTGGCTTACTTTCAAACAGAGCTTGGCCCGCGCAGGGAGTTGAGTAAGCGTGCGTTGAGCAGATGAGCAGTTGAGTAAGTCAACGCGTGCCATGTTCTTTTTCCCTTTGCAGGTCAATCAGTTGAACTTTTAACCTTGAGAAGCCTGCCACGTGGTAATTACTTGGTGCCACTCTTCACTGGAGACAAACAGGGACTTTCCCAGAAGCAAACTGTCCATGTAAGGATCTGCCCCTGTGCCAGTGGGTTCACGTGTGTGGAGCATGCAGATGCAGGAGTGGGGCTTCATGTGGGAGTCCTGTGCTCTGTCTGTGCAGCCTTTGTGGCTTTGGCAGGTCAGTGGTCTATAGGGGTGTCCTGGGACTGTGGCTTCTCTCCCCAGGCAATAGGCCAGGGGTATGGGGCTTGCTGGGGTAGGGAACAGCGGTGGCAGGATTGGTGGAATGGCTTTGAGAATGACTTCTGGGTGTACTCAGGCTCCTAGATGCAGATCAGAGGTTGCCATGCTGGCCAGGCAGAATCCCTGGCCAGCAAAAGCAGCTTCTACTCACAAAGGAATCCATCAGTAAACATAGTCAAGTAGTGGCCCTTTGTTTGTAATAACCATGGAGACAGCAATGTACAGATGTCCAGGCTCCTGGACTTGGCAAGGCTAATAAGAAAGCAGCTTTTCCAAGAAACAATACAAAATTACTGGCCAGATAGTATTATTGATTAATTCAACAAACAGTTATGTAGCATCTACTTGTACCCTGAACTGTGCTAAACTTTATAGCTACACAGATGACTAAGATGCAATTTGGCTTTGCCAGTTCATGACTGAGTTATAAATGAACAGAACAAGATCCTCATGAAACCTCTGACATGGGTGAGCTTATCTAGTCTGTTTTTCCCCTTTGTCTTATCACAGTGGCTCTGCTTTTCCTGTTGCGATGCTATTTTGTGCTTGAACCTAAGAGGCATGGATGCTCTGTATCCAATGATGAAGGCCACCAAACACTGGTCATGTATAATGTGGAGAGCAAAGCCACTTCAGCCCAGGTAGTGGAATGTCATGCTTTGTGTCATGGCAAGGAATTCACTAATACACAGACATATAGCATGTATTTTTTCACCCACTTTACCACCTCTTAATTCTTCACTTTTACCCATGTTTCAGTAGCAAGTGGGAAAAAATTCTTGCAAATACTATCTAACTCAGATAAATGAATTTATTCTTTTAGATCAATGGTTCTCAACCATGAGCAATTTTGCCCCATAGGAGATATTCATCAATGCCTGGAGACAGTTTTAATGGTCACAGTTAGGAGTGTTACTGGCATCTAGTGGGTTGAGGTCAGAGATGCTGCTAAACAGCCTACAACACACAAGACAGCCTCTACCACAGAGAATTATCTGCCCAAAAGTGATTTTTATTAGGTAGACGTTCCCTAAATGGGATTGTGTGAGGCTCACTAGTTAAATGAGTCTGAGCTGGCTTCTTGGCCATGGCTTTCCATAGATCATGGCAGAACCTGCTCTTCTACCATTGTCCGGCAGAGGCCAACCAGAAAGCTCACTGTCCTTGGAGGTACAAGGCCTGGGCTCTGTTTCTGCCTTCGCATCTCATTAGCTTCATTATTTAACCCTACATCCTCATCTGTGAACTGGGATGATAAAGTCAAATTCTTAGATAGGTTGTGGATCAAAGAGGATGCCTATGAAGACACCTAACACAAGGCAGAGCCATATAAAGTAATTGGCCAATGGCCACTGGTTTTTCAAACTGGCTGCTTCTGAAATGGGCCCTATGTTATCTTAGTCATCCTTGCAGCAACGCTGGGCTGGGGTTAGACAGACAAAGAGATGAAAGCATTGTGAGCTCTCCTGTTTGTCTTCATCTAGAATTAAGTGGTTGATTTAGAAAATGAACGCAAAAGAAATGTCAAAAGGAAACACACACAGAGGATTCGGTCACCCCATCTTACACCTCCACCAATGTTTTTTTTTTTTTTTCCTGGAAGGGAGAGACTTATTGAATGAAGTGAGACATTTAGGGAAAAGATATTCCAATGAACTTTGATATGATGCTCATGTAATTAGAGAGTTTCTCAAAAATATTTGATTGAAGAAGATGGTGCTCGCCCAAGGCTCCTAGGGTTCTTTGCATTTTGTCTTCCCTGTGGCATGAAAGAGGGAAGGGAGCAGCCACTTAGGCTCCTCTGGCAGGTATGTGCCAGTGCACCCTCCTGTGAGCCCTTCCTGGGTGGGGAAACAGGAGCAAGGTCCAAACTCTCCAGATTGTGAAGTCCCCTGGAAGGAATCCCAAACGTGAGAGCAGCAGCAAACTTGATTTGTTGTGTAATTTTAAGAGGAAAACCATCTGGACAAACAGCAGTCTTTGTGTAACAGTAGAATTTCTTGCCTTGGACAGTTCCAGTGGCTCAGAGGCTCAACCATGAAGGGAAACAGAAATGGTTCCCAGGCCCAGGGGCTGTGCCTCAGTCTCCTCCTTGGCGGGAGAGAGTGAAAGCTGCTGAGCTTGGAGGAGACTGGCAGGAATGTTGCACTCCCTGAGCACTGGTTCAGGTTGTAGATGAGATGGAAGGGACGGTGGGGATGCCCTGGTTACCCTTCTTTCCCAGCAGCTTTGTGATTGTCTCTTGGAAAAGAAGCAGCAGCTATGGAAGCAGTGTGGGTGGAAAGGAACCTTGGCCCTTGTGATGCTAAGACCAGGAGGGTTGGAGGGGGCTTAATGACATGGTGGCACTGGTCAAAGACAAGCTATGCCAGAGGGACAAGAGAACCTCATGCTGGGCAAGGGGCTCTGTTCTCTTCTTATACCAACAAATCTTTCTCTTATTTCCCATTCACAGCTAAAGGCACATCTCCATTCCTGCATCAGTATCTTAGGGCTCTGAGAAGTGGAATTCAACAGACCTGAGTGTAGATTCCAAATCTGTGATTGATCAGTTACATAATCTAACTGATTCTGACTTTCATATATAAAGTGAGCTTGCTAGTCTTCTGTCTCTTAAGTTTGTTGGACTCTTTAATCAAATAACACATGTAAAATTTCCAGCACTAACGGTCATGCAATAAAGAGTGGCTGCCAATATTAGCATTATTAGCAGTAATTACTGATTATATTTTTGTAACCTTGGTAAATAAGGCCATCTCTAGGTGCGCTTATCCCTCTGTCCATCTTACACGAATATACCAGCCTACATTGCACATCCACTCACCAGGAACATTCTGTGCTCTTGGGAAAACTCCATGTAAGATATCGTCACTAGCTGCACACATGTTATCACATTCTACTGCTAAACTATAGGGATGCCATCTGATGGTGATGATCTACAGAACTGCATAGATGCCTTCTCTGCATATGGGGGAGCTAATGAGCCCTTGGCCAACAGAAATCCAGCACCCATCAACCTGAGTCCCTCAGTGAACATATATGTTGGAGGATAAATGAATGGGACAATGCACAGAATACCATGCAACACTGGTGACCCCAAGAGCCATCACTATGAGACCTATAAAAAGACAAGCTTTTCAATTCTGAGGGCTCCTGAAACGAACCTTTTACCATCAGTTTACATGGAACACTGAACCACGAGAAGCTCAACCTCCCAGCGAGCAATTACAAAAGACAAACAGAAATAACATTCTTTTCCCACATAAGTCATTCAGATTTACAGGAGAGGTGTGTTTTTTACAGTCTGGACTTCTTCTGTGATGGCATAGATACAATGTGTTTTGGAGAAAATGTCATCTCTTTCCTTCTGTTTTTATTTCTGCTGTGATTTCAGCCCTTGTCATATTTCTTTCTCTGTGTTCTACAGACATGGTCAGATGTTGAAGGCCAGAGGCGGGCTCTGCTCATCTGCACAGCTGCAGCAGGACCCACGCAGGGAGTTAAGGTAACATGCCCCTTACTTGCTTCTGGATTTCAGAGAGGTGACTTTCCTGATGGTTCCCCTGACAAGAAACACCTGGGATGCTCCTCCTACTGCCACATCCAGGGAGGTCCTTCTGCAAGTCAGCAACCCCAGCCCCTACTTGCAAAGCCCCGTGGTTCCCCTGGCCTAAAACACCCTTGCCTTTCAGTGGCCAAGTTCCTTCATCTTTGCTATGGCGTCAGATGACCCAGTGCTTCCAAATATCACTGTGTCCAGTGCCATATGCATATGGCACTCGGACTAGTGTATTTCTTAAGACGCTTTTTTCTTAAAATGGGCTGGTGTCCACATTAAGCACATTTATTTAAGTAGGAAATTTTGTATTTCAGCTGTAAATGAAAATACAGTTTTACTTGTATAAAGAGCAGGCAAGTGTGAAAATAGCCATGAAAGAAGTAGGGCACAATGACTGGGTGGACGATGTCACTGCCAAAGGCCCGGGGCCCCTCTGCAAGGAAGGCAGAGCATGGAAGCCAGGCTAGCACGAGAGTGACACCTCCTCCTGGATGTCATTAGGGTGTGGAAACAGAATTAGAAAGGGAATAATTTTCTCACCATGCAAATCAGTGTTATTTAAAATTGTTTCCCAAGCAACTAAATCTTCCATTCTATAAGTAGTAGGTGTCCCCTACTTTGAAAACAAAGTTGACCCAGGATTGCCATAAATGAGCATGTGCCTGGCCAGGGCAGTGAGCAGGGCTGGGTCCGCTGTGCATTCTGACCACTAATCCGTGTTCCTGGGGGAAAGGCTGCCCTTTTCTCGTTCGTACAACTTGCCTCCTGGGCTGGCAGGAGCCTTCTCTTTCCTTCCTCTGAGCCAGTCTGCAAACTTCTAGAGGCCTATGCACTTTGCATGCCTCATCTCATTGAATTTTCACCGGAACCCATAGGGGTGTGTGTGTGGTGGGGGCAATCTTGCTTCCCTATTTTACAGGGGAGGAAACCAAAGCCTCCACCTTCTAGGTTTTGGTGTGTCTCTGGGTTCCCTTCAGTGTCCTGCAAATATTCTAGGAAGTACATCTGTGGTGACTGCTTAAATAAACTGCCATTCACACACTTCCTCTAAGTGAAGCCGTCACTTATGATTTATGGGGTAACCTGATATTTTAACATCTGCTGCATAGCGTGAAATAGCGTCAATGAGACCATCGTCAAGGTCCACTGCCTGCTTTATTTTCTTTGAAATTTAACTTCATTATTGAAGGGTCACTATTAAAATAACAGAAACCCAAAGCAGAAAATGACTACAATCCCATGCCTAAATCTAAACAGATTCACCTGTGAGTGTCACCTTCTCGTTCTCATCTGCGTGTCTATGCAGTTTTCAGGTGTCTACGTTATGGAAAGAACATTAGCGTCTTCACGTTCAAGCCTCCTCCTGCCACGCGGTTCCATTGCACCTGCCCTTTTATTCCCTGCCTCTCTTCATTTTCCTTTCCCCCACACCGCGCCCTCCCTCTCATCGTGTTAATTTGTGTTTGCCTATGAATATATGAGCAAGGAGAGGTGGTGAGAGGTCACACATATCCACTTTGTTTCCAGCTGGAGAGAAATCCGTTCTCCTTTGAGTAAATCAGCATTTTCCCCCTAGGATCTCGAGGAAGTGCCTCCATCTGCAGCGAGTAGGTCAGCCCAAGCATGCTGTGCTCTGGGGAGTTGGGTGAGTTCCAGAAGGTTGCTCCCTGCTGCGGCCATCTCACTAGTGACTGACAGTTGGTCCCCCTGAGAGAGGGCCCTTGTAGAAGATTCTGTGATACTGTCAGAAAAAGGCACATAGTCAATGAAAATCTGAGAAGTTGGGTTTTTTCCCCCCAACTCTATTTCCATCTATAGAACTAGATATCATTATTGATGGTGGCTGCTGTTTTTAGAGTTGTTTGATAATCCTGATCAAATATGACACTTTTTAGAACATCCACAAATAGATACATTTTCTCATGTCCTTCTAAGGGCACCAGAGATAATCTATAAAGTTAAAAGTGCAGGACTTTGGCCCTGACTGAATTCCAGCCCAGTGACTGCATGCTTCCAGCGAAAGGGAGGCCTGACTCCCCATCTGTGTTGTGTCTTCGTGTACTCTACCTACGAATTCTAGGACTATTGCTTTGTGAAATGACTTTTTCTGAAATAATTTTAGACTAACTAGAAGTTGCAAAAATAGTACGGAGAGTTCTTGGGGGTCCCCCAAAGATACCATCTTATGTAACACTACTCCATGATCAAATCAGAAAATGGACTTTGGCACAACACTATGAGTACAGTTCTCAATTACAGACCTTATTTGGACCTCACCAGTTTAACTAGCCATTATTTAACAAAAATGTACTTTTCTGATATAGAATTAAAAGAGGTATTCAGGGTCTAAAGAGCCATAGAATCATATCCAGTTTTTATGAGGGAAAGCTTCTAAAATAAATTCAAGATCTCTATAATTTCATATCTTTGCACAGGCAGTATCTGAGCAAAGATGAAAACGTGGTGTTCTTCTTTGCACAAAGATGATGCCACAAATCCATCACCGAAGGGCTCCTGCATTGGTGAATGTTGGGTTCCATGTCCATGCAGCTGACCCTTCTGGTCCTGTTGGGGCCACCTGCATGGACATGGAACCCACACCATGGCACAGGGTCTCCCACTCTAAAGAACCCTGCTTGGTTTAATATTCTACTGTCACCATCTTGAAATTCTTAATTTTTTAACAAAGGGCCCCCAACTTGCATCTTGCACTGAGCCCTGAGAGTTGTGCAGCTAGGCCGGGGTCCCAGGAGTGGATGTGTGTCATTTGTTTGTATTCAGGGCATGGCCATGGCACAAAGCAAATCTTACAGAGTGATCATGGACCCAAGATAGAGCTTGCAAATCTAATATTCTCATGTGCCTTCTTCACAAAGCAACTATGAAACTTGTTCACGAATTTCTGCTATGAATATCTAAACTCTTTAGAATTACTATACCTTTAGTACAAAAATGAAAGGCAATATGACTGTAAGAATTTCTAGTTATGTATTTGCATCCTTTGGTAATTTATTTGAAATCAGTAAATATTTCATCTTTCTTTAAATTAAGGGTTATGGCGAGCTCTTTGAGCCAAGAGGTGTGAAGAACATATACTCTACTCCTGTAAGTACAGATGTAGGTGTTACTGTGAAAAAACTTACCTTATTGTTCTGCCTAAAAGCTATGGAAAGCCCTGAAAATTGGAAATTTGGAAGGAAAGAGGTGATAAAAAAAATATGCCCAACATCCAAACAAACTGAAGGAGAAGCGAATGTGAGAAGAGGTTGGAAGTAGTTAAGGCACATTTATCCCATGACTTGAGGGCATAAGAGCTTTTCAGTCCCTGGCAAATTTCTTTTGCTGTTGAGTTGCTAAGACCTCAATCATACACTGAGTTTTCTGCTGTGCTTTGTCACAGACCTATAGAATTTTGAGCTAAGGGGGTCTTAGACATCATCTAGTCAATTTTTTTTTCCTAAATATGTTTTGCAACAGAATTCCTCTTTTCAAATGAGATCCTACAAATAACTCCATTGTAAATAAAACATCTAAGTACTAATTTTGTATGCATTGACATTAATGACATATACCTATACCAAAATAGCCAAGAAAAATAATGATTCTGATGTAAACAAAAGAAAGTTGAATGTTGTGGATATAGTTTGCAAAATTATGTTAACTTAGCACGTAATTCATTGCCTCACATTATTATAAACTGGTTTTTAAAGTATCAAGAAACTTTTGATAGATACCAACAAGCAGTTTCAAATCTTAATGGTTTTTGAATAGTTCAGTTTACAATATTAGGATTCTCTTTGATTAATGAAACATGGGACAAAAAGCTTCATTTCAGTTTCATAAAAGCTAATTAAAATGGCATTCCAAATTAACATGTTGGTGTGGGAGACTAAAAAAAGATGGAAACCACTTTCTGTTATATTATAAAAATAATATTCAATATTATTATTGAAGTAATTTGTAAACAATGAAAATAAAATTCAAATACTCTAGTTGAAGTATCTTTGAGGAGTCGTAGGCCCTGGGGATAGAGTTAAACCAGTGGCTAAGTCCACAGAAGCCCAGAGAGGAGAGATGGTGCTCTCTCAGCCACAGTGCAGCCATACGTAGTGTGGGGTTAGGACCTGAAGTTGGCTTGAGGCAAAATCACCCCGAGTATACCTCGGGAAGGAGCCAGGCTGGAAACTGACATGGTGTCTTCCTCTAGCCCTGGATGAGCCCCATGCTTGGTCAGTGAACATCTGGTGCAAGGGTACATTGTACATGGCCCACATCTTAAGGGTCCTCCTCTGAGAGGCCCCTGGGGCTAAACAGACTGAGGGCACAGTATCTCCAGTCAAGCGCTCCCAGCACTGGGAGCCAGGCAGCAGGGTCCCTAGGGCTGCTTGTAGTGGTCCTCACCTTGCCTCTTTGGCTAAGTATGTTTGGTTCAGCTTACCTTGGTATGATGTGGCTTCACTATGTGTACACACATGTATATATACAGTCATGTCTAGCTTAATGGTGGGGATACATTCTGAGAAATGTGTTATTAGGTGATTTCATCACTGTGTGAACCTCATGAAGTGTTTTACACAAACCTAGATGGTGTAGCCTACTACACACCTAGACCTCATGGTGTAGCCTGTCGCTCCTAGGCTACAAAGCCGTACAGCGTGTGACTGTACTGAATACTGTAGGTGATTGGAACACAATGGTGTTTGTGTATCTAAACACCTACACATAGAAAAGGTGCAGTAAAAATACAGCATTACAGTCTTACAGGACCAGCTTTATATATACGGCCTGTCATTGAAATGTTATGCAGTGCATAACTGTAGGTATGTATGTATGTATGTGTATATAGATAGATATGTGTATACAGTTGGCCCTTGAACAACAGGAGTTTGAACTGTGTGGGTGCACTTATATGTGGGTTTTCTTCTGCCTCTGCCACTCCCGAGACAGCAAGACCAACCCCTCTTCTCCCTCCTCCTCTTCATCCTACTCAGAGAGGACAATGAAGATGAAGACCTTTATGATAATCCACTTCTACTTAATGAATAGTGAATATATTTTCCTTAATGACATTTTCTTTCTTCTAGCTTACATTATTATAATATAGTATATAATACATATGACATACAAAATATGCATTAATTGAATGTTTATGTTATTGGAAAAGCTTCCAGTCAACAGTAGACTGTTAGTTGAGTTTTGGGGGAATCAAAAGTTATAGGCATGTTTTCAACTGTGCAGGGTCAGCACCCCTAACCCCCACGTTGTTCAAGGGTCAACTGTATATGTATATGTCTATATGTCTATATGTATATGTATAGAAGCATGTACATGTACAGAGGCATGAGTATGCATATATGAACATGTGTATATGTATGTCTGTATATGTGCATGTGTGCGTATATATATATATGTATGTATGTGTATATATAGCCTCATGGACATACGAAATTGCCCCAGGCTTTATCATATTTTACATATGTCTTCTGGAACCCAATAAGTATCCCTAAAGCCAGGTATGATCAGAAGTCATCTCAGCCATAAAGGCCACCAGTGATTAAAAACACAAATCGTATGTCACTCTCCAATTTAAAACTTCCTGATGGCTTGCCATTGCACCTGGGATAAAGTCTACAACCTTATGACCTTAAGGGAATCCTCCCTCAGGGCTGCTTTGCAGAACCCAGCCTAAGACAGACCTATGACTTTAAAGTCCTGTGAGACCCTCTATCACGTGGCCTTTGCTCACATATGGCTTCAACTTGCTCTGAGCCTCCCCCCACCTCCCTAACCATCCCAACACCCCACTTCTTTGGGCTCCAGCCACAGAACACACCAAGTTCCCTCCCTGCTTAGGGGCTGTGCTGTTTCTTCTCATTGGAATTCCCTTCTTTTCCATGGCCTTACAACTTCCTCCTCCTGAGAACTCCCTGGTTTCAACTGGGAGAGATCCCCTCTTAAACCTTCCCTTGGTGATCAGTCTTACATTTACCGCCACTCTTGGGTGCTTGCCTTGCACCTGCGTGAGCCCGACAGTGAGGCCCCGGGTGCTTTGCTTGCCTCCAGGCCAGCCTGACTCACATGATTTAGTGGTGGGATTTGTGGGCCCCTGGGTAGCCACTCCTCCCGGTAGATGCCAAGCCTGTTTCCTACCACTGCACCCTCTGCCCTTAGATAGCACAGAGACCCAGATCCACAGACATGGGCCAGATGAGCAGGTAACTGCCAGCAGCCCATCATGGGGAACAATGGGCAAGGTTCAGAGGAAGAGAAGCCAAAATGAGTGAGGAGGGGCAGTGTAGTTGAGGGGTGCAAGTCATGAGGCTGTCAGCAGGAACAACCCTCCTGGCTGGGCTCACTTGGGTTCCTTCCTCACTGAAAGTGTGTTTCAGCCCAGACATTGGAAAGTCTAGCCGTGAGAGCTTGCAGTGTCTCCCTGTCTCCCCCAGTACAAAGAGAGGAAACATGAGCAAACTGCCCTGGGCCTGGCTCTTTACCTCCAAGACAACTGTGCTCAGTGTGCCCTATCTGTGCTGGGGCCACTGACATACAGGGGTTGGGGGGTAGGACAAGTGCTTTGCTGTGGTATGAAACTCTACTGGTTTGCTTGCAGGCTTACCCAGATGCCACAATGCACAGACAACTCCTGGCTCCAGTGGAAGGAAGGATGGCAGAGACATTGAATCAGGTAGGGAGGGCTCCCCTTGTCCTGTGCACTGGCTATGGGTTCTGCATCCCCGCCGTGCTCCAAGCTTGATTTGGGGACACTTCCTCCTAAATCACTGTGTTAGTCAGCTAAGGCTGCCATAATAAAATACCATAGCCTGACTGGTGGCTTAAATAACAGAAATGTATTGCCTCATGTTTCTGCAGCCTAGAAGTCCAAGGTCAGGGTTCCAGCATGGTTGGGTTCTGGTGAGGGCTCTCTTGCTAGCTGTCAGATGGCCACCTTCCCGCCGTGTCCTCACATGGGATGAAGAGAGAGATACCAAGCTCCCTGGTATCTCTTCTTATTAGGGAACTAATTCCATCATGAGGACTCTACCTCATGAGCTCATCTAAACCTAATTGTCTCCCAAAGGCTCCATCTTCAAATGCCATCACACTGGGGTTAGGGCCTGAACATATGGATTTGGAGAGGGAACACAATTAAGTCCATAGCAATCACTTTCTTGGGAATCCTCCATCCAGTGCTGCTTTGCAGAACCCGACTGAAGACAGAATTGACACAGGACAGGCAAGCCCCAAAACTGGGGATTAGCCCAGGAGGGTTTTGGGAAAGAATTCAAAGGTGAGGTGGTGGTGTTAGACAGCAGTCTTCTATTCAACATTGCTGCTCCTTGCAAAGCAGGGCTAACTCATAGGCAGTATACTCAGAGTCGGAAATGTATGAGCTGTTGGCAACTGTATTTATACCCACTAAAACCCACTTTCAATTACATGGAAATTAAGCAGCAGGTTGATGCAAACTTAGGGGCTGGTTATTTAGAACTTTCTAGGAGAGCGGTGGTAACTTCTGGGTCACTGCCATGGCATTTGTAAGCTGTCTTGGCACTGGTGTGAGTCTTTTGCACCAATGAGCAATGAGGGCAACCAGGGATCACTTTCGTCTCATCATCTGCTAGTTTCTGCTGGTTTTTTTTTTTTTTAACTTCATCCCATCTGGCCAGATCCTGTTTTGGTCAGCAGGGTTGTGAGCAGAAAACAAGACCTGCTGGCCTCCTACCTCAGAATGAAGGGTCTTTTCCTGCAAAATTGTGAAAGATGTAGTTTGACTGCGATGAAGGGGTCTATTGGGTGAGATTCTGATTTCAGGTATATCCTGAAAGGTCCCTCAACACAGCCACTGTGTACTCCCAGGAAGATTAGAAAGCAGCTTGGGAGCTGGGCAAACCCATAGGCAGGTTTACATGGATAGGGCAGAGCCAGTCCACCTGCTCGTGTCATGGAGGCTTTGCATGCCCCCTGCTTGGGGAAGGATGTACCAAAAAGCTGCCCAGGCTGTTCTGACTCTAAGCAGCTCCTCCTGTTGCAGGGCAGTGGGAACTCAGGCCTGTGGAATAATAAGCACAAAGGAAGACATAAATGTCGACAGTCTCTGTCAGGCTAGACTTATTTTTTTGACAAACTCGTGTATAATACTCACTTTGTTGTAGACTCTGTTCTGAGGACTTGAAAGATGTTAACTCTCAGTCCGCACATCAGCGTGTTGGGGGAGGTGCTGTCATATGCCTTTTTATAACATGCGGAAACCCAGGAACAAAGAAGTTGGGTAATGTGTCCAAGGTCACAGCCATATAAAGCAGTAGATTTGGGGCTCAAATACAGGCAACTGGGCTCCAGGGTCTAGGCACTTGGGGGGCTCATTAAAAAGCAGCAATCCCCAGTACCAACTCTGTGGACCCTGCTGTAGTGGGTCTGGGGTGCGCATCTGAGCCTCTGACTTGAGGTCCTGGGATCCTGTTTTGTGAAACCCAGTGGTGAGCCTGGACATCTCCTGCTGTGGTTGTCAGAGTGGATGACAGACAGCGCTGTGAACACTGTCGCCTGAGGAAGTGAGCCCAGACTGTGTCTGGATGTAGAGTCACTGCCTGGGGTCTCGCCAGTGTCGCTTCCTCTGGTTCCTGTCACAGTCCCCAGGTGGGAGCTCCAGCTCTGTGCCCCAGTGACAGCCCCAAAGGTGCTGTAGGCTTGGCCCCTCCTCACTCCCACTCCTTAGCCCTGCAGAATGGGTACTGCCTGGCACCTGCTTCAAGAGAACACAGACATCTTCTCCGAGCCTAGAAGCTTTGCCTAAAACCAGGCAAGCCAGGCTCCTGCAGAAGGGGGCTGTGTACCCACAGAGTCAGGGCTGAAGGGCACTTTCCCAGGCCCTGACTGCTGGTGAGGAAGATGAAGGATGAGCTGCGGGGAAATTTCCTTGTGTCTCTCCTGAGCCGACTGTAACCTCCCTGAGGGCCAGGTTGTGTCATTACTGGTGCATGACACAGGGGTCACTGAAGAACCAATGAAAGAACCATTTTCACTATAACCCAATGTGGTAGATGAATCCAAAAATGGAGGCTCAGACAAGTTGCTCCAATGGTAAAGGCATGAGGGACAGAGCCAGAAATGGGGCACAGAGTGGCCAACTACAGACGGGCCCACCTGATCATTAAGCAGGGTCAGGGAAGTCTCCTCTCTGAGCCTTAATTTCTCATCTACAAAGGAGAGTTGGGGCAGCTCTGCTACATTCTCAGGTGAAGCTCTGTGCAGACAAGATCATGTCTCTACATAAAACGTAGCATGTGGTGATCGTGACGTAGTATCCGGCTTACCCATTTTCACATTTGTGCACACACACGTGAATGCATGTACATGTACACATACCGCTCATGCCAAGTGGACTGTGTGGACAGTATCGCAGGTCCTGCCTGGCTGAGCAGGAGAAGGATGTGTTCCAGCTGCAGGCCCCCCTCCTCCCTCTGCGGGGCAGGGAGGCAGCTTTATTCAATGAAAGCTCAAAGCTCTGCTTGGTGGTGTGAGAGGAGGGAACACCAGATTAGAGGGCCGTGTTCTTTCCTTGTGAGCCCCCTAACTTGGATGGTGGTGTGTGATGAATTATTGATCTGATGAGGCTTCCAAAATTGCTGAATCAGGGTGCAGACATCCGCTGCTCTGCTGTCAGCCTGGGGGTTTTGAAGTTGAATCCACCCAGCGCAGCCCCCACTGCAGATTCTGTTTTGCTCTGCACACACCAGGTCCATCGCTAATTATCTATTCAGCTTCACTGCAAGGACGTGAACAGACTCCTAACACCTAGGCCAGAGCTTGTGTATCTGCTGGTTTTGCTGTAAAAACTTTCTTTCCTCCCCGTGCTCCCAGCTCCCCCATGCCATATGGTCAGACAGCGACCACAGTCCCTGAATAAGCAGATCCAGTCAATGGGCCAGATGTGCAGGTGAGCGTTCCCACGCTTCCAGTGGGCACCAAGCCTGACATAGCAGTAGACTGGGGTGGGGAGACAGCATTTCCCACTAAACGAGGGCCTAGGCAGGGCTCCTGAGAACCAGAGGAGGCTGGAGACAGCTTGTTGCAGTCACTGGGTGGGGCGGGGCGGGGGGCGTAGTTAAGAGCTTGGAAGCCCAGGGGTCCCATCAGAATGGGGACATGTATGGGGTCCCTGGGGCCCCAGAGCTGCCCTTTCCAGGCCCTCCCCACCTCCCACCTTGGGCTTGAGCCCCAGGATTCTGACTGTTTTCATGCCCTACATGAGCCCAGCCTTTCAGAATTACTATCAGCAGTGACGGATTAGACAGGCTCCCACGAAACCCATTCCTGCCAAGGTCTGTGGAACTGGCTCTGGGTTCAGAGAGCACCCTCTAGAGGTATTAGAAGGTAAATAGGCTAAAGTCCCCCTCCCCTCCCCTCCCCTCCCCTCCCCTCCCCTCCCCTCCCCTCCCCTCCCCTATTTATTGAATCACTCAGGCCAGAAAAGGCTTCACAGAGAGATGACTTGGGTCCTGAATGCTGATCTGGAGTTTGCTGGGTTGGAGATTGGCAGAGGAGGGCTGTCTAGGGTGCTAGGCAGACAGGAATGAGCGGATATGAAGCCTAGGAAATGTTTCCGGGGTTTGTGCAGAGGGTAGACCTGAGGCAGGAGAGGTTGGGGGGAGGAGGAGATGGTGAGAAGAGGGCTGTTGGGAGGGAGAAAGCCATGGCAACCCCACAGCAGGGTGGCTTAATGCGCAGAGCAGGCACCTCTGGCTCACATCACACATCAGGGTGGGTGTCGAGCCAGAGCCTGCCCAGGGTCCTCCCACCCTGTGGCTCTGCCACCACTCAGAACTGGAAATAGGGCTGGAGGACAGAAAGAGTGAGAACAGAGGCTCTTGGGGAGGTTTTCACGGCCAGGTAGGTGTCACTGACATCCCTATTTCATCAGTCATGTAGCCACATCTAGCAGAGAGACAGGAAATGTGATCTTGCCGGGTGACCAGAAGAACAAGAAGTGAGTTTAGTGAACTTGCCACTCTCACCCCAATGACTGGAGATAGGGACCTATCCTCAGGCATTGGCCATGGGGCTGGAGGAGAGGGAATGGAAATAGGAATATGGCCGAGTATTTGAGAGGATGGGGCAGGGGAGAGTTGGCGATGACTCTAGGTTTCAAGGTTGAGCAGCTGGGCTGTAGGGGATGTCCTGACTTAAGTCAGGCTAGAGTTTCATGAACTTTGGTCATTCTCTCACTACTTTCACACTTGTATTTAACCCACTCACTATTATGTATTTAACGCATTTCTGTAAATCACCTCACAGGTTAATTAGCTTTTGGCTTTACAATCAGCTAAGCAATGGTATTTGTGAAGTCATGGAGTTGGTGTGCTTGTTATTATGTTTTGAAATATACGATAAAATGGCCATTGACTGAAATAAATATGTGTTCCGATACCACCAAAATCACCTAACACTGCAGGGGTCAGTGAACTTCCTATAAATGGCCAGAGAGTAAATCCTGTAGGATTTGAAGGCCAGTTCCCACAGCTCAGCCCTGCCATTGTTCTGTTGAAAGCAGCCACAGATGATACACAAATAAATGGTCTTGGCTGTGCTGCAGTAGAACTTAATTTACAACAACGGGTGGTGTGCCGGATTATCCCTGGGTTGTAGCCAGCTAGCCCCTGTAACAGGGGGTGCACACTGCACTTGGCGAGCATTGAGGGAGGGGACGTGGGAGGAGGAGATGCAGGTTGTGGGCAAAACCACAGTGGTTTCCAGGATGTTGAGTCTGAGGTCTCTGTGGATGTCCTCGTGGAGCTGTCTGGTTGGAATTCTGGCTTTGGATGTGACCATAGGGAGTGTCCCAGACAGAGATGGTGATTGGGACGTCACCTTTGGTTAGGGATGGATGAAGCCATGGCCTGAGTGTGAATGGGGAGACTGGAGGGCAGTGGTTTGAGGAGCCATGTGGGTGAGAAAGGGGTGGCAGGAAGTGGTGGCCCCCTTTCTTGGAGGGAGGCTGTGAAGTATGAGCAGATTGAAGGATAGACCTGAGCACATTTGTGGGTCGGGAGAAAGGAGCCCACAACAAGAGGCCAGGTAAAGATGAAGAGAGAGGGGACAGTTGTCCAAATGAGGGTCGGAGGGGTCATGGAAGGGGAGGTGTCCAGGGCACAGAACAGGGAAGAGCGAGCCTCAAGGAATGAATCTGCAAGAGGGTGGGAGCAGGTGGGAGGTCCTCCTGGGGGCTCCTGTCATACTCCTGGGGCGGCCACCACTGTGTCACAGTTCCCTCTCAGACTATAAGGTGGGATGTCTCCCCTCAGCATGGCTGCCACTTCTGGGACTGTAGGAACTCCTGTGTCAGCTGAGGACGCGGGGCCTGAGTGCTGTTACTACTGCATTGAGGTGTTCCTCGAATCAAACCCAGAGAAATGAGCTGGCTATGGAAGCACATGGCATTTACCTTCTCTTTCCCCCACTTTTCCCCGGAAACTCCATGTTGCCGATGTGCTGGAAGATGACCCCGGCTACCTACCTCACGTCTACAGCGAGGAGGGGGAGTGTGGAGGGGCCCCATCCCTCAGCTCTCTGGCCAGCTTGGAACAGGAGCTGCCGCCTGATTTGCTGGACTCTTTGGGTTCAAAAGTGACTCCGTTTGAGGAAATATATTCAGAGTCAGGTGTTCCTTCCTAAAAAAAATGTATATTTCGGAGAATTGAAATAATTCATGGAAGGGAATCACTATTCAGGGATTTTTCCCCTCTGCTCTTCTTTTCCCTCCTTAAAAAAAAAATTACCTTCTAGTCCTAGGATGAGGACACAATATTAGTTTGAATTAAATGCTTTGATATTCTCAGACCAGCCATCTCGAACCAAAGCAAAACCACAAGTTATGCTTTCTTAAAATTTGATTTGTCATATTTTCTAGAGAAACTTGAATTTAATTGTGTTACTCTTAGCTTCCACTGGCAGCCTAGCTTTGAGGGTAAATGAAAATATAACCCGTAGATTACCCAGCCACTGGGGAACAGCAGGTAATACTGAAGAAAAATAAAAATAGATTTTGAAAACGTTACTTACATTTCTGTGATTATGATTCTGCTTCCATTTAAGGGAAAACTTAGGTAAATAGAGGAATGTTTTCTATAACATTTGTAATCAGTATTTTAAGTGATTTTTAAAAAAATAAGTATTGGTCCCTGTTCACTTTTTGATTAGATAAATAGATAAAATATGTTATCTTGAGAAAAATGATTATGCTGAAAGCTTTATAAACAGTATACTCTTTGAAAAATGAAGAGCTGACATAATTTAACTTGTATGTATTATGTAAGTAAAAGAGTTTAGGAGCCTTTGAATGAATACGTTCTGATTAGATTTTATCTTTAAACAAAACCACAAAATTTAATTGGTTTTTACTTGTCCACTTACTGCTAGTGTCAGTTTCAGGGGAGGAAATGGTTTCTTTCAAAAATCTTAATGGGGGACATATGCCCTAAAAATAGTCAGTTTTCTAGTCTGAGTAATAGATAAGAGACTGACTAAGCAAAGTTTAAAATGCTATTAGGACACTTTAATGCACATATTGGATATCTAAAAGTCTACAGCCATATAAAAACTTTATATAATTAATGAGCAAATGCCCTCTCTCACGCCCTAAAATAAATCAGTAGAAACATGTTGGCTGTTGAATCAGCGAAGTATGATGTTAAACAGCGAGTTACGGCTCAGAGTTGAAACTTTCTCCTTCTTTTTGAAGAAGCTGTGCAAATACTTCTTTTAAAGCGATCTGGCCTTTTCCTACCTGGTTACCTCACTCTTCCTCTGCTTTGGGAAGCTGAAAAAGAAGAAAAACCACATTTAAAGCACTAGAATGTCTGAATGGGACGCTTGAATGTGTAGAACAGCTGTACTGATCCTAGCATGACTCAGAGGACAGTCTAGGGTGTTTTCTGGGTAATTCAGGATAAAAGTCTTTTTTTTTTTTAGAAAAATACATGTTTTTGGACAACAAAACAAACACATTAGTTTATTCAATTGCGTCCTCATACTTGCCTCTTTCATTCTGTTCCCTGTAGATTTTTTAAAAATTATCTCGTTTTAAAGCTTTATTATTTCATTTTAAATAATTGACATATAATAATTGTACGTATTCATGGGGTACATAGTCATGTTTCAATACATTTACAGTGATCAGATCAGTGTGGTTAGCATAAACGCTGGCGCAAACATGTTCATTTCTTTGTATTGGGGGGAGCATTCAATATCCATCCCCCTTCTAGCTATCTAAAACTATGTATTATTGTTAACTATAGTCATCCTAGAGTGGTATAGAGTGCTAGAACGTATTCCTCCTAGGAATAATTTGCCGTAATTTTGTATCCTTTAATAAATCTCTCCCTATCCCTCTTCCCCCCCGCCCCCGCTTCCCAGCTGTGTGTCCTCTGTTCTACCTTCTACTTCCGAGATAAACTTGGTTTTAGCTTCCACATATGCATGAGAACATGTGATTTTCAACTTTCTGCAGCTGGCTTATTTCTCTTAACATAATGTCCTCCAGCTTCATCCATGTTGCCATAAATGACAGAATTTTTTTATTTTAGTGGCTGAATAATATTTCATTGTGTGTATATACCATGCTTTCTTCATGCATTCGTCTGCCATTGGACAGCTAGGTTGGTTCCACATCTTGGCTATTGTGAATAGTGGTGTAATAAACATGAGGTGCAGATGTCTCTTCAAAATACAGATTTCCTTTCCTCTGGACAAATGCCCAGTAGTGGGATTTTTGAATTATGTTGTAGTTCTATTTGCAGAGTTTTTGAGGAACCTCCATACTCTTCTTCAAAGTGTCTGTACTAATTTACATTCCTACCAACAGTGTATGGGTTCCCTTTACTCAGCAACCTCACCAGCATTTGCTTTCTTTTCTTTATTTAATTTAATTAAAAATTTTGTTTGAGACAAAGTCTCACTTTATTGCTCAGGCTGGAGTGCAGTAGTGCAATCTCAGCTCACTGCAACCTCTCCACTTCCTGGGTTGAAGAAATTCTCCTGTCTCAGCCTCCCAAGTAGCTGGGACTACAGGCACGAGCCACCACGCCCAGCTAATTTTTTGTGTTTTTAGTAGAGATGGGGTTTCGCCATGTTGGCCAGGCTGGTCTCGATCTACTGACCTCAGGTTATCCGCCCACCTCAGCCTACCAAAGTGCTGGGATTAAAGGTGTGAGCCACTGCATCTGGCCCAGCATTTGCTATTTTTGACTCTTTGATAGTAGCTATCCTAACTGGGATGAGATAATACCTCATTGTGGGTTTGATGATTCTTTTCCTGACCATTCATGATGTTAAGCATTTTTTCATATATTTTTTGGCCATTTTATGTCTTTTGAGAAACATCTGTTCAGATCATTTACCCATTTTAAAATTGGATTCTTTCTATTTTGCTGTTGAGATATTTGAGCCCCTCGTGTATTCCAGATAATAACCCCTTATTGGATAAATAGTTTGCAGATATGTTCTCCCATTTTGTAAGTTAACTTTTCACTCTGTAGTTTCCTTTGCTCTGCAGAAACTTTTTTCGTTTGATATAATCCTATTTGTTTATTTTTGCTTTTGTTGTCTATGCTTTTGAGGTCTTACTCATAAATTTTTTTACAAGACCAATTTCCTGAAGCATTTTCCCTAGGTTTTCTTTCAATAGTCTTATAGTTTTGGGTCTCACATTTAGGTCTTTGATCCACTTTGAGTTGATTTTTGTATAGGGTGAGAGAGGGGAGTCTAGTTTCGTTCTTCTGCATATAGATACCTACTTTCCCCAGCACCATTTGTTGGAAAGACTGTCTTTTCCTCAATGAATGTTCTTGATCTTTTTGTCAAAAATCAGTTGGCTAAAGATATGTGTATTAATTGCTTGAGTCTGTATTCTGTTTCATTTATTGATGTGTCTGTTTTTATAGTACCATGCTGTTTCAGTTATTATAGTTTTGTAGTATATTTTAAAGTCTGATCGTGTGATGCTTATAACTTTGTCTTTTGTGCTTAGAATTGTTTTGGCTCTTCAGGGCCTTCTATGGTTCTATACAAATTTTAAGATTTTTTTTTCTATTTCTGTGAAGAATGTCATTCGTGTTTTGATACAGATTGCATTGAATCTGTAGATTGCTTTGCATAGTGTGATAATTTTAACAACATTAATTCTTCTGATCCATGGGCATGAAATGTCTTTACATTTGTTTATATCCTTTTTGATTTTTTGTCAGTATTTTGTAATCTTTTTTTGTAGAGGGCTTTCACTTCCTTGGTTAAACTTATTCTTTGATATTTTAATTTTTTGTAGTTATTGTAAATGGGATTGCCTTCTTGACTTTTCAGCTAGTTTGTTGTTCATGTATAGAAATGCTACTGATTTATGTATGTTGATTTTGTCTCCAGCAATTTTGCTGAATTTATTTATCAGTTCTAAGAGTTTTTGGTAGCATCTTCAGGTTTTTCTATATATAAGATTATGTCATCTGCAAACAGGGACAATTTGACTTCCTCCTTTCTAATTTGAATTCCATTTCTTTCTTCGTCTTGTCTTATTGCTCTGGCTAGGACCTCCAGTATTATGTTGAATACAAGAAGAGAGAGTGGGCATCCTTGTCTTGTTCCAGTCCTTAGGGGAATAGTTTCCAACTTTTCCTCATTTAGTATGATGTTAGCTGTGGGTGTGTCATATATAGCCTTAATTTGTTGAGACACTTTCCTTTTATACCTAATTTTTTGGTATAAAAAATTTCTCATGAAAGGATACTGAATTTTATCAGAGGCTTTTTCTGCATCTGTTGAGATAATCATATGGTTTTTGTCCTTCATTTTGTCGATGTGATGTATCATGTGTACTGATTTGGGTATGTGAAACCCTTGCACTCCTGGGATAAATTCCATTGATCATGATCTATTATCTTTTTAATATATTTTTGGATTTGGTTTGCTAATATTTTTGTTGAGGATTTTAACATCTATGTTCATTGGTGATATTGGCCTGTAGTTTTCTTTTTCTGTGTGTCTTTGTGTGGCTTTGGAATCAGAATTATGCTGGCCTCATAGAGTAAGAAAGGAAGAGCTATCTCTACTTCAGTTTTGTGGAATTGTCTGAGAAAAGTTGGTATTAACACTTCTTTAAAGTTTGGCAGAATTCAGTAGAGAAACCATCCAGCCCTGAACTTTCTTTTCTTGAGATAATTTTTATTATTGATTCAATTTTATTACTTGTTATTGGTCAATTGATGTTTTCTATTTCTTTTTGGATCAATCTTATTAGGTTGTATGTATTCAGGAATTTATCCATTGCCTCTAGGTTTTCAAATTTACTGGCATATAGTTGTTCGCAGTAATTAATAATTATTTGTATTTCTGTGGTCTCTATTGTGACAGCTCCTTTTTTGTTTCAATTTTATTTACTTGAATCTTTTCTCTTTTTTTCTTAGTCTAGCTAATGGTTTGTTGATTTCGTTTATTTTTTCCAAAAAGTCAACTGTTTGTTTCATTAACATTTTGTATTGTTTTTCTGGTCTCAATTTTGTTTATTTGTGCTTTATTATTTCTTTCCTTCTACTAATTTTGGGTTTTGTTTGTCCTTGAATTTCCAGTTCCTTAAGATGCATTATTAAATTGCTTATTTGAAATATTTCTAGTTGTTTAATGTAGTCATTTGTTACTTTAAACTTGCCTCTTACTACTGTTTTTGTTATGTTCCATAGATTTTGGTGTGCTGTGTTTCCTACTTTTATTTGCCTCAAGAAATTTTAAAATCTCATTCTTAATTGCTTTTCTCACTCCTTGGTCATCAGGAGCATGTAGCTTAATTTCCATGTATTTGTATAGTTTTGAGTGTTCATCTGGTTCTTGATTTTTAGTTTTATTCTCTTGTGGTCAGATAAGATACTTTATTTAATTTTGATTTTTAAAAACTTTTTGAAGCTTGTTTTGTATCCTAACATATGGCCTCTCCTGGAGAAAGTTTCATGTGCTGATGAAAAAAAATGTGTATTCTGTAGCTGTTGAGTGAAATGTTCTGTAAAGTCTACTAGGTCTATTTGGTAGGTTCAGTTTAAATCTGATGTTTCCTTGTTGATTTTATATCTAAATAATTTGTCCAGTGCTGAGAGTGAGATGTTGAAGTCCCCAACTATTATTGTATTGGGGCTTATTTCTGCCTTTAGATCTAGTAATATTTGCTTTATAAATCTAAGTGGTTCAGTGTTGGGTGCATGTTTATTTATAATTCGTATATTCTCTTGCTGACATGTTCCCCTTATTATTATTTAATGTTTTTCTTGTCTCTTTTTACAGCGTTTGACTTTAAAGTCTGCTTTGTCTGATATAAGTATAGCTACTCCAGCTAACTTTTGGTTTTTGTCTGTGTGGAATATCTTTTCCATCCCTTCATGTTCAGACTATGTGTGTCTTTACAGATGATGTGAGTTTCTTGAAGGCAGATATAGTTGGGTTATTTTAAAATTCATCCAGCCAGTCTTTATCTTTTAAATGAGGAATATAATCTGATTCAAGGTTATTATGGATAGGTGAGGGCTTACTCCTGTCATTTTATTGATTTATTGATTGCTATGTTGTTATTTTGTATATCCTCTGTTTCTTACTTCCTCTCTTACTGCATTTTTTTTTTTTTTTTTTTTTTTTTTTTGCAGTTGGGTGGTTTTCTATAGTGATAAGCTTTTATTACTTTTTTCCCCTTTGTTTTTGGCTTTGCCAGTGAGTTTTATAGTTTTGCATGTTTTCATGATGGTGGTTATTTTCTTTTCACTTCTAGATGTAAGACTTCCCTGAGCATTTCTTGTAAGGTCAGAACAGTTGTGATGAATTCTCTTAACTTTTGCTTGTCTGTGAAAGATTTTACTTTTTCATTTCTGAAGGATAGCTTTGCTGGATATAATATTATAGGCTGGCAAGTTTTGTTTTGTTTTCAGTACTTCGAATATATCATCCAATTCTCTCCTGGCCTGTAAGGTTTCTGCTGAGAAATCCACAATCTAATGGGGATTCCATTATATGTGACTTGATGCTTTTCCTTTGCTGTTTTTAAAATTATTCCTTTGCCTTTAACTTTTGGCAATTTGACTATAATGTGACTTGGAGAGAATCTATCTGGAGTGAATCTATTTGGAGTTCTTTGAGCTTCCTGGATCTGGGTGCCTATCTGTTCAACAGGAATTGGGATGTTTCCAGGTATTATTCCATAAAATATATTTCACACACCTTTTCCATTCTCTTCTCCTTCTGGAACACTCATAATGTGAATATTTGTCACTTAATGATGCCCCATAAATCCTGTAGTCTTTCTTCATTCTTTTTTTGTCTGCCTATGTTATTTCAAAAGACTTGTCTTCAAGTTCAGAAATGTATTATTCTGCTTGGTCTTGTCTATTGTTGAAGCTCTCAATTATATTGTTTTATTTCTTTCATTGAATTCTTCCATTCCAGACTTTCCACTTGATCCTTTTTAATTATATCCACCTTTTTGTTGAATTTCATGTACATATCAGAAACTGCTTCTTGATTTTGCTGAATTGTCTATTTGTATTCTCTTATATCTCACTGAATTTCCTTAAGATTATTATTTTGAATTCTTTTACTGGAATTTTGTGTATTTCCTTATAATTGGGGTCTGTTAGTAGAGAATTACTATGTTCCTTTAGAGGTGTCATGTTTCCTTGCCTTTTTTGTGTTTGATGTGTCCCTGCATTGATTTATACATATCTGGTGAAACAGTCACCTCTTCCAATTTTATGGAGTAGGTTTCATATGGAAAAACTTATTCATATAGATGGGTTTTGGGGTGTTGGTTTGATGGGGTGCATTGGCTTTGATTCTAAGTGGACACAGTAGTGTAGTCTCTGTGTAGTGTCTTCAACTATAATCCATGCTAGTGATGTTTGTCTCAGTGGCCTGGGCTGAGAGAGTTTATGGCAGTGGTGCTGCAGCTTTGCTAGAGGTGGGCTCATTGGTTTGTTTCTTAGGTCAGGGGCACATGTGTGCACACAGTGGGTGAGCCATCTTGTGGTCTGGCTTTCTGGAGTTGGGACCATGGGATTATTACTCTGGCTGGGGGCACAGACACACAATTGCTTGGCTGACCTGGGATCGTGCCTGCCAGGGGCATCATATGGGGCTATTTCTCAGGCCTGGGACAGGGCACAAGGCCTCTTGGCCAGCCTGGAAGATATCTTCCTGCAGCAGCCCACAGGGCTATTTTTCTGGCCTGAGATGGGGGCACATGGTTTCTCAGCTGGCCTGGGGATGTATCAGCTGCTTAGTGCCTCAGGGACCTCTCCCACTTGGGGTAGGGCATGCAGTGGTTTGGCTGGCTTAAGAGTGGGTTCACTCTGGGCAGGACTGCAAGGCTGTTTGTCCCACTGGAAATATGGGTAGTGAAGGGTGGGTTTCTTTTTTGGGCTCATCCTGAGTCACAGCTAACTCTAGGCCTGGAATCAACACAGCTGGGGTTGTGACATTCAGACACTCATGTGGGCTTGGTGGAATGAATATGGAGCCCTGGTGCTGTGGAGGTACAGCTGTGACTGATCTCCAGAGCATAACACACTCCAGAGTGTGGCTCTCGTCTCAGAATGGTGCTGTCCTGCAGTAGCTTGGCTCACAGTGTGTGGGTATGGGTGGGTGAGAGCTTGGCTCACAGTGCGGGGGGTAAGCACCTTGTGCTACTAATCTGGAACAATGCAGTTCAGTGAAATCCTAGCAGATCTCCAAACGGGGCTCAGGGCTTTGTGAGGACTGTGGGAGTCTCGTATGTAAGGACTGTAGGTGTTTGCAGTGGCAATAGGGACTGTTAGGGATCTTCTGCTTACCTTTTTCCTGCAGTGGAAAGTCCCTCCTGTCTCTGGGCTGATCTGATCCAGGCAGGGGAGATGGTGTGCAGATGCATGGTGCCTCTACACTGCCCTCCTGGGCTTCTAGCCGTCACAGGTCCTTCTCCATTCCTCTGCTGCATGACAGCATTCTCTTTTCAACACTCCAGTTAAAGCTTAGTTATTTATTTGTTGCCATGATTCTTTCTTGGTGGGGGTCCAGGAGAGAACCAGACATCTCTAGTCAGCCATCTTGCTGATGTCACTCCGAGAAACATATACTTTTGAGTCTGAATTGTTGGCAAGGTCAATAGGTGGTTATTAGACCTTCCAGATTTGCCTTACTACCATGGGTCAAATATACACGCTGTCTGTTATTATAAATAAAGTTTTGTTGGCACACAACCATGCTCATTTGTTTAGGTATTATCTATGGCTCCTTTTGTGTTCCAGCAGCAGAGCTGAGTAATTGCAACAGAGACCCCACAGCCCACAAAGCCTTCATATTTACTTTCTGGCTCTTCATAGAAAAAGTGTGCTTGACTCCTTCTCTGGGGCATTCTATTTAGAACCTCTACATCATATCAAACATCTTAAGATGTATTCATACCTTGCATTAAAAATGAACACATTGCCATACAAATTTTGAAAGGTTTTAAATAAATTTGCTTTTGACTATGGGTAACTTATTTAGCTTACTACTGGCTACAAAATGTCAGCAGTTTTGCTTATTTGTGAATTCCTGTATTATGAGATGCTCTCTGACAAATTGTTTTCAATAGTAATAAAATATTCATGCAATATTCATGAACAACAAATTTAACAATTAATGAGGTAACAAAATGTCATGTTTTGTAGATATTTAGTTAGACATTTATGAATTTTTAGTTTGCTGTCTTCTTTGTGTATTTTGAAGCCGATATCCTTATCTGTACACACACACATATACACATATATATATTCAGATCCTGACTCTTTTCATGGGCCTTTTGGTCTTGGAATTATAGTGTCCAGTGAAGAAAATGGCCATGTTGGCATCTTTATGAAGTACCCCTGGCATAGGATACTTCAGCCTTTCCCTTTACATGCAAGTCTATATTATATATTATCACCTTCCCCAACTGATGTCTGCAGGAAACATTCCTGGATGTCTGCTGGTCCTTCTCCCAAGTTCATTCTCAAGTCTACTTACATGCTTAAAAAAAGCATCCATTAGGAACATCAGCACCAGGAGGTTTTGGTGAAAATTCTTAGCTTGTAGTGGAATTCACATATACTCATGAATTAAACTAATTCTTGCTAACGGCAATGAATAAGGCAATAAACAGGAATAGTAAATATTTTCAGAGAAAATGTGATTTTATTATCAATATTAGCTTCCAAATTATCCAGCAGTCCAAAGATAGTGGCAGTCTGAGAAGTTAAATATTTGTTTTGCATTTCATCAATTTTGGTTTTTTTGTGCAATAACAATCTGATTGGTTTTGTGGAGCTTTTCATCTAAGATGCTCATTGTGGTTACTTTTATGATTTACTAAACACAGCAGATACCTCAGTTGTTAAAACTTTCCTTTTCCCAAGTGAAACACTGACCAAGGAGACCTCATTGTATGTTTCTCTGAAGTAGGCATAGCAACGGTCCCCTCAAAGATGACCTGTGGCAGCTGTCAAGGATATCAAGACAGTGCCTGATAGAGGGCGTTTCTAAGATGGTTTCCTCTCATCAGAGAGTTTTTCTGTGTGGCAGAGACTGCAACCCTTGTCTAGTCATTGGCTTCTCTGAAATGTGTGTGTCAAAGGCCAAACAAATCTGCTATGAAGAAGGAGAAGGATAAAGAATTCTGGAGCCATGAAAACAGTCCTTTCACTTTTCCCAACACAAGCATTCTACTGCTGAAATTTTATGCAAGTATGAGGCTGCAGAGACTGCTGATTGCCCTAAAACGTGTTACCTCTTCTTCCCCAGTAAAAGAACCCTGATTCTTGCTGTGCATTTGCCAGGCAGAATGGCAGCAACATTTCCCATCCTCCATTTCAGCTGGGCATGGCTGTGTGACTAAATTCTGGCCAATGGGAGGCAACTTCCAGGAAGTGTCCTTGAAGAGGGTGGAGATGTGTCTGTTTCCTCTCCCTCTTCTTCTACTGGCTGGAATTAGAATGTGATGGCTGGAGGTGGGGCAGCCATCCTGGTCATTGCCGTCAGAGCTGATACACAGTGTAGTGCAGGATAGAAGAGGCAGAGGTGCCTGTGCACCAGGGAGCCCCACTCCACTCCTGAACCACCTTCCTCTAGACTCAAAGTGAGGAAGAATTAAATGTGTCTTGTTTAAGCCATTGCTCTTTTGGATTTTCTGTCATTCATGACCAGGTCTAATCTTAACTGATACAAAATAGAGACCAAGAGAAGTGAGCTACAAGTAGCAGAACCGAAGCACGTGGCCTTGGCTTAATGGATGTGTTCAGGCGGCAGGGGCTCAAATATTGTGAGCTAGAGAGCCAGTGACCCTTGTTATACAGAAACAAAGCGTTTGATAAAAACCACTGCCCATTGTTTTTTGAAAAGCAGCCCATGTCCTGAATAAGGACTGAGGCAGGAAATGGCAGGAGAAATTTATAATGTAAAAAAAAAAAAAAGCATTAGCTGCTTCTCACTGCTTTTAGCAATGTTCTACAAGAGAGAGCTGGACTTTGGCTACTGCTCGCCAGTACCTGAGCAAGAATGAAAGGAAACACAGTGTGCTAATGGAGGCACTCTACCTGCAGTCTGCAATTTAAGTTGACTGAGAGCTTGGTAATTTGGAGCCTTGCAGGGTTGAAAAAACAACTGCTGTGTTTCACAAACTATATCAGTCATGGAAATGGTTTCTGCAAAGCAGCCTGCTTAGCAGAAAATAAAACTAGTGCCCCATCCCGTCAATTTGGAACCTTGTGTTAAAAGTCATTTGAAGGGTTTTGTCTTCCCAGCCAAGCCCTTGCTTCTCATGGCTCCAGGTGGGTACCATTATGCTAACAGAGAGAGAGAGAGAGAGAGAGAAAATATCAGCAGAGCATGGAGGCCCGTAAGGAAAAAACCAGAAGTTTCAGCATTAAAAACGTGTCTTCACAGAAGAGCTCACTGGAAACAAGTAGATCTGAAGTCTTTAGGTTTTTGAAAAACTGTTTTACCAAAGAAACCAGCAGTTTGGTCTGTCTGCAAAAGCTTGTGATTGTTTAACTCCAAAGTGATTCCTTTGGGGGGTTGGAACAACCAGCCTTCAAAACAAGAAGCAAACTGTGAACGCTGTGTAGCCTCAGGAAGGGCATACCCTCTGCCCCCCACACTGGGTACAGCAGGGGAGATAATAGTAGGGAAGAGCCTCTGAGAACACAAGGCCATGGCCATGGCGGGTGATGCTACAGAAGGAGACTCCACTCTTCCTGCCCGCTGGCATTTGCTCATGTATGTGGATGATAATGGCTGTGGTTATCAGCCTCCAACTACCAAGTGGGAGTTTTCATTACAGCTCTTCTGTTCTTACTCATCTCCCTTATGTTGGATGTATTGAGAACAAGTAACTTATTACTTAGTTTGTAGTTTGTCGAACCATTAAAATCCTCATTCATATCTCAGAGAAAGGACTGTGCTTTACCCTGGGTTGCCGGATCTAGAGTCAGATGCAGTGATTGGATGGAATTTTGCAGATGTATCTCTTGGGGGCAAGAGATGAGCGTGTTCTGTGTATGGGAAGAAAGGCTCACACAGGTCTGTGGGTGGCCAAGTGAGTGGACTGTAGCAGAAACTACTATCTCCCCACCCACTCCCATGATCTCTTCTTTCCTTAATCAGAAGAAATAAAACCCTGAATTTAGCTAGGGCTATGGCTTTCCCAAATGTACACCGCGTTTCTCAGACTTCCTTGACCTAGCTGTGACCAGGTGACTAAGTTCTGGCCAATGGGATTCACGTAGTGGCAGCAGAGGTGGTCGTGCAAGTTCTGAAGAGTCCTGCAGAGAGCAGGTGTGCTCTCCTCTGCCTCTCCTCCCTCCTCCTGCAGGCTGGCTGCAGACCTGAAGGGGGACTATCTGCAGAGCTTGGGAAGGGAGCTGTCCACAGTGGAATCCTGTGTTGGAAGGAGCCTGAGTCCCTCACACTGGCAGGCCAAAAAGGCCTGGATCCCCAAACTTTTACAAAAGAGAAATAAATGTAAGTCAATATTTGTTGGGGCACTGTGTTCTGTCATTCATCATCAAACTTAATACTAATTAGCCCAAGTAATGTGTCCTAAAAAAAAAACAATAAATAGAAAACCATTGATGCATAAATGTGTGTTATGCTTTAGAGTGATTGCCTCGATGAGTTAAATGCATTCAGTGAACAGATTTTTTCCCATTATGTTTAAACAAGTATTTGTACAATGAGTGACTTTCCTCCTTACACCGTGCTACACTATTGCTTAACAGATTCCTAAAATTCTCTTCCAAAATGCCTGTCACTACCCCATGGCGTATCCTTTTAAATATCCCTTTCCACTGACCTCACAATGTCACAGTGTCCTTTTGAGTTTGGATTTGATTTTTGGAAACTGCCGGAAGTCCTCCAGGGCCTTGAGGGGTAGGCAGGTGAGTGATCAGCCTCAGCGACATCCTTCTGGGCTGGGAGCAGGTGTGGTGAAGGGCAGATGGGCTCATTACCTGAGTCACAAGGCCATTCCCACATGGGCCTGTAGAGGGTTTGAGCCTTTGGGCATATCTGTTTTAAATGACTCTGTTTTTAAAAACTTCCTCTCTCAGCCCAACAGAGAGGAGTATTAAGCAGTGGGGTAAGCATGTACCTGGATCGCCAACTCTGGGCTGGCACTGCCAGTTTCTCCAGCACCTAGACTGCCAAGCACTGACTCTAGCTAACACTGTCCTTTATCAAAACACCCTTAAACCAAGAGTCTGAAAATAGAATAAAGGTGATTAGGAGCTGCTTGCCCCTGATCAAAATGAACCCAGCGTAGTGTGTTGAATGCTTTCAACTTACCAAAATGGACCTCATGTGCTGGACACTATTTCATTTATGTGGAATCTGTAGTGTTAGCTTTCTCAGATCCCAGAGCCAGGCACCAGGCCTCACTGGCACACATAGCCCGAAAAAGGCTTCATTCTGACTTAGAATCTAGTAGGAGGTGAAGTCCCACAAAGTGACAGCTGCCTTAACCCCTTTGGGAAGTCTGCGGTTGCTCTGGGGTTTATTGTTTGTTTCCCTGTAGGGGGCAGAATGGTGAAGACCTCCTCCCAAGGTTCCTGAGGCCTTTCAACTCACACTCTAACCCGGCACTGCTGTGAAGGAATTTGCAGAGGGAATTAAGGTGAATAACCAGCTGATTGTGAAATAGGGCATTGATCTTGCGTCTTGTAGGTGGGCCCAGGGCAATTCTATGAGCCCACAAAAGTGGAGACAGCTCTCTGGCTGGAGTTAGAGAGACAGAGAGAGAGTGGGAGAAGAGGAGGCAGAAGGGAGATGAGGCAGAAGGGACTTCACAGAGACTGGAAGCATGAAAAGCACTCACCCTGCCATTAGTGGCTTTGAAGGGGGACACAAGCCAAGGAATGTGGATGGCCTCCAGGATCTGAGCATCCCGTCACCCCACTGGTGATTGCCAGCAAGGACACAAGAACCTCAGTCCCACAAACAAGGACCTGCATTCGGTCAAGAACCTGAGAGCGCTTGGGCGTGCATTCTCCCCCAGAGCCTGTAGGAAGGAACGCAGCCTGGCTGATGCCTTGCTTTGGCTCTGTGAGACTCAGAGCAGAGAAACAGCTGAGCCTCAATGTGCCCACACTGATGACCTACAGACTCTGTAGGATAAATTTATGCTGCTTTTAAGCAGGGAATTTTCTGGTAATCTGAATGACAGCAATAAAAAATGAACACACTGCCCTTAGCATGAGTGTAAACTGCCACAGGGAAGCTTTGTCAAGGAATCTCCAGTGCCTGGAACAGTGTCTGGAACAGCATAGGTGCTCATTAAGTGCTCACTGAGTGAATGAGTGATGTGGCGACTATTGGTATGTGGCTCCTGCAAGAAGGCTGGAGAAGACACGAGGGACCACAGCAGCAAATGGAGCCAGGACAGTGTGTATGTGTGTGTGTTGAGGGGCATGTGGAGGGTGGGGGCAGTAGGTGGTCACTTAGCTCTCTGGGGACAGGGTTATGGTCTTGGGCAGAGGAGAAGTAGTGCCGATGTGATCACAAGACTCTGATTCTGTTCCCTCGGCCAGTAGAGGCCTCAATTTCACTGCTTGTATATGGCTCAGGTGAAAAAGAAGGACAGTGGTGGGAGGGTGGGGGTCATAAGGTCACATTTTAATCTCTTTTGTTTTTTTCCCTCGATATAGAAAAGTTGAAAGAATTGTACAATGAAGTCATGTATGCCTATCAACTAGATTCTGTAGTTAACATTTTGCTATATTTGCTTTAACACACATCAATGCATCTTTCCATCCCTCTTTTTTCTTTTCTTCCTCTTCCTCCTCCTTTTCCTCATTATCCTCTTTCTTCTTCTTTCATCCTATTCTTTGATGCATTTCAAAGTAAGCTGCAGACATCAGTGTACTTTACCCCTAAACACTTTTGCCTAGGTAGTGCTGAGTTTGATACTTTTAAAGGTAAAATTTACAAATGAAATGCATAAACCTTAACTTCACCATTCCACGAGTTTTGATGAATGCATTCAACTGTGTAACCCACATCCCAGAGAGGTACAGACTATTGCTGGCCAACAGCAGGATCTGCAGTGATGAAAATGATCAGTGCTGCCCAGCACAGCAGCCACCATATGTGGTCCCTGAGTACTGGAAATGTGTCTACCAAGAGGGAAGACCTGCATTTTTTATTTTATTTAATTTTAAATAGTTTAAGTTTATATTCTATGTGGGTGACCTGCTACCTTTTAAAATTGAAATTTTGGGTGGAGTAATGATAGATTCACATGCATTTGTAACAGATAATACAAAGAAGTCTCTTATACCCTTCACTCGGTTTTCTCTCAGGGTAACGTCTGACCAGACAACTGGACAGTATCACAACCAGGACACTGATATTGACATGCTCCACCTACCTTACTCATGCTTCTTGGTTTCACCTGTTCACTTCTGTGTGTGCATTAAGTTCTGCACTGTTTTGCCACCTGGGTAGGTCTGCGTAATCATCACCACTGACTGATGCTGAGCAAGCTGCTGAGCAGGGCAGCGCCCCCAGGACCCCCAGGCTGCTCCAGTATAACCACACCTGCTCTCCTCTTCACACTCACTCTCCCAACCACTGGTGACCATCAGCCTTAAACATTTTAAAAATGTTTTCATTTACGTAATGTGATATAAATGGGATTATACAGTATGCAATCCTTTGAGACTGGCTTCTTTTGATCTGCCACATTTTTAAAAGCCTGTCTTCCCCACTGGGACTGCAGGCTCCTTGAGGGAAGGAACTGGTTATGGCTGAATCCCCAGGGCCTGACATGTAGTAGGCACTCTACGTTTATTGATTTAGCGAGAGGCAATCCAAATAAAAAAGCATTTACATGCCAGTCCCTATGATGCAGAGGGGGCAGTGGAGGGAGAGAAAAGTTCGCAGAAGGAGATGATTCAAAACGCTGAGCAGGGAGTTCATAGGCAGGAGACATTCAGAGGGACACAGCATGGGCAACAGCTGGGAGGCAGGGCTGATCAGGAATCTGCAGCCTGGCCTGTGAGGATAGCATGTCTCAGGCTGACATGGCAAGTGAGGTTGTGGAGACATTTGAACCCTGGTACACTGCTGATTAGAATGTAAAATGGTACTGCTGCTATGACAAATAATATGGATATTTCTTAAAGAATTAAAAATGGAACTACCGTAGGATTCAGCAATCCCATTTCTGAGGATATATTCAAAGAATAGAAATCCAGATCTCAAACAGGTATCTGCACTCTCGCATTCGCTGCAGCGTTATTCACGGTCCCCACGCTACGGAAAAAACCTCAATGTCCACAGATATAAATGAACAAGTAAAGAGACATGATATAGACACACAAGGGGATGCTATTGAGCCTTCCGAAAAGAGGAAATCCTACTATTTGCAACAACACGGACAGGTCTGGAAGACATTCTATTAAGTGAAATAAGTGGGACATAGAGGGATGAGGATCGGAAGGTTTCACTGATGTGAGTGATCAAAAACAGTCAGATGAAAATGCAGAAGATAGAATGGTAGTTTCCAGGAGACAGGGAAGGGGGAGCTGGGGATCTGTTTGTCAACGGGTATAAAGTTACAGTTACATGAGAGGAATCAGTCCTAGAGGTCTGCTGCACAACATAGCACCGATAGTCAACAACGTAGCATCTACGGTCAACAATGCACTTCAACATTTTACTTTAAGTGCTAGGATACATGTGCAGAACATGCAGGTTTGTTACATAGGTATACATGTGCCATGGTGGTTTGCTGTACCTATCAACCTGTCATCTAGGTTTTAAGCCCTGCATGCATTAGGTATTTGTCCTAATGCCCTCCTTCCCCTTGCCCCCCACAACAGGCCCCAGTGTGTGATACTCCCCTCCCTGTGTCGATGTGCTCTCATTGCTCAACTCCCAGTTATGAGTGAGAACATGCAGTGTTTGGTTTTCTGTTCCTGTGTTAGTTTGCTGAGAATGATGGTTTCCAGCTTCATCCATGTCCCTGCAAAGGACATGAACTCATTCTTTTTTATGGCTGCATAGTATTCCACGGTGTATATGTGTGCATTTGAACATTTGTTAAGAGGGTAGGTCTCATGTCAAGTGTCCTTACCACCAAAAATAAATGAATGAATGAATGAATGAATAAATAAATAAATAAATAATATATCAAAGCAAAGGAACACATGGTCACTGAGAGACAAGAGATTCAGTCTTCACTGAGGTTGAAAAACAAGGAGGGGAAAAAGAAACTGAACTGGGAATCCCTTCTGCCACCTTCCCCCACAACCCCGTGGTTTTACTGAGGGTAAAATATATTAACTGGTATGTTAATATAAAAAAAGACATGTATTGAATATCGACAATCTGATAGGGTAGTGTACCATCACCAGAATCAAGTTTCGTGGAGCTCTGCTGCCTTTTTGCTGGGTGACTTCCCCAGTCTGGGCCCTCAGTGTCTATGAATCCTCATTCAGTTTGACTGGAGGGTTTTCCACCTGAGCTCTCCAGAGCCTCAGCATTCCAGGACATCAGGGTGATCTGAAGTCAATCACAGCAGAGAAACTTTGGTCTGTTGGTGTTTTAAGAATCTGGTTTTTTTTGTTTTGTTTTGTTTTGTTGTTGTTGTTGCTGTTTTCAGTATCTCTTCAGCTTCTTCTAGGAAAACATCTGGACTTCCTTTGGGTAGTTCCCCATCTCTTCATCCTCTGTTTCTGTAAGTTCCAGAGGCAGATCCTGGAAGATTTTAGCTAGTTAATGTAGCCCATCCCCTTGGCCACCATGATTAGTTCAGAGATGGGCATTTTACCCAAACTGAGCCAGTGAGAGTGGGGCCCAGGGTCTTTCCAACTCTTTGGATGGACTTTGAAGCTTAGAGGCTGTAAGTGCAGGGGCAGTTGCAGCCACCTCGAGAACATGAGGGGAAGAGGCAGAGTGGTTGGGGGCCACCAGATGTGGGTGGCATGGAAGTGAGCTGAGAGTGAGGGGAGTGGGTTCTAATGACATTGCTTAAGTCCTGCACCTAGTTAAGAAGCCATGACTCCCCTTGGACAATTACCTGCAGCAGTGAATCCGCTTTTGTGCTTGATTCAAGTTTTTGGAAACCAGCCCAGAGTGAAAACATTTCCTTCAAAAGTTTTTTTTTTCAAAGTGAAAGCAAGTTTATTAAGAAAGTAAAGGAATAAAAGAATGGCTACTCCATAGACAGAGCAGCCCCGAGGGCTGCTGGTTGCACATTTTTATGGTTATTTCTTGATGATATGCTAAACAAGGGGTGGGTTATTCATGCCTCCCCTTTTTAGGCCATGTAGGGTAACTTCCTGATGTTGCCATGGCATTTATAAACTGTCATGGCGCTGGCGGGAATGTAGCAGTGGGGATGAACTGGAAGTCCAGCTTTCCAGGTCACCTTCTCTTGAGCACCTCTCACCTGCTTTGTGTAGTCTAAAGTGAGAAATCGCTTCAGCCTCAGCAGGGGCTGCATCATCCCCCAGGGAAGAGTCACAGCTGGGCGAGGACTGCCACAAGGCATTTACAAGGAGATGATGCCACGGAGACTAACGCAGACTGGTAAACGGAAGCACGGGGCTTTGGCCCGAACACCCTCTTTCAAGAAAGTTCTTTATGACCACAAGGAAGGTTTGAGTCTCTATATTTTTGCATGTACTAGATTTCTCCTTTTAAAAAAGATTCAGTTATGAATTCGGGCATTCAAGTTAATCCTTGAGAATTAAATCAATTGAATTAATTATTTGTAAAAATGTCCTCAGATTCTTCAGATGAAAGGAGTATGATCTTCACAGAATTCTGCTTGTAATTTCCAGAGCAGTTGATGTATTTTGTTGTATTTTGCTGATTGGCTTTGTGTGATATGGAAAGTTCTTTACAGAGAGGCTGGGAGAGAGTTGGGGGGCCAAAGGTGAGAGGGCTGGGTTCTTCCCACGCTGGCTCACAGCCTCTCGGGAGTTTATCATGGAGCTGGGTGGCGGCCACTGTCTTCGCTTTCCCAGTTTCTGGTTTTGTTTTTTAAAGTTTTCATCCTCCCACTTTGGAAGCCTATGGACTTCATCTGTCATGCAATTTGTAAATCAAGACACCAACAGGCAGCTGTCTGCTTCTATTAGCTTTCACGACACAGGTGACACTGCATGGAAGGCCTGCCTCTTTCTTTAAGTCAGTTTTTAAAATGAAATGACACAAGTTGTTTCTCAAAAGCCAAACAGGCTAAGAATAGTAAAGAAAAATCATAATCTCACAGTATTATAATTCAATAACTATCATTATTAAAATGGTAGCATAAAGCCCAAGCTTTGCAATGTGTGGGGGAAGTTGAGTGAGAAATTCACCCTGAAATTCATCTGTGTATTAATCAGAGAAATTAATGCTGGCAGCTGAAACAGGTAAATCCACCAAGGCTTTTAACCCAATGAAGGTTTATTTCTCATTCAGGCAAAGTCCAGTAAGTGCACAATTTGGGCCTGTAGGTTGGCTGTGGCCGGGGAAAAGATGAAGACAGCACAGTGGCTATTAAATTCTATTGGCCAGAACTAGTCCTGTGACCAAGATCTATTTGCAAGGGAGACGAGGAGATGAGAATGAACGCATAGATACTGAATGCATGTGGTTCCTCTACCAATGTAAGATGGATTTCTACTGTTGTTAGTCAGAAATGAAACTCAAAACTGATTTAGATGATGGAATTCTGAAGAACTTGAATGTGGGCCTAACATAAGAATCACATTTCCAATCCTGGTGTCTCATAGAAGTTCAAAAAACAGTGTGTGAAAGACACCATGATGTGGGCATTTAGAGCATTGACTTTGGTTTGGGAGGAAGCCAAGACTTCACACTGGCTCTATTATTCACCTTGTGTGAGCTTGATTAACTGTATTCAACACTTTGAGTCCTTACTGCTTTGTCTGTAAAATGGGGAAAATAGTAACCCCCACTCTTATAGGTTTTTTGAGAAGTCATTGCTATTACTCTTACCACCACCACTGCCTGGGAAATTGTCTTTGTAATAAGATTTTTGGTGGATCTGAAGCTGTGGGTTATTGTTTAACCTCTTTCGTGAACACAGGCTGCCCTCCTTCATGCATACATGCACGTGGCAAATATTTATCAACTGCTTAGTGAATGCTAAGCCTGTGTTACCATTTTGCCTACGTTATCTAATTCTCACTTTCTGTTATCACCCCATTTTGCAGATGAGGAGAACAAGGCTGGGAGAAAGCAAAGGAGTCACTTGTTTAAGGTTATGCAGCTGAGAAATGAACGAGGTGGGGTTCGATTCCAGAGTGCACATTCCCCATCACCCCTTAACAAAAGGGCATGTTTCCCAGGAGACTACAGAGGAGAATCAGCAGGTGGTCACAATTGCAGGGCTATCTCGGGCTGAGCAGAGGTTACAGTGGAGGGGCATGGGCCTGCTGTTGGCGTTGAGGGCCTTGGAAATGGCTTCCTGGAGGAGGTGGCAATTATCCAGGTAGACAAGATGTGTGTGTGTGTGTGTGTGTGTGTGTATGTGTGTGATCATGAAGAAGAAATAATGTGCAAAGGCCTGGTCATAAATAACTTTTCCTCTGCAAACTGTGGATGGCAGTTCACAGTGTTTCTCACCACTGGTCTGGTCACTGCTTATCCAATATGCACGTAAGAATTACCTTTTCTCTTTATTCCTTTCTATAAATTCAATAGAATTTTCTTTAATGCATTAAAAAAGCAACTAGAATGTTCAACCCATGACATCATATATCCTATGTTTTAGGATGCAACTAAAGTGGGTATATAGGTGAAGAGGGTGAATCAGTGCAGATAGCAGCACAGGGAAAACCAGGAACTGTCAATATAGCAAAGGTGGGAAGCCCAGGGAGCTGAAGCTTCAGGAACCCCGGGACAGAGAGTGTCTCCCTGCATTCCAGCTTAGAAGTGCTGCTCTTCAAGACAGAGTGTCACCAGCTCCATTTGTCCATAAAGCCACATTGTTTCAGGAGAAGGCAGTGTCCCTCTGCCACTGCTCACCATGAAAAGACAGTGCTGTGTCAGGAACTGTGGGGCCAGAGCTTTGTGCTCTGGGGGAAGGGTCATGAGGCAGAAGGTAGCAAGGGTAGCCAGGAAAGTTCTAAATTAGCCTTGGGAAGAAGCCAGGCCCAGAGCAGAGACCCAGAGTTCAGGAATGTTCCCTGGCCCCGACCTTGAAGTCTGCTCATAGCCTCAGAACCATGGCTACTACGGAGGGTGGCTAAAAATACCTTGGTTAGGAGCCTACAGATTGCATTTAGGAGACTGCTTTCCAGAGGCAGCCCGGGTAGAGTTGACAGCAGTGTGGGCGCCAGGGCCCCCACCAGCTACAAAGGTCAGCCAGCCCCCAGCTGCCTTCAGATGGGCGTTTCTGCCTGTTCTCCTTTAGTGTTCAGGCTCAAATGAAAGGCCACTTTCAGCAAGTTTTCCTGACATCGTCGGAGACTGGAGCCAGGGACCTGTTTTACTTTCGGAAAGAGCCAGTCTGAGAGATGGATGGGTTGGCGACTGAATACCACAAACAACAGCAGTGGGCTTTAACCTGATGGTGGAGACTCCAGCACAGGTGGGGAAGGCCAGTGGCTCAGAAGGCCTGATAAGGACAGCATCAAAACTTTAACAGCTCAAAATTGGACTTCCCATCCCAGATCCGAGTTCTTCATTTCACAGGGGTGATTATGGTTCACAGTATCTTCTAAATAGAAATGCATATCATTTAAAAATTTTAATACCAATGTGTAAACTGAACCACACCTTATTTATTCACCTAACAATCCACCTAAGAGATCCTGCCCTGTCAACATATGTATAGTTATTGCACTTTTTAGAGTTTTTATGTCATTGTTTGTATGACTGTGTCATAACTTAAGCAGTTTTCTGCTGAGAATATTCAGGCGATTTCTGGCTTTTTGCTACAACAAACAGTCCTGCTGAGAACACTCTAATTCATACTTTTTCTACGCATACATGAACATATTGTTAGGATACGCTCCTAGCAGTGAAATTCCTAGCGGAATGGGAACATACGTTTAAAATGTTAATACCTATTGACAAATTGTTTTCCAACACTCCCACCAGCAGTGTGTATTATCAGTTTTTAAACATTTACCAGCCTAAATAAAATAACTTAAAAAGGGTTTGTAATTTTAGTCTTAACCTCCATAACTTTCATTATAAATGAAGCTGGAACATATGAAATCATGTTTATGAGCCACTAGTTTTCCTGTGAACTGCCTGTTTTTGTCATTTACCCATTATTTTTTTCTGATGGATTGGTGGTTCTTTCTATTTATTTGTAGGAATGCTTTGTATGTGGTACGGTTTGGCTCTGTGTCCTCATCCAAATCTCATCTCGAATTGTAATCCCATGTGTTGAGGGAGGGAGGTGATTGGATCATGGGGGGCGGTTCCCCCGTGCTGTTCTTGTGATAGTGAGTGAGTTCTCACGAGACCTGGTGGTTTTATTTGGGGCTCTTCTCCACTTCACTTTCTCTTTCTCTCCTGCCACCTCGTGAAGAAGGGCATGTTTGCTTCGCCTTTCGCCATGACTGTAAGTTTCCTGAGGCCTCCCCAGCCATGCAGACTGTGAATCAATTAAACCTCTTTTGTTTATAAATTACCCAGTCTCAGGGAAGTTCTTTATAGCAGTGTGAAAACAGGCTAATACAGTCTGTGAGGATATTAGCTCTGTTATATATTTTACTTTTTTGTCAGTTTGTCCTTTGGTTTTTGATATCTTTTTCCATGCAAAAACTAAAAAAAAAAAAAAAAATGTAGTCAAATATATCACTCTTCTTTATGGCTTTAAGAGGACACTGATTTCTGAATGGTGAGAAAAGGAGATGACAAGAAACTTCTGCACCTTCCTGCACCAAACCAGACTTGACCCTGGAACGCGGCAACCTGACCTGGCCGCGTGTTTCATGTGTGGTCTGTTGATGGCCCATCTGTCATCCTGGTCACTGTCACCTCTGTTTCCTACCTGCTTAGCCTTTAAGCTGCAAAGTCATGCTGGACATGCATCAGCTCCCCAAACTCTGTCTTGTCCCCATTGCCACCTGTCCCCCAGCCTCTGGACAAACCTCTCTGCTTCAGTGTCTCCCATCTGTTGGGTACAAACATCCCCAGAAGATCCCCCGCCACACATTCCCTGGATCAGAACCCATCAGTGGCTCCCCAGTGCCTGGGAATTTCCATTCAATGGCCTCCAAACCACGAGCCTGCCTTTTCTTCTTGAAGCCCAAAACACCAGCTACAGGTTTTTACCCCAGAGACTACCTTGGGCCTCCCTCCAGGCTTTTGCTTATTCTGTGCCCTCATCCTGGAGTCCTGTCCCCACCCCTACCTACCGAAACTCCACCAGCCTTCCTGGCCACCCCGATGGTCCTCCCACAGGAAGCCTTGTTTACCACCCCAGGTCACATGTGGGCTCTGTCCTCTTGCCCTCATGGCAGAGATTTTGCTCTATCTTCCCCTGGCTGCTGATGCTCTGCTTACCTCTTCCAGAGTTGTTAACAAAGAGCTGAGGACGCTGAGCTGCCCAGGGACTTGGCTGCAGGTGGCATAGGGAGCAGCAAGGGCTGGCCAGCCCATGAGCTCCATGCCCGAGTTAGCCGCCTCCTCTGGGTAATGAAGCGGAAAGGTTGCTCTCCACCCGCCACCTCCCTGGGCTTTCTTGCTCTCTCAAGGGATTCTAACCACTGGTCATTCTTAGTTTCCAACACTGGGCATCAGGGATGCTGAAGGGAGCAAAAACGATGAGCCTCCCAAGAGGTGAGATGGAAATTAATCTAATAATTACACACAAAAAATGTAATCATAACTATATTCAGTGCTACACAAAAGGTTTGTGAGTCAGGAGAGTGTATCCCCAGGGGACTGACATAGTCTGGGGGTTGGGGAAGTCCCACAAATGCCTGAGCTGCCTGTGAGTGTGAACAGTGAACTGGAGGGGGCAGTGTCCCAGTGGAGGGGCAGCAGGAGGGACCCTGGTGCACCCATGACTCACACGGCTGGGGAGAAGGCTGAGGAAGCTCCAGCATTCCTACTTCCCCTGATCTTGCCCTTCAGAGGGATTGAGGCTGAACCAGTCCCTTTTTGAGGGAAGAAAGGGAAGATGTGTCCCCTGCCTGACAATTGACAAATAGAGCACATTCCTTTCTTGGTTCCAATGTCATTTGCTTGAGAGCAAATGAACCAAGGAGAGGTGGCAGAGCAGGGATCCTCCAGCAGTGAGTGGTGCTGGCCCTGGCTGGTGTTTCAGGATAGGGTCCTGGTGAAAGGTGATGGAGGTACAGCCATTGAACCACAGGCTCCTCTCTCGATGGTGATCTTCAACAGGGAGGCTGCCCCCAGGTGGGGTGCCAGCTGCAATGGAGCCTGTGAGCACAGGCGAACCCTGGAAACAGAACATCTGGGGATTCTACTGTGCCTTGGCTTTCTGTATTCTTAACATCTCGATGGCAGAGAAATCTGAGATCAAGGCTGAATATTAGCCTCTGCTTCGGATTTTGATTCCACTAGAAACACAGTTGAAATAATGCACATTTCAGCTTCCGATGAAATACCCAGCAATGGAGGATCTGTGTTTGTTTGCAAAGTTTACTCACCCAATAAATCATTCCTTTGCAGAGATGCCATTAACTAATAATTCAAGGTTGGTAACCTCCAATCAACTGTGATTAAAGAACTTTCGCTGAATGGCAGAGAAAGAACACGTTTTTCTGAATGCTAGCAGCAGTTGGCTTGCACCATCCATCTTTTCTTTGAGAAACTGCTCTGGACTAATAATTCCAGATGGAAAGATTTTAAATCAAGTATGGAGGTTGGCAGGATCAGGGAAAACTCCGAATAACTGTAAAGACTATTTTATTGCAGACTCTTTTCAGATGGGAGACAGTTACCTAGGTTCTCAAGAGTGGATGGTGTTTCCAGGAGAGCTATTCCCTCCTCACCTCTTATTCACACTCTGTGGGCACTCCACGCCCATTGCATGAGAGTTTAACTGTGAAGTGTGGATTTCACACGTTGCATTCCTGTCATCATTGCCCCCAGGACGGAAGGCCAGATTCTGCACTTGACACCCTCAAGCCTATCTCTTCCACACTCTGCCTGGAATTTTGTGTCCCAATCATACTGAGGTTTTCCTGGCTCTTTCCTTCTCAGCCTTCAGGTGCCAGCAGGGATGGTCACTGGGCCAGATTTCTCCTCTGATCCCTGCAGTGCCTCACAGAACCACTGGAAAATACACTGCCTCCTGGCTTGTCTGCCCCTCCTCTAGGCTGTAGGCGAGCTCACTGGGGGCCAGTGATATGTCTTATCTTCTTCTGTAGCCTCCATACGCAACACAGTGCTGGTGAGAGGTGAAACCTTCATCAATGTATGCTGCACTAAAGGGGGAACGAACACACCCCTTGCTGTTTTATGCTAACAAAGGGTGGCTGCAGGACAAAAGTAGGTCATGATGGGTGGAACCTAACCTACCAGGCACCAAAGTCTCTGGGGAGTGTGTTAAAATGCGGATGCTGGGGTCCCACCTCCAGAGGCTCATTCAGCAGGTCTGGGCTGAGGCCTTGGGAATCTGTTTTTCTGGGGGTTTTTTTGTTGTTTTTGTTTTTTTATTTGTTTTGTTTTGTTTTTTTTTTTTTTTGAGATGGATTCTCACTCTGTCGCCCAGCCTGGAGTGCAGTGGTGTGATCAGCTCACTGCAACATCCACCTCCCGGGTTCAAGCAATTCTCCTGCCTTGGCCTGAGTAGCTGGGATTATAGGTGCCCGCCACCACACCTGGCTAATTTTTGTACTTTTTTAGTAGAGACAGGGTTTCACCATGTTGGCCAGGCTGGTCTCGAACTCCTGACCTCAAGTGATCCGCCCGCCTCAGCCTCCCAAAGTGCTGGGATTGCAGGAGTGAGCCACCGCGCCTGGCTGCAATCTACATTTTTAACACTCTTCACAGGTGACTGGAGTTCCTGCTGAAATTTGAGAACCTCTGCCCTTAACCTTTCTTCTTTGCCTCTAAAAGCCATGCCTGTGACCTTGAGCCTCGTCTTACCTTTCTAACTCTATTGTGTTGAGGGCAATAGTGACAAGAGTCTCTGGACTTTGAACACTCAAAAATAAACAGTGGGAGGCATGTGGGAGGCCCTAGAAGGTCTGGATGGCCAAGGGAGCCTAATTTCAGATGGACTATTGTGAAAATTGCATATTCATTCATTCAGTCAGCATACATTTATTGAGCATCTACTATGTGTATCAGGAAGGACCAGGAGCTAGAGAAAAAGGTAAATAGGGATGACAGAGTCCACAGAAACCCGCAATCTGGTAGGCTCTGGGTTGTATAACTCAACGAGAAAGTGAAGAAGGTGAAGGCCTCGCTTCACCACAGGTGGCAGGTGGGTGCTGGGGAGCGAGTACCCCATCACCAAGGTCTTTGTCTGAATTCACTCCCTGCCCAGGGCAGGCAAGAATCTCCTTTCCAGAAGCACGGCTGTGCTGATCAAAGTTGGCTGGGCTGTCCTGTAACAGCTGCAAAGCCCATGGTGCGAGGGGCTTTCTGTCTCATTGCAGCTTCATTGTGGGGATCCATGGGAAAATTTATCATGAGGTTTAGCAGACATTGCTCAGGCCACGCCAGACTTGCCTCTCAGTTTGGGCAATCTATTCAACCAAACTACCGGGCAAACAATTACACGTTATAATTAGGAGAGACCTTAGGGGAGGTCTTCTATGAGGGGTTCATGAACCTTTGAACACCTTGCTACTCAACGTGCGGTCACTGGACCAGCAGCAGCAGCATTCTCCGGGAACTTGTTACAAATGCAGAATCTGAGCCCCCACCCCAGGCCTGCTGCACCAGAATCTGCATTTCAAAAAGAGTCCACGATCCCCAGGTGATACATGTGTACATTAAGGTTTGAGACCCACTGGTCTATTGAATCCATTGGGCAAAATGTTCTGCATTGTCTATGAGGGATCCCGGAGTTCTCATGTGAATTTCACGTTGACCTGTGACTACAAAATTTAATCGCTGCTTTGGAGAGTTGTGAAGTCCAGGGCTGTGTTGATAAAAGGTTTTGCTTCCCTGATCAATCCCTGTGAGTGATTTGGAGCTAGAGATTTCTTCTAGGGTTATACGTTAGGCAAGTATGGAAGATGGTGAAGACGTCTATGGAAGGCTGTTGTCTCCACACCTGGTGGTTGGCCTGAACTGACCGTAGATCAGCAGGGCTGAGAGTCTGGGAGACAGGAAGTAGGAGAGAATAAGGAAAACCTGGAATGCACAAGGGACAAGAAGAACCCAAATCTGTCACAGGTGACCCTCAGAAGGAAGCTGCCGGGAGGCTGCTCTGCTCGCGCACCTGGCCCAGGACTCATTGGAGCTGGAAGAGCTGCAGGCCTGGCCCCTAATCAGGAACACGGAGCAGTTGCTTCAACATCGCCCAGCCCTTCTGAGCCTATTGGATGTGCCTTCACTTCTGCCTTCCAGTTCACTACAGGTTTCTTTTGTGGCCAACCTTGGCCTGGAAACATACAGCAGAAAGAATTCTGGGAAACACAGTTCCAGCTTAGATATTGTTGCTGCAGTACAAGTTCTCAAACTCAACCTTCTCCTGGGCTAGGTGAGTACTGTAATGAGCGGTGGGGCTGGGTGAAGTTGTGAGCATCTGGAGAGTTAACTGCTTTACCTAACTAACTGTCTGCCAGAATAAATATGGACCCGGGGATGCCAGATCTCTGAATTTTTTAGGATAAACTAGAATTTGGGGATATTATGTCAAATTCCCTTTTTTAAATGGTAGAAACCAATTTGATTTTTGAAAATTATTAACCAAGAAAAATGATTCTGATGAAGGGGTGGCCTGCCCCTCCACACCTGTGAGTGTTTCTCGTCGGGTGAGATGAGAGACTGAGAAAAGAAAGAGACACAAAGTATAGAGAAAGGAAAGTGGGCCCAGGGGACCGGCGCTTAGCATTCGGAGGACCCGCGCCAGCACCGGTCTCTGAGTTCCCTCAGTATTTATTGATCATTATCTCTACCATCTCGGAGAGGGGGATGTGGCAGGACAATAGGGTACTAGTGGGGAGAGGGTCAGCAGGAAAACATGTGAACAAATGTCTCTGTATCATAAACAAGGTTAGAAAATGTGCTGTGCTTTGATGTGCACGTACATAAACATATCTGGTGTATTAAAGAGCAGTATTGCCGCCAGCATGTCTCACCTCCAGCCTTAAGGCGGTTTTCTCCTATCTCAGTAGATGGAACATACCATCAGGTTTTACACCGAGACATTCCATTGCCCAGGGAGAGCAGGAGACAGATGCTTTCCTCTTATCTCAACTGCAAAGAGGCGTTCCTTCCTCTTTTACTAATCCTCCTCAGCACAGACCCTTTACGGGTGTTGGGCTGGGGGATGGTCAGGTCTTTCCCTTCCCACGAGGCCATATTTCAGACTATCACATGGGGATAAACCTTGGACAATACCTGGCTTTCCTAGGCAGAGGTCCCTGCGGCCTTCCGCAGTATATTATCTCTCTGGGTACTTGAGATTAGGGAGTGGTGATGACTTTTAACAAGCATGCTGCCTTCAAGCATTGGATTAACAAAGCACACCTTGCACAGCCCTAAATCCTAAACCTTGAGTCACAGCACATGTTTCTGCAAGCACAGGGTTGGGGGTAGGATTACAGATTAACAACATCTCAAGGCAGAAGAATTTTTCTTAGTACGGAACAAAATGGAGTCTCTTATGTCTACTTCTACGTAGACACAGTAACAGTCTGATCTCTCTTTCCTTTCCCCACATCTGTAAACTAGACTTTTATCATTTTTATTATGCCCATTTCTCTCATTTTATGGCTATATAAATTGAGGCTCAGAGAGGGCAAGTGGTTTTCCAAACATAGAACAGCAAGTATAACGGCTGGACTGGAGTCAGAGCCACATCCCCTCCAAGAACCCTTTGCACAACCTCCATCCTTCTACTGAGGAGTTTCACTAGGCCTGGCTCCCAGCGTGGAGGGTAGAGAAGATGTATTTGGCTTTCTCATAGACAATGCGAAACATTTGCCCAATTAATTTCTTAATTGCGCCCCTTAAGGCAGTGCTTCTCAAACTTCAATATGCAGAGAAATCACCTGGCAATCTTATAAAAATGCCAGATTGAACTCAGCAGGTCTGGATGAGGCCTGTGATTGAGAACTTCTTGCATGGTTCCAGGAGGTGAGGAGCACTGTCTTCAGGAGCTAACAGTCCTGCTGGGTCAGGGAGCTTCCACAAGATGACTAGAGCTGGACATTAGGATTACCTGGAGAGATTTAAAACTATCCCATTGCCTGGGCTGCACCAGAGACCACTGACATCAGAACACAGATGGGTGAAGCCCAAGCCTCAGGATGTTTAAAGTCCCTCAAGTGATTCCAGTGCGCAGCTAGGGTTGAGAAGCACTGAATTAGGGAAAGTTGCTATGAATTTTTTGGTGCTGGAGGGAAGTTCAGGGGCAGGAGGGAGGCAGGGAGGGCTTTCTAGAAGAGCAGCCTTTAGAGTTTCCCAAGGGAAGGCCCTAGAACGGCACTGTTTGGGATGGGAGCTATGAGCCCCAGTGGTTATGGAGCATCTGAAAGTGCATTGAGCAAAATACACACTTGATTTGGAAAATTTGGTATAAATAAGGAAAATATTTTATTAATCACTTTGATATTGACTATATGTTGAAATGATAAAAGTTTGAATATATTGGGATAAAGTATATCTTAAAAATTGGTTTCATGGCTTCCTTTTGATTTTTAAAAACGTGGCTATTAGAAACCTTACAATTACATATGTGGCTTACATTTTATTTCTCTTGATGACTATGATCTAAAATCTTCATCATTAATAACTCCTTGATGATGCTTGTATTTTCAAAAGTCTAAACACCACTGAGGTAGTTTGGAACTATTGACATAACTTATTGTCTATGGTCCCTGGACTGGCAACATCAGCATCATCTGGAAATTGTTAGAAATAAAAATTTATCAGGTCCCATTGAATCAGAAATCCTGGGAGTGTGGTCCAGCAATCAGTATTTTAACAAGCCCTTCTGGTAATTTCTGATGCATGCTAAAGATGAGGAACCACTGGTTTACACTTGTCAAGGGGGAGCTATGACCATGCCATAGGCAGGCTTTCCCCGAGTCTTTTCCCAGAGGGGAAGAGTAGCAGTTCCAGGTAGGTGAGCACTGGAAAGCCAGAGGGCCTGGCACCTCCCATCAACCCCATAGCAGGAATGGGGTGAACTTTGATTGATGTAAGAAAATGAAAATTGATTTCCTTTGTTGTGTAGAAACTTTTTAGTTTGATGTAATCCAATTTGTCTATTTTCACTTTTGTTTCTTATACTTTTGAGTTCTTATCCAAAATTCTTTGCCCAGAACAATGACATGGAGCATTTCCCCTATGGCTATGTTTTCTTCTAGTAGTTTTATAGTTTCAGGTCTTACATTTAAGTTATTTAAGTCTTTAATCCATTTTGAGTTGGTTTTTCTGTATGGTGAGAGATAGGGGTCTAGTTTAATTTTTCTGCTTGTGGATATCCAGTTTCCCCAGCACCGTTTATTGAAGCAACTGTCCTTTCCCCAATGTGTATTCTTGGTGCCTTTGTGGAAAATTGGTTGGTTGTAAGTGTGTGGATTTACTTCCATGTTTTGTATCCTGTTCTTTTGACCTATTTTTAGGTCAATACCATGCTGTTTTGCTTACTATAGCTTTGTATTATATCTTGAAGCCAGATAGTTTTATGCCTCCAGCTTTGTTCTTTTTGCTATAGATTGCTTTGGCTATTTAACGTCTTTTGTCGTTCCATATGAATTTTAGGATTTTGAAAAACTTCTGTGGATACTGTTACTGGCATTGTGATAGGAATTGCATTGAATCTGTAGATCACTTTGGGTAGTATGAATATTTTGACAATATTATTTATTCCAAATCATGAACATGGGATATTTTTCCACCGATGTGTGTCTTCCTCAATTACTTTCACTGATGTTTTATAGTTTTCATTGTAGAAGTCTTCCACTTCCTTGGTTAAATGTATTCCTAAGTAGATTATTTTATTTTTGCAGCTATTATAAGTGAGATTGCTTTCTTGATTTCTCTTTCAGATGTTCACCACTGTGTGTAGAAACACTACTAATTTTTATAGGTTGATTTTGTATCCTGCAAATTTACTGAATTTATTAGTTTTAACAGATTTTTTTCTTTTTTTGATGGAGTCATCAGGGCTTTCTACATACACAATTATGTCCTCTGCAAACAGGGACTATTTGACTTGCTCATTTCAAATTGGAGGCCTCCCTTTTTTTTCCTGTGGCCTAATTGCTCTGGCTAGGACTTCCAGTGCTATGTTAAATAAAAGTGGGGAAAGTAGGCATCTTTGTCTTGTTCTAGATCTGAGAGGATAAGGAAATAATCAACAGAGTCAACAGACCACCTACAGAGTGGGAGAAAATATTTGCAAACTATAAGTCTGACAAGGAGTTAATATCCAGAATACATAAGGAACTCAAACAACTTAACAGCAAAAAGCAAATACAGCCAGCCCTCCCTTTCTGAGGGTCTCACATCTATGGATTCAATCAAACGTGGATTGAAAATGTAGTATTTGTGGGACTTGAACATTGGAGGATTTTGGCATCTGAGGGGGGTCCTGAAACCCTGAGGGATGACTGTAATAGATTAATAAATGGCCAGAGGATCTGAATAAACATTTCTTAAAAGAAGACATACAAATGGCCAATTGGTACATGAAAAAATGCTCAGTTTCACTAATCATAAGATAAATGCAAATGAAAACCACAGTGAGGTATCACTCGAGTTAGAATGACTATATTATTAAACAGACAAAAAGTTACACATGCAGGCATGGATGTGTGAGAAGGGAACACTTAGACACTGTTGGTGAGAAGGCAAATTAGTACAGCCATTATGGAAGCAGTATAGAGGTTTCTCAATAATGGAAAATAGAATTATCAAATGATTCAGAAATTCCACCACTGAATATTTCTTTAAAATAAGTGAAATCTGTATATCTAAGAGAGATTCAAACTCCTATGTCCATTGCAGCACTATTCACAATAGCCAAGATACAGTCAACCTTAGTGTCTGGCAATGGATAAATGGACAAAGAAACATACACACATGCACACACACACATACAAACAGACACACAATGGAATACTATTCAGCTATGAAAAGAATGAAATCCTATCATTTGTGGCAATATGGGTGAACCTGAAGGACATCTGTTAAGTGAAATAAGCCAGGCACAGACAGACAAATAAGGCATAGTCTCACTCATTTGTGGATTCTAAAAAAGCTGCTTTCATAGAAGTAGAGCATAGAATAGTGTTTACCAGAGGCTAGGGAAAGTAGGAGGAAGAGGATAATCCAGACAGATTGGCCATGGGTACAAAGTTACAGTTAAATAGGATGAATAAATTCTGGTGTTGTATGGCAGAATGGAGTTTGAGTCAAAGGTACAATACACATAAGAGTTTTACTTCTACTTCGGGGAAAGGCTTTAAAGCCATCTTGAATAGAAAAAGAGAAGGAAAACAAACAGCTTCTACTGGCTTTTGAATAAGCTCTATGAGACCCACAAGTTACTGGACACCAAAGAAAAGTGATTTTAAAATGTATCACATTTTGAATGCCTTCCAAGAAGAACGATCCAGTAGATGATGGATTTGTGGCTAAGATCAAGGGGATTAGCAGCTTCTTGGGAAGTGTCCCAGGAGGAGGGCTGGCCCGAGGGGATCAGAACTGCTCCCAGTGGAAAGCGGATGCCACAGTGACGTAGCTCTGAAAGAGAGTGCACCAGGACAAGGAGAAGTTCCTCTTCTAAAAACTAGACATAACACATGCTGGTTGCATGAGGAAGTGGAAGGAAAATTTATTGCCTAACAAAATAGCCATTCTGCTAGGAAAACATTTGTTAGGCCTATTTGTCATGAGAGGTAAAGTATATAGTGTTGCCTGGAATGGGGAAATCTTGGCAAAGAAAGCCACATCGTTCTGCACAATAAGGTAAATGCGAGTCCCCCATGTTCCAGTGTGAAATGTTTTTCACTCTTTGAGATAGAAATACTCCTCAATTGTAGTTTACACTTCTCAGTCTTCTGAGAAGCAGCTCCTGAACACAATTCTTTGGAGTAGGCCCTGAAGATAGATTTGAGGCAGGGCACAGGGCCCCAAGGAAGAATGGGCCCTGTGTGAGAGTGGGTGGCAGGGTGGGCTGGCACTGGCGGAGAGAGCAGCTTGGGGCTCCCACGATGGGCTGTGGCTGAGGGGCTGAGCGGGCATCATTGGGCATCTTCTGGCATCTGGTGTGAAGCTGCTTTCTGCTCTCTGCCCTGATCTGCCTTCATCATGCTCTCTACAGCCCTCCTACTCCAATTCAACATGAGATTTTATATCCACTAACTTGGTAGGTAAGGTTCACCTGGTGTAAACTGTACCAGGTGGTATATTGGGAAAAGAACCAGAGGTGCTGTCACATTTGGGACAGAATGGAGCAGCCACAATAGAAATAAGACACTAGTGACATTGAGCAAAGCAAGAAGACAGGCAAGGCGACCGCTGGAAAGCCCAGGGCCTCCTTCTCCCACTTCTTAGAATCTTCGGAAATATTCTGGAGGGGCCAGATAGTCCACAGAGATTACGTGTGTTGCAGGGGGCGGGCGGGGGGCAGTTATTCTGCCTGGATGCTCAAGGGCTGGAGGATTGCAAGAGAAGAATGCAGCTGAAGGTTAGGCAGGGTCACGGCTGTGGTGTTTCCAGCAGTGAAACTGACAGCCATGGAGGAATATGGGAATCCACTTTCCCGGATGTATAACCTGGCTTTTCATCGTGACGTTCAAAGTCATTCACAGCAGGAAACTTAACATGCACTAACCTCTGTCTTCATCATACGAAGAGGACGGCAGTCTGCCCATTTTATAGGTGAGCATCTTGAGCTCCTTAGGAGGACCAGGGTAACACATTGAAAGTCATCTCAGGAGTCAGTGATGGAACAACAATGTGTGTGCTCTGACGATGCAGGTCTAACCCAGCAATCCTTGTTACCATTGCCCGAGGGGAATACAGGAGGTTGGAAGTGTCTTTATAAGAAAAAAAATTATGATAATAATAATGATGGTAATGGTTATGATGGTGGTGATGAAGATAATAGCAGCGAATATTTCAATACATTTTAACAGCTCCTTATTTGCCATACACTAAGCTAAATCATCTACTTGGATTATTTCTTCAAACTGTCAACAAACCAATTTCCATCTAGCCTGAGATTTCTCATGCTCAGTACCATTGACATTTGTGGCTGGATAATTCTTTACTGTGGGGGGCCATCATGTGCATTGCAGGATGTTTAACAGCATCCCTGGCCTCTACCCACTGGACTCCAGCAGCAACCTCTCCTTTCCTAGTTTTGATAACCACAAATGTCTCCAGACTTTGCCAAATATCCAGTGGGGGACAGAATCACCCCCTGTTGGGAATCTCGGCAGAATCCCGCATTCTTTTCCATCTACCTACAAGATCTCACCCACATGGGGATGTAGCCTCTCCCCCAGTGCTTCCAGTACTTGCCCCTGGGTAGCCAGGTCCACTGTGAGGCCACTCAATTCATTACATCACTCATGTTGACCATGAAGACCCTAAGTCATCAAGGAAGGTTCCACTGGGTGCAGCAGATGCCATTCAGGTACTCAGGAAAAGTATGTGCTACAGTTAAGAAATATCTCTACCCTAGAAGGACCCTCACTATTTTATGTTTATTTTTATTTTAGATACAAGGTCTTGCTCTGTCATCCTGGCTGGAATGCAGTGGTGCAATTATAGCTCACTGTAGCCAGTTTTATTCTTAAAGACCTAAGACACGGTGGCTCACGCCTGTAATCCCAGCACTTTGGGAGGCCAAGGAAGGTGGATCATCTGAGGTCAGGAGTTCGAGACCAGCCTGACCAGTAGGGTGAAACCCCCTTCTCTAGTAAAAATACAAAAATTAGCTGGGTATGGTGGTGTGTGCCTGTAGTCCCAGCTACTTGGGAGACTGAGACAGCAGAATCACTTGAACCAGGAAGGCGGAGGTTGCAGTGAGCCGAGATCATGCCACTGCACTCCAGGCTGGGCGACACAGCAGGACTCCATCTCAAAAAACTACAACAACGACAACAACAACAACAAAAAAAACAAAAAAAACAAAACAAAAACAAACAAAAAACCCAAGGCCTTAGCTATCTAGAAAGTTTGACCCCCCAAAATTAGATAAATTTTTGGAGTGTTCCTCATAATCAAGATCTTCCTGCATTTGCCTCTTCAGAATATTTTTACTAATGTTTGTTTTTTATTTTCCTGATTGCCTGTCTTTCCTTGAGGGCTGGGGTTGTATCTTACTCATTTGTGTGTTCCTGATTCCTATTATAGCAGCTGGTATATGGTAGGGACTCTGAAAGTATTTTTACATGATGAGTGAGTAAGTGCGCCAATGATGGCTTAGTAACAAAGTAACAAAGGTCTTTGACGATTCCATGAGCTGCACTGGAGCCAGGGCTGCTGCCTGACTGATCAGCCAAGGTAGGAGCTGAAGTTTCATGGGCCAGCAGCCCAGGTGGGCTCATGAACACATCAGTCCTGGGTAGTGTGGTGGAGGTGGGGCTGCATGAATCCATCCACATCTGTCACATCCCAGTGTCTGATATGTCTGCACAGCTGGAGGCGGCCAAGTTTGACATTGCTTCAATTTTCTCACTAGTAAAATGGGGATACAAATGCGTATCTGGCACGGTTATGATGAGGATTAAATTGGAAAAAAACAACTATTTCAATTGTGCTTGAAAGAGAGCAGGTGTCTAGGAAATTTCATTTTCCTTCTCTTCCCTTTCTGCCTTTTCTATCTGCTGAACGCTCCTCATGCTGGGAGCTTCTCTCCTCTTCTGTCCATGTTGCTAGTGAGACTGTTAATCACATGTTCCAAACTGACCAATCAGAATACTCCATTGTTCCTGGTTTCAGTGATGGTCCAGCAGTGGGTACATGACCTGGGAAAGCCAATGAGAGTCTTTCGGGGAGGCGGACTCGATACAAATGCAGGGTTTCTCTCCTGCCTCTGGGTTACTGGTCTGTAAGGTGGTGAAAATCCGAAGTTGCTGGAAGGAGGTGAGTGCAGGCCGGCCCATTTGCTCACATCAGGCCTGCTAACTGGGGCTAATGATAATAATGATGACAGCTTGGATTGACAGCACACCTGCCATGTTCCTGTTGCATTACATCCACTATCTCCAGCCTCCCTACTGTCTAGCATGTGCCTTGCTCCATACCTGCCTTCCTGAGGTGCGGAGGACAGCAGCGTGGAGAGATGGAGGGACAATGGGTGCCGATACTATTGTTTCGACACCTGCATCCGGTTTTGCCTGAAGTCTTTTCATTTGCTGGGTATCTTAGTTCCATGAGTCAATATTCTTCTACTTCTTTTTAATCCAGTTTATTTTAGGTTGTTGTGACTTCCAATCAAGAGGTCCTGACTAATATATGATTCATCTCTTTTCCTTCTTTCTTGGTTTTCTTCCTTCCTTTCTCTGCCCTCCCGCTCCCTTCCTTCACTCTCTTGCTCCTCTCTCCCCTAGGGTCCTTGTCTCTCCTAGTTCCTAGCCTGGATCCCAATTTTGTCCTTGTCTTTCTGTCCATTCATTGTATCCGTGGAGTCCTCAGATAATTGACATACTGACTCCTGGACATTTACAAATTATAATGCAGATCTTCTTTCAAGGCTCATAGGCACACATCTCTATTAGGAGAAAGATGCGGTGATGTTGACATTTTGGATGAGGGGGTCAAATATTGTTCAGCTCCAGTCAGAGCCACACTTCATATTGCAGGCTTCTGCCTGGTTCATTTTCATTTTTATGCAAGCAAACCATCCCAAGAGCCCGCCTGTGTTTATCCCCTGCCCACGTGTATTATGAACATGGTCTCTAGTTCCTACCTGTGGCTCACATGGCTAAGGACAGCAGGGCTTCCCTGGCTGGGGCTGAGTCTCTCAGGTGAAAAGTGCCACCTGGAGGTGGGGTTGAGAATGAACTCCGCCCGATGGCAATGTCTAGGTCTGGCACCCCAGGAGTCCACTAAGCAATCACAGGCAAAGGATGCCATTTGTCTCTTGGGGTCTCTAGTGCAGTGGGTGGCTTCTGCCAGCAGGGAGTTGGTGGATATTGCAGGGTTGGACTGTGTTTTTCAGAGGAGTAGCGATGAATTAGCCCATTTATTTTCCCATGGTCTGAAACCCAAGGAACATCTGTCTGAGCCACAAGGGGCACGTTTTATGGCTGGTGGGAGGACCCAAGTTGCAGGGTTTGATTATGCCCATCAGCTGGGGTTGCTTGGAAGCATCAGGGAGAGCTGGTGATTAATCACCAGGCACAGTGGCATGGATCCCCTGTGTAATTATCCCTATTGCCCTCAGAGCCGATTATTCTTCCAAAGGGTAGCAGCTTTTGGAAGGAGGTGAGTGCAGGCCGGCCCCTTTGCTCACATCAGGCCTGCTAACTGGGGCTAATGATAATAATGATGACAGCTTGGATTGACAGCACACCTGCCATGTTCCTGTTGCATTACATCCACTATCTCCAGCCTCCCTACCGTCTAGCATGTGCCACCTTCAAGGTCTTGGCCATGTTCTTCTAATGCTGATACTGTTATTTACTTCAGATTTTTCTTTAAATCAACTCAGTTTTTTATTTAAATGTATTTTTAAAGTGGGGTACAAGAAATTAGAAAGAATGAATAAGACCTACTATTTGATAGCACAGCAGGGTGACTATAGTTAATAATAACTTAATTGTACATTTAAAAATAACTAATCAAGTATAACTGGATTGTTTGCAACACAAAGGATAAATGCTTAGGGGATGAATCTCCCCATTCTCCATGATGTGATTACTATGCATTGCACACCTGGATCAAAACATTTCATGAACCCTATAAATATATATACCTACTATGTACCCCCCAAAATTAAAAATAAATTAAAAAATAAAAAAGTAAGATTTCCAACTCTCTTCCAAGTGGAAAACTAGTAAGACTTTCTAGGAATGGGAAGAAATCATACAAAATATGACATAAAACATACAACTAAATGCTGGTTGATAGTATTGCCTGTGAGGACCCAGCTGAGCCCTGCACCCTCTTTATTATGATGGGGTCTTTAATGAGGTGAGTGCTAACCTGAGACTTTTTATGTAACCAGAGAAATAGAAGGGCAGTTAGAAAAAATAAAGTACTTCTCATTGTGTCTCTATTGGTATATCTCAAAAAATCACTGAGGTCTGTGTCTCATGCATCAGGGGTGTTAATGTATTTCACTTCCCATGCTTCTCACTCCTCAAGTTGGGCTCTGTTACGTCCATTTCAGAGTTGAAGAAACAGAGGCTCAAAGAGGTTGCAGAGAGAGGATGTTCAAGAAGGGGAATTCCAGCCCAGGGCTCTTGAGATAGAACGTCATTGTTCTGTACCAGATGCCAGGTGCCAAGTTCTGAGCTTGGCACTTCACCTTCATTACCTTGTTCTGTCCACATTCCTGCCCTGTGGAACTGTTATGGTTTTCATTTTACGGGGGACACAGAGGCTCAGTGGGGTGCAGAGATGCTCCCAAGCTCTCCTGGCAGTGAAACAAAAGCAAAGTTCTTGACCAGGGCGTGGGGTGCCGCAGAGGACACACATTCCCTCTCTCAGATGCTGCTTGTTCTCTCCACAACCAGCTGTGGGGCATCTGCTTTGCCAGGGGCCCTGAGTGTCAGCAACAGCCAGAATAACAGGGAAGCAGAGAGAGAGTTTGCTGGAAGGGCTTAGGGGATGCACAAATGTAGGGCAGAAGCTGGAGGTAGAAAGAACCAGAGCCTAGGCACTCTGGTGTCCGGGACGCCTCAGGGCTGTGGCCAGAAGACATAGGCACCTTTTCTACTCTTTTGGGGGTCTTCTCCTCAAAGGTGGGGACCTTGAGCAAGAGGGTCCAGTGGATCTGCTCAGGTTACGTGCCTCCCCTCTGGGCAGGGTGGGATCCTTGTTTGGAGAGTCCCACCCAGCAGGATTCACACAATAGGAAGTTGGGGCAGGGGGGTCAGGGTTCTATCATAAAGGGTAAGAAGGCTAAAACAAACCTCCGAACCTGCAGAAGTTACCTACTACATGCCAGTTGGCCCCGTGCCGGGGCGCCTTCTATCATACTATCCTGTAGAGGTGACAAGAAGTCCCAGCCTCAAAAAGGGGCTGGCGGGCTGGGTCCTAGTCCTTTGTCTGCCGTGGCTCCAGGATGGACTTATACCCTGGATTGGTTATCTCATTTCAAAGCAGGGAAAGATCTCTGAGAGCTTTGTCCAGCTCCCTGGATGCTCTGCTCCAGGTGATCTTGGCACCCTCTTCTGGGTCTGGCACCCACACACTGGCATACCTTCCATGACCCTGAGGCCCATGCAGCCTCCAGACTCACCTACCGATTCTCTTCCTGGCATTCCTAGCTTTCTAGCACACCCACTTCCAGAGGTGGGAGACCTCCAATTAAAAACAAAATTGTACACAACTACAGCCTCATTTCCATTGTTTAAGGAATTAATTATCTTTGTGTATCTTTTCCGATAACAGCTCTCAGTAAATTAAACCCAAGGCATTTATATTCCCTGGGAATAACAGGCTGATTATATATGGCGGAAATGTGCTGGAATTTCTTTAGAAATCAGCACATTGGCTCTTGAGGACTAGCTGGTGATCACAGGTATAGGTTTTGAAGTTCGAGTGTCAGGATTAAAATCCAGGCTCTGCCATTGCTGGCTGTGTGGCCTTGAGCAAGTTACATTACCTCTCTGTGTCTCAGCCTCCCCATCTGTGCAAGTTGGACAGTAAGAGTTCCTATCTCCCAGGCTTGTTGCAAGGATTAAATACATTCATGTAATTATCAACAAGGTTAACTATGAACACGCTCACAAAGACACACATGGGCTCTTCTGGTGCAATAGGGACGTGGCCTGGAAACTCACTGCCACGTGGCATTTGGGAGCACAAGGGATCAGACCTCATCGTCTGTGCACAGTTGGACAAGATCATAAAGAGGAAAAATTAGCATCAGGAAACTGGTTATTTATTTAAGATTGAAAGCGGGAGAAATCTGCCCGGGACATCTTCCCCTCTCCTCTCTTCGTTTTGTCTGCCAAATAGAGGCAGCGCCTCCTCTCCACTCTATTTCTTAATTGAGTAAACTCCGTGATCCTAAATGCAAACAAACATGGAGCCAGCACAAACAAGCACGTGCTTCCTGTATGCGCCACTTCTGAGGAGCAGCCTGAGCAACAGGTGAACTGGCTGGGAGACAGAAACGGCTGCAGAAGGCGCCTCCAGGATTTGGCGTGAGAGCCCTGCAAGGTCAGCCCATGGGCTCCTTCTTTGTTAGACTGTTTGTTCATTCATTTGTTTATTCATTCCTTTATTCAAGTGTTTAGTGAGAACTTCCATGTGGAAGACAAAGACCTAGCTCACAAGGGGTGCGTGGCTAGGGAGGTAGGTGTGGACAAAGAGCCACGTAGGATGTCAGTGCTGAGATGCGGCAGCCACAGGGAGCTATGGAAGGGGGCAGAAAGAAGACCCCAGAGCTCAGGGAAGGCCTGCAGGGCAAGCAGGGAGTTGTCAGCCCAGCGAAGAGCCAGGAACGTGAGGAGAAGGTCTGCCAGCGCCTGAAGGGGAGAAGCCATGGTTCACCAGCTTCAAGAGTTGATACAGTTGAAAGCATCATCTCTCCATGGGCAGCATTCTGGGCTGTGGCTTTAATTTGAGTATAGTGTGTGCCTGCAAAACCTCGGCTGTATTCAACCTAGTCTGCCATTGATGGAATGAGAACTGACCCCAAATTATTTACATTCAAATTGGGAAGCAACTGAAACCCAACAGTAGGAGATTCATTATGGTAATTCCATGGAAATGGAATAATATGCTGTCGTTAAAAGTGTTCAAATCTTTTATAGTTATGATAAATCTAATAATAAAATCTTGAGAGAATATTAGAATATATTTTTAACATTTTCCCAGTTTTGTGAAAAAAGCCCCAAATATCTCTACGAGCCTAGATAAATGACAAGAAAGGAAGACAGTAAAATTTTTATGATGGTTATTGCTCACTGGTTGGATTTTTTAAAATACTCTTCTACAATTTCTAAATTTTATGCCCTGAGGATATATTACCTCCACAGTAAGAAAAATTATGAAAGGTATTTAAAACCCAAACTGGCTTTGGGCATGCAGAATGCTTGGTTATTTCTTAAGTATAAATATAACTCCCCCTCTGTCCCATCAGCACGCGTGTTGCAGGGAGTCTGATGTTGCTTGGTAAGTCTCTTTGGTCATTTCCTACTAATGCCCTTTGTTCTCCCGATTATCTCTCTGAGGTTGGGGCTGGGGGGTGGGGTGTGCTGTGCCTCCTGGATGTCTGTCTGCTGCCAAAACATCCTCTCCTGTCTCTGTCTCATTGGTGCATTTTGATGAACGTGTATTGCCTGGTCACTGTGTGCTAACCACCAAATTATGAAACATTTGTGCTGAAAGGGAGCTGAGAGATCCTTAAACTCAATGAATCATTAGGCATAAGACACACACACACACACATGAATACATACAAACACACACACACACACACACATGAATACACACAAACACACAAACAGCTTGGCTGCTCTGGGTGAAGCATGTGTGTGTTTGGGGGAAATTTCCTTCCCCACCTCTGGTCGTCCATTTGCCCACGAGCAGCTTCCGAGGTAGGTTTGTGGACCCCAACGCCGTGTAACACTGTGTGAAAAAGAAAAAGGCTTGCGGCCCTCTCACTGCAGACGTGGGAACACGACTCTGTTTAAAACCCTTCAAAGCCCGCCTTCTTGCTGTGTGATGCTGCTTGGGCCAGGAGGGCAGGTCACCACGCTGTCTCTTCAAAGCAGCTCGCTCCTGCCCACAGCGCTGGGCACAAGGGCAGCCACGAGTTGTTTGATTTCTGCGTCCCCAGCAGATGGCTTGGTGAACAGGGGCAGGGCCTGTCTGTCCCTCTCACTGCTGTGTCCCAGGCTATGTCCCCACCATGTGACTTTAGACAAGTTCCTCAGCATCTCTGTGTCCCAGTTCCCTCATTTGTAACATCAGGATATTGATAAGGATCATAGCAATAGGGATGTCCTTATGGGGTGTCATGAAAATTAAGAGTTCTCTGTGATGTGCCTAGAACCACAGAGGGCAGCAAGCGGGTGCCACGGAAAGTCATCTCTTTATCATACTTGTTACTGGTAACTATGACTGTTGTTAAGGGCAGGGGTCTCCCACCTTCTGCATCCAGGCCTTGTCACTCCTCATAAAAGTTTTCTCCTTTCAAGGACTTTCAACGCCCTGAAAACGGAATGCTCCTCCCTGCCGCCCATCAGCTGCTGCAGAGTCCTGGACCCCTTGAACTTGCCTTGCTTAGTTCTTTGCAGGGGCTGCCTTGGATGCTGCCTCACTTCCCTCTTCTTGGCTCCGTGGCTGTCAGAGGGGCTGGGCACTGGGTTACTTCATCAGTTCCTGGGTGTTGACCGGCGGGAAACAGTGGTTTCCTGTTCATATCCTGCTGAGCCTGGGCCGGGTGGAGGTGCCCAGCACGGAATCTTGTGAAATCGCGGGGACTGCAATGCCCAGCAGCGCTGTGAGCCCACCCTGAAATCCACAGTGACCCATGTGGCATGTGCTGGGAATTGAACACTTGGGGAAAGAGCTGGGCTCCAGCGGATCAGGCCCGACCGAGTCGTTCCCACAGCTCAGGAACGGACGCTGCAAGCCTGCTTGGTAGCAGTTTGGCTGACGGCAAACTTTTGCAACACAGTGCAAAAACCATTTAACACCTTTAAGGGGATTGGAAATGGGTTTTTCATGTGTGGTGGTGCTGAAAATTGAGAATAATGACAGAATTATTAAAAACAGCCTTCTCAGCCTTAGACTCTTAATTGCCTCTGGTCTGTAAAACTGACAAATAAGCACTGTAGAAGCCACAGATTAAATCTGTTGTCTTGGGAGTCCCGGAGAATTGTCTCTGAATTCTTTCGTTTATGGATTGTAGAAACTGCTTTTGGGGTAGTTGGATGTAGAAGCAGAAGGACAGAGCGGGGAGCTGGGAGCAGGAGGCCTGGGTTTGTCTCCTGAGTCTGTTTCCAGTGGGGCCTGAGGCTCCCACATGAAGGAAAGTTTGAATGGGCCAGGCACATGGGCCCTGTGGGGTGACAGAGCTGCGGGCTCCATGGTGGCTCTGTGGGCAGCTAGCTTGGGGATGGGAGATAAAGACAAGTGGTTTTCCTTCCTGCAGGACTTCTCAGCGCCTTTACTGTGGTTATAATGATAGAAAACATGTATGAAGTCCATACCCTGAACCAGAAACAATGCTAAAAGCTTTGCACTTGGCCTCCTGTTTTTTTTTTTTTTTAATCAACATGTGTGAGGACGGAAGCTTAGGCTTACAGATATGGACTCATGGAGAGTGAGTGGAAGTGTCTGATCTTTAACCCAGTTCTGTCTGACCAAAAAGCCTGTGCTGTAACCACTGTGCTTCCCTGCCTCTCTGTCCTGGTGAGAGAACTGTGGGGAAAGCCTTGAGATTGTGTATCCAGTGCTCCCCTCCTCCTGATTGGAAGATCGCGGCTCAGAAGGCTAGCGCGGCTTCTCCTGTCCTCCGAGTGGTTAGATGTACGTGTCCTCTTCTGTCCTCTGCTCTTCCCACATCCCTCTCTCTCTGGTGCTCTGCTGGAGCCCCTGGGATCAGAGGTCGCAGGAGCACCTGGGCCATTTGCATGGTTGTTGGTAAAGGATGTCCCATCAAGGTGCCTGCCATCAAAGTGCCTTATTGCTTGAGTTCCAATCTCGGCTTCACAACTCCGTAGCTGTGTGACTTTGCACAATGTACTTAGCCTCTCTGTGCCTGAACATCCTTGTTTGTAGATAGTAAAGATAATTGTCCCTTACTCCTAGGTTTCACATTGAGTGTTTAGCAAGTTAACGTTTGCAACGTGTGAAGTCATAAGATGCAGGACCGGATGACTGCCCTACCCACAAGGGGTGTCGGATCTTCCCGAGTTGCACTACTTATGGGACAGGTCTGCCAAGCAGCCCTTGTGAAGATAAAGGTGATGATGAGTTCCTCCACAAAACAGGAGCCTCAGAGAGACTGGAAAATAACCCCGGTGCCTTTTATCAAGTGGCCAGCAGATGGCAGAAGCAAGCCAGGAACAGAGCTTGTGTGCGGCGGCTGTGGCAGCTACCTTTGAAAATCCCGTGGTGTTTGGTGGTCATATTAAGAGACCTGTAGTGTAGGAGCATCCGTCATTCTAAGTAGGATTCTGAACAAACTCAGAACTGGCTTTGTGGCTGGTACCCAGGACCCAGGGGTCACGGCTGCTCCCAGTGGGTGCTGATGCCCATTTGTTTGTGCAAGTTGGTCCCCTGTAGGGAGGACAGGTGGTCTGTCCCGGGCATTCTGGCCTGTGCACAAAGGCCCAGGGATGGAAGTGGGGCAGTATGTCCCCATCCTTAAATAGGGCATTCTTGATAATAATCCCATAAGGCTTAATGTGATGGGTGTGGTCAATCATTCATTCATTCCGTGAGGATTTAGTGAGCAGCTACTCCATGCCTCTAGGCTCCAAGGGTGCAGCATGAGAAACACATGCAAGGCCCACGATGACCAGGAGCTCACCTTCCAGGGAGAGAGGAGAAAAATAAATGGTAGGGAGTTAAACAAGACAAAGTAGAAAAGGGCCAGCTGCAAGAATGAAATTAAATAGGAGGCTGGTGGCAGGGGGGCAGGGAAGCTGGAAGCACCTGACTGCCCAGAACAAGCCGCACCTGTGAGGAGCTGGGAAGGGCACTCCAGGCAGAGGGAGCAGCCAGAGCAAACCCTGGGAGGGAGGATGAGCCTCTTGTTGAAGAACTGGAAGGAGGTCAGGGTGGCTGAGCAGAACGCATGAGGCGGAAGGAGGAAGTGAGGGGCCCTGGGCCTGGCCACCAGCCGGCAGGATTAGGGGTGAGGACTCCACTTGGGAGAGTGTGAATGGCCCAGTGTGAAGGACAAAGCAGTTTCATGCAGCTCAGCCTGTCTGGCTAAGTGCGCAGCCCTGAGGATTGGGCTCTGAGCGTTGCAGCCCTTCTGAGTCTGTGGGCCCCTCTCCCAGGAGGATCAGGTTGCCCAGGGCAGCTGGAAATGTCTTTAAGTGACTCCTTGCTGCGCTGCGGCTGCATCTTGCCAACATAATTTCCCCCACAAGCGCTGGTCTCGTGGGGCGGCTGCCCCCTCTCATCTGCACATCTAGCTCCCCTGCCAGGCCTGCGCTGTTTTCTGGGGCCTCACAGAGATGCTAGTGCAGGTGGAGCCTGAGCAAGACGTGCCATCCTCCCCTTCAGCCTGTCGTGGCTCCTCCCCGGGGCATGCTTGAAAGCCCAGACATATTCTTCACATCTGAGAAAGCAGTTACACTGACAATTCCTGGCAGACTCGGGTTCAAATCCTTATTAGGCTGTTAAGTGAGAGTGGATTTCATTTCCTTGCAGCCGCCCTGGGTCCTGCCACTGAGCAGCTGTCGGTGGGCTCTGCTGTGAGGTCTCCTCTTCCAGCTTTCCCACCTCCCAAGGTAACCTGGTGTGGGGAGGAAGCCGGGGGCCTCTGGTGAATGGGAACCTGTGCAAAGAAGGAGCCGAGGGCAGGGAGAGGTGGGATAAGGCCCAGCGTGGGGGCCTGGAAGTGAGGCCAGCAGAGAGTCATTGAGAGGCCCTCGGAGAATACGTTCTGGGGGCGCAGTCAGGGAACACCTGTTTCCTGCTGTGTGACTCTCACAACCCACCTGTGGACACACACATACGTACATATATGCACACACAGGAACACATGCACACACATATACACACATGATGAATACACATATACAGACACACATATATACATACACACATATACCTATGTATACACATGTACACACGTAGACTCACACATGCACATGCACATATAGACCTACAGATACACACATAAATGTACATCCTTACAGATGTGTACATATACAGTACACATGCATGTTCCCACAAATACTTATGCCCACATCTACATATATGTATAATACATATATACACACACATATATACATAGATATATACTCACATGTCTATGTATAAACACACACATCTATATACACATGCCTATACATATATGCACATACATGCCCACATACACCTATGCAAACATATGCATGGCTATATTTAAATATGCACATACATGCACATATACACACATATATACACATACATGCCTGTGCATTCATGTACATGTACACACATGTGCTGACATCGACACATGCATTACACATACACATAATATAGATATACACACATATACATGCATGCATACATCTGTATGCATACATACACATATATGGATATAGACAAATATCAGATAGACATACACATACATGCACATATCTGTATGCACGCATATATACATACAGATAAACACATGTACATTCATATAGATTTCCACATTTACAAGTGCATATTGGTACACATATGCATACATATGTGTATGTATGAATCTTTTCTCCCTCTATATAACACACATACCTTTGGCTGAGGGCTTAGTATTTACTAGGTGCCAGGCTCTGCTCTCTTAACATAAGGTTGCCCCAAAGCAGACCCCGAGCTGAGGATTCGGGTGCAAGTGGCTAACATGGACGGTGGTGCAGCAGCACCGTGAGGAAGTGGGGCTGAAACCTGGAAGGGAGCAAGGCCGGGGATTAGGGTGACCACAAACAAGGCCATCACTGAGGACCTTGGGGTTCAGTTTCTCCGGTGGGGTTGTCTAAGCGACTGTGTTGCATCAGGTGTCAGAATTGCCCTCTGGAGGACTGGAAAACTGGGTGTTAACCACCACTTCCTGCTCCTGGCCATGAACTCCTGGTGCTTCCAGTTTGCCCAGCACAGGCCATGTGCTCCTGGGGCCAGCGAGGGTCCACAGGCAGAGGCTGGAGACCTGTGCTGCAGGTGATCGCAGGTGGGCCCTGGGCCACCACACCCTCCACACAGGTGCTGCCTCATGGGTCCTTCACAACAACCCCCGTTTGACAAGGAAGAATCTGGGGCTTGTGGGGGGTCTACAGATTTGAGGGGTGTTATGGGCGAGGCTCATAGCAGAACCAGGTCAAGAATCAAGGTTGTGTGATTCTAACAGGTAAGTCCTGACAATGACTTGCAAGTGTGAGCCATGCAGGGGCAGGACAGGCCTCATGAGTGGTGACAGGAGGTGGTTCAGGGTTGGTTTGCACAGCCTGGCATTCTTTGAAGGGCAGCTGCAGTGAAGGGCCTGGCTGCAGAGCCAGCCTGCCTGGGTCTAGATCCCAGACTCACCGTGTGCTGAGGGAGCTTGGGGAACTGCGTGTTCCCTCTGGGCTTAGTTTCTCGTCCACGCTAAGAAGACTCAGCTGAATCATGTTCATGATGGAGCACTTGCAACACCACCAGAGAGCAAGGGATTGTGAATGAGGCCGCTCTGGGGAAGCGCAGGTGTGTTGGGGTGGACGGGTAAGCAGGTATTGTGACAGGGGCACGTGGTGGCACTCAGCCTCCTTGTGTTTGTAGCACACTTTTGAACACTAGACTTTCTGGTGGCACCTGTAGCACCCTTAAAAAGTGAATGCTGCTGCCCAAATTAAATCTAAGCAGACAGAACTGAACGTCCCAGCATAACCTCAATGTCTCTGGGGCCCCATCTGCCCTGCTCTTAGCATCCCACCTTAGTGGAACACTCAAAGCAATTGGAGAAATGACCTGAGTTCATCCAAACCCTTTAAGGAGAAACCTCTCTCTGACTTTCCCTCCGATTCTCTCACCTCATATTTCTCCCCTCCCATGGTCTCACTCCAGAGCTTTTCCAGAGCCCTTTTCTTTCCCAGAGGCTCCACGGAACCAGCCCTCACGGCTCTGGCCTTGTTTTCTGCTCCACGTTTTAGCATGAGTCAGACATGCTAAACGGCAAACATGACATTTTCTTTAGTGGGTAGGGGGAAGAGGAGGGCTGAAACTCTAGCATCTGTCCCTGTCACACACAGTCATTGTCCAATTACCTTTTGGGAGGGAAAACCCAGTACTAATCACTCCGCCCACCCCCGTTTTTCCTGATCTGAATTACCTACCTTAACAATGTGTTAACATTTTACCCAAGTTCACTCAGAATCAGAAAGTGTGTAGAGGTGCCCACTAGAGGGTGGGCGCACAGCAGTGGAGTGGGCATCTCGGCTCTCCGCCCATTGGGATCCTGCCAGGTTGTTCAGAGCAGCTCCACAGTGTCACTCTCCTCCCCACCCTCCCTTTCCTTGGGGTCCAGCCGTTTCTAGCTCCCATGTTGCTCCTCCCGAGCTGGATCTAACCTAGCTTCTGTCTTTTACCTGTTACCTCATTTGTGCAGTTAACATTTTATGCACGTCCCTTACAGTGTAGAAGGAAAACATAATTCCAATCTGACTCCATTCAGTGCAGTTAAATGCTGCATGTGAACATCCCCATCCAGAAGTTCATCCATGTGGACCCATCAGAAAGCAGGAGTTCTAAATGTTTGCATTGTGCAAGCATCCTTAGCATGTTGCTATATAGGTGTTTAAGAGTATTTTAAGAGGTATTTGGAAAATTGGTTGGGGATTTTTTTTGTTGGCCTGGGAATGTATTATTATTTTTTCCCAGTTCACATAAAGGGATGAAGCCCTGATGTCTGAAAATTTGCTCTCCAAAGTGTTTCCAGGAATTGACAATATTCGGATAATGAGGGGTGTCTGTACTTTCCTTGACCTAAATTGCTGGTAGAGGGGGATATTTTTGTATGATTGGGCAAGGTCAAACAGAGAATCGAATCAGGAAGAACAGGGCCTGACATGATGAATCCCTGCCTCGCCTTGCCATTGACAAGAGACAGAATAAATGCCCCCAAAGAACCCAGCACCATGAACGCTTGATGGCAATCCTGTGTTAGGGCTTCGCTGCTCACTGTCAGGCAGCAGCCACACTACCCAGGGCGGTGGGGAAGGCGTTTTGCAGCCACACTGCAGCAGGAGGCTGGTCACATCCACGGGCTCCACCAAGCCAGGAAGCGGAGCTCGGCCTGTCTCATGGCACAGGCTCAGGGTGCTCAGAGCTTATAATTAATTAGAGCCACAGCTGATTGATTTTTTTCAAGGCTGGCACTCACGCTGGGTGCCTGAGAAGACGATGAATCTGCAGAGCCGAAGTGCCTGGCCTGTCAGGCACCAGCTGCAGCCGGGATTCTCTGCAGCCTTCCCCGCGGCAAGCTGGGGTAGCCACGAGCTCTGCCTGTCCAACGTGGGGGCGGACAGGCCTGCTGGGTCTGGCAGCCTTGACACCCCCAGATTCTGCAGGAAGATGCTCGTGGCCTGAAGGCTCGCTTTATAGTCGCTCTACCCTGAGACGCAGCTTCTGCGCTGGCAGGATTAACGCAAACAGAATCTGCTTGGCTCATTCCTCGCTGGGCCTCAACAGGCCTGCAACGCCACTGTCTGCCGGGGAGAGCCGCTCGCTGATACTGTTCATTAAAACCATGACTTTGGGGGCAAGAAAAAAGTTAAAAATGCTGAAGCCATCTTCACTAATAGAAATCTTATTTTGGAGGTGCTCACGGAGGTCAGGCTGACCAGAAAAACCCACAAGCCATAAATAAGCTCAAATAGTTTTATTTAATTTACTTAACGCAGTGCCTGGAGTCCTCATAGGGAGAGGTGCCTGGCATCAGCACAGGGTGGGGGTGGCCACCCTCATCTCTAGCCCCTGGGTCCCAGGGCTGAGAGGAGGGAGAGAGCTGAACTTTCTTGGAAGAATGTGGAACTGCTGAGTAGATGCTTTGGAATTTGCTGACCCAGGCATCTGGGAGTACAGCCTGACCGGCCATCTCTGCGCCAAGCTATCTATAGTCCGATGGCTATTTTCAATTGGAAATTCATTTTAAAGTGGTGGCAGTGACGGGGGAGTGGCTGTATCTATAATCCATTATTTCACACAGAGAATTCCCTTCTTTCATTTTTTTCTGGCCAAAGTTGCTGCTTTGAACGTGGATGGGTCTTGGAGCCCAAGACTGAGCTGGCTGCTTGGAGAAAAATTGGAGGGACTTGAAAAGACCCGAGGGAGGGTGTCCTCTGAGTTGGGGGTGGCAGAAAACATCTTAAATGTGCAGGCCCAAGCCTTCTTCAGTGAAGCGAATAGGACTCTGGCTTTGGCGGACCTAACTCAGTCTCTGGGTTCTTGGGCTAATTTGTGAAATTACCTCTCCCCTCAGGACTGGGAGAGAACCGCCTTAAATAAGTGCAATTTAATTCCCTTGATTATGGTCCTCTTTAATGAAAAACCAAAATTTATTCTCTCTCCTTCTAGTTTCCCATTGAAAGTCACAAGAAATGAGGCTGGGGTGGAGGGCCTGGAGTTGCTATGGAAGCATGATGCCTAGAACCCACTGTGGGATGGATGGTCATTGATGTCACAGACTGTGGTGTAGACATTGTCTCCTGTGCCAGGATGTGGCCTGGTCCTGCACCCCTTTGCCTTTTAAGCTGTGCCTGCCTGTGATCCAGGAGCGGCACGAACCCACAGAACCCAGCCCACCCTGCAGGAAGTGGGAGAGCTGCCCGGGCACTCTGGTGCTGAGGAAGCACAGCTTAAAGAGGAAATTTCCCTGAAATCCACACAGACCTCCTTCCAGAATGTTCTGGAAGGAAGCACAAGTTAAAGAGGAAATTTCCCTGAAATGCACACAGACCTCCTTCCAGAATGTTCTGGAAAGAAGCACAAGTTAAAGAGGAAATTTCCCTGAAATGCATACAGATCTCCTCCCAGAATGTTCTCTAAATCCTCCTCCAATTCAACTCTCATCACCACAGAACCCACACCCCACCATAAATGGCCAGAGCCCTTACTGTCTTTGTTTTACTCCAGGCTTCTCGGGCCACTAACAAGGAGGCGGAGGTCTCAAGGCTATTGTCAACTGATTCAGCTGGAGGCCAGACTGAAATGGCTTTCTTCTGTGACAGCGTCAGTCCAGTTACAAATCTCTTGGTTCCATGATAAAGGATTTGGCTGGGCTATGGCCCTGGTTTCTTGGAGGAAACCTCTAAATCCTTGAAACTTCCTGAGTGACAGGAGAATCTATGTTATTCTTGGTGGGCCTTTCCAACCATACCTGAGTTTATGCTCATGAAATTACCAGGATGGAAGCTGACCACACCGCAAAGGTCAGCCAGGTGATTGGAGGCTTGGGGCTTTGGCCAACATGACGTCAGTCCTCAGCGAGGGGAGGAGGGCTGGAGATTGAGTTTAATTGCCTGGCCAGTGAGTTAATCAATCATGCCTATGTAATGAAACTCCAATAAAAATTCTGGACATGGGCTCAAGTGAGCTCCCAATTAGTGAACACATCAAGGTGCCTGGAGGTGACATGTCCCGATCCACAGGGTGATGCCATGGAACCTTCCAGGCCCGGCCCTATGCATCTCTTCACTGGGCTGGGCTATATTTCCACCCTTTGATAATGACACTGTAATCTTGTCACTGCAGCAGTTTCCTGAGTTCTGCCAGTCATTCTGGCAAATTATGAAACTGGAGGGGGTTGTGGGAAATGCCAAATTTTTGGCCAGTTGGTCAGAAGCGCCAGTTCTGGGGAGCCTGGAGCTCCTAACTGGAAATTCTTGTGGGCACTGTGCCTGGCTCTGATGTCTGAGCCAGTTCTGGGTGTTGTGTGTTGGGATGGCATTGCAGTCCCTAAAGCAAGTTCTGGGGAATGGTAGGAATGCATCCCTGCATCTATATTTCCATTCGGTCCCGGTCTAAGGCGGCTGGTCCTCAGAATTGTCTAGGGGGCTTTTAGAAACAAGAGCCTTCTGGACCCCTTCCTGAACAATTCTGATCCCATAGTCCCGCAGTGGGCCCTGGAGTCTGTATTTTTGAAAAGCTTTCCTAAGTAGTACTGAGGCAGAATAATATTTGAGACTAACTTTCCAGTGCAGCCAAGCATACCTCCCCAGAAAGAGAAAATCTGTTTGAAAGAAGGGAAAATGCAGAAAATTGGGGAGGCCATTCCCCAACGTTCTAACAAGTCAGGGAACAAAGGGACGGCAGATAGAAAGTTCCATGCCAGGAGGTCAGTGCTGCAGCCTGCGTCCTTACGCTGAGGTCAGTCTATGAAAAGGTGTATTTGGTGACCCTGCATCCCTTTCTGGGTATTGAGCTCTGGAGACACTTGCGAGGCCTTCTTCCTTCTCCATATGTCCCCCCTTGGACCTTTCAGATTTCCTTACGGTCCTGACATCAGTATCCTCTGATGGGATGCACATGCTCGACCTTGGGGACCAGCTGGAAGCCCTAGCTGCTGCTGGCAGGGGCCAGGACCCTCAGCACTGAGGGTTTGGGTGGATGGAACTGCACACCTTGCATCTGGGGCGAGGAAGAATGTCCTAAGAACTGAGTGGCACACGAGGAATTCACGTGACAGCTTCTCAAGCTCATGGCCTTCTCCCTGTCTCCTGCAACTGCCCTGAGCTGTCTCTGTCTCCCACCGGGGTGACAGCCACATCTCCTCTCTGATCTCGCTGCTTCACATCTTTCCCCTATGCAGCCTGTTCTCCACACAGGGCGATCCTTTAACAAGTCAACCATCCATGTCTTTCCGTTGCTTAAAATCCTCTGAGGCTCCCTTGCACTGTGAAAATTAGAGCAAGAGCCCCGGGGATCTGTCCCTGCCTGTTTCCTCCCCCTCACTTGGTCCTGTCATGCACCAAATCATAGCCACATGGTTTTTGCTTTCTGTTTTTCAAAGAATCTCAAATTCTCTTCTCCCACAGGCCTTTGCACAAGATTTTCCCACAGCCGGCAACACCTGCCCTTCTTCCCCACACTTGGCTTGTTCCCAGAAATTCATCATCCTGTCTTAAATGTCACTCTTCAGAGAGGCCTTCTTTAGCCCAGATACATAGGTAGGTTGACCCTATTGTTGTCTGTGACGTTATCTTCTTGATGTCTTTTATGGACTTGATCACACTTTTAAATATATATTTGTTTTTCCTATCTCTTCCGTGAGGCTGTTGGATGTTGCATGGACCTGTGCCCGGCACAGAGAATGTGCTGGTTTTAGTAGGGTAATTAACACAAGCAGCAGCAGTGAATAACCCAGAAAACATCAGTGGCTTCTCTTGGAAAGGCTTCTTTTTTTTTTTTTTTTGAGACAGGGTCTTGCTCTTGTCGCCCAGTCCGGAGTGCAATGGTGCAATCCCGGCTCACTACAACCTCCGCCTTCTGGGTTCAAGTGATTCTTCTGCCTCAGCTTCCCGAGTATCTGGGACTACAGATGCGTGCCACCACGACCTGCTAATTTTTGTATTTTTAGTAAAGACAGCGTTTCACCATGTTGGCCAGGCTGGTCTCAAACTCCTAACCTCAGGTGATCCCCCCACCTTGGTCTCCCAAAGTGCTGGGATTACAGGTGTGAGCCACCGCGCCCAGCCAGAAAGGTTTATTTCTTGATCACATGACTCAGCCAGAGCAGGTGGGCATGGACCTCTGCTCTCCCCACTCCACCTAAAGAACCTTCTCCACCTCCTGGTCTCGTTACCTGGAATATGTGGCCTATGAGGTTTGCCAAAGAGGAGAAAATGGAGACACACTAGCTGTTATCAGCCTGGCAGCCCATTTGCCTGACCAGCCCTATGGCTCCCACCTCCTGCAGGAGAGTGGGGAACAGAGGAGGCAGGAAGGACACTAGGAAGGGCGGGGAGGGAGGAGAACTGCACAGCTGGAGGGGGTAGGAGGGATGCTGAGTGGGTGCTGCTGGGAGGAGGGTATGTACTACTGGGAGGAGGGACGCTGGATGGGCACTGCCGGGAGGAGGGATGCTGGGTGGGCATTTCTGGGAGGAGGGAGGAGAGGGAAGAGCCACACAGCCTGAGGTCCGTGGCGGGAGGAGACGACAAGAAGCAGGGAGAACACCAACAGAATAAACTGTGCAGCTTCCTTCAGCTCCTCCCTGCACAGGTGTTTCTTGAAACTCATGTTCAATGAGAACAGCAGGCATAGGCTCAGGACAAACCCTCCATCTCCTTTCATGTTAGGTTGGCCCATGGGCTGGAGCGTCTGCATCTTGGTCGGCCCGGCAGTGTACATGTCAAGCAGTGCGCAAAGACTCCACAGCCATTCATGGGCACTGCTGGCCTCATGCTGCAGACAGCCCTGGGACAATGGGCCACCAAGGGAAATCAAGGATCATGTGGGTGCAGGTGACCTCCAGCCCCCTTCAGGGCCGCCCTTCGTCCCCATGCCAACTCCCCCCTTCCTATGGGTTCCCAAGAAATGGGTGGCAGAGACCAGCCCGGTGATTTACCTCCTGCCTTCCCGTGACTTCCTCCCAGTCCCGTGCGTCTCATGTTTAATTATGAGGCTGTGGAAGGTGGTGATATTAATTATAGGGCTGAGGTTGTGTTACTTGGAGAAAGTCAGTGCACATGTAATTTGATTTTCCTCAGGAAGGAAAATTGTATTTTTTCCTGATCTCAAAAATAATTCCAGGGAAATAAATGTGTACAATCACACTTTGGGGTTTTAAACTAACGAGTTTCAGCTTTTAAAAATGTTAAAAACCTTGCTATTTGGAGAAAGCTGGAAGAATCCACTTTGGGGATCTGGAGGTTCTCAGGAGCTGTGTTACCTGGAGGCGGTCTCGCTGGTTGGTAGCAGCTTTTGTGTGAGGGGGGGCACGGAGTCCCGACTTAGGCAGAGAAGCCTTGCTGAAGAGGTGCAAAGCCCAGCTTAGGGCTGGGTGTTCTACAGACCAGAAACGAAACCATTGCTTGGCAAGATTTCTTCTCTGCTGAGAGACAACATGCAGATTCCAAAGGGTGAGATGGGGAGAATTTGACATATTTTGGTTTGAAAATAAGTCAAAAGAAGGCTAATATTAACAATAACAATGATAATAACAACCATTAATTGTGCCTGTGTTAGATACCAGGCCCTATTCTAAGTGTTGCGAGTGCCCTCTGTCATTTAATCTCCACGGAGTCCTGAAGGTGCTTGCCAGGTTTGTCCCCATCACACAGATGAGGCTATCGTTCTGTTAAGACTGTCCTTGGGTCATTATGTCAGCAATGAAATCGGTGCTGCCATTATTAAACCCTTGCTATATGCTGGCATTTGTGTATGCATGCATGCGTGTGTGTGCACACGTGTGTGTTTGCATGTACATGTGCACGTGTGTGTTGTGTGCGTGTGTGCACATGTGGAAGGAAAGTGATGTGTGGGAATGGAGAATTCCAACCCAGGAGGAGACTGTGCCTGGGGCTGCCACGAGAAGTGGTGACACTTTGAGACACGGGTTCCAAATGCACGTTTCCTTCCAGTTCTCTGTGTGACCTTGGGCAAGTCACTTCAGCTCCCTGAGCTTTGTTTTTAAAAATATTTTTTAAATGTATAAAACCATGGACCTATGAAGAGAAAGGTGTGTGCAAACATTCAGTTAATAATCACAAGGTAGAGGTGTGCCCACTCAGACCCAGAGCTGACACAGGGACCTCTCCCGGAAGGCTGCAGGGCTTCCCTCTCGACCCTCCAACTGCCCACTTGCTGAGCCTGTGCTTATCTGTTCAGTGGAAATGCTGTGTGCCACGCTCCTCAGAAGGAAAGCCACTAGGTAAGTGTGACACTCTGTGCCCAGCTTGGTGCAAAGCCCCTTGTGTGTGCTATCTTATTGACGTCCCAAATAGCATGGTAAGGTCAGTACTGTCACTTTTCCCACTTTGAAGATGAGGAGAGCACAAATTCTAGATGGAAATGGAGGTCACGCAGTAGAAATAGGATCCAGACAGATTAATCCAAACTTGAGCCTGAATCCTTCCATTCCGTGCTACGCTTGAAGCTCAGTCTCTCTTCCTGATTGATTCTCCCCACTTTCCCAGATACATCCCATCGCTGCTTGGTGGACAGTGGCCATGACTGGGTTTTGGCAAAGGTTGCTGAATAACCAGGCTGCTGGGTAATTTTTCCATTTCACCTTTCCCAGTCATCATGGGGCCCCATGAAAAAGGCAGCTCAAATTGTAAATTACTCAAAGGAAGGACAGAAAGGTCTTCGTTTGCACCTACCCTAAGGATTTGGGGTAGACAGTGGGAATTTACTAATTACGAATTCCACTGCTTTCCTTGCTGAAAGAGAGGCATGGAATCAATGCTGAGTGAAGGCATCAAGTTTAAGCTGCTAATTACTTCCTGATCATGCAGAATAAAGCTACATCCCTTGAAATACACCAGGCAGCTAAACATAATCTTTGCCTTTCCCTGGTGTTGGTTAAGGAATCCAGATGTTACTGCAATAACCACTCCATAAACAAAAGGAACACCCAGCTGTGAGAACTGGCTTCTCAGCATTCGTCCTAGCAGAGGCTCTTCCGGGACTGGGTTCTGGTGGTTGACCTGTTTCAGCACAGCCCTTATTGGCAGGCAGACAGCTACGGGCACAGCCTCAGGCTGAAGGTGAGTCCAGCACAGAACTTCCTGATAGTGAACAGGAGTAAACATGGGACCCACCTGAAACCTTTTTCTGTTGACTTCTTAGCAAATGAAGGCAGCTCTAGGCTCTGGAGAGTGTGGGTATAGGAGACCATGACTTGAGCAGACTGATAATAGTGGGATGCAAACATATTTAGATGGCACAACTTAATTTAGACTTATCAATGCTAATATGGAAAAAGCTAGTATGTATTGGGGCTTATTAGATTTTTAGTCTGAATCCTCACAACTTGCGAGGGGGTTCATTTTACAGGCTATGATCTCGCGTGATTTCTCCAAAGATGCTCAATAAGTGTATGGTGGCCGGGCGCGGTGGCTCACGCTTGTAATCCCAGCACTTTGGGGGGCCGAGACGGGCGAATCACGAGGTCAGGAGATCGAGACCACGGTGAAACCCCGTCTCTACTAAAAATACAAAAAATTAGCTGGGCGTGGTGGCGGGCACCTGTAGTCCCAGCTACTCAGAGAGGCTGAGGCAGGAGAATGGCGTGAACCCGGGAGGCGGAGCTTGCAGTGAGCCGAGATTGCGCCACCACACTCCAGCCTGGACGACAGAGCGAGACTCCATCTCAAAAGAAAAAAAAAAAGTAAGTGTATGGTGAAAGTAGAATTTGAATACAGAAGACCTGGTTCTGCTACTTTCTGTGTTTCTATTTGGTTCAAACCAGCCTTTCTTCTTTCAAAACCACTTCAATGGAATTCATCGTTTTGGAAAATAAACTTGATTTTGAGATTCAGACAATAAGTGCATTTTTAATGTTTATTCTTTTATCTTGAAAAACTGTTATATTTATGAAATGGTATGTGCTCACTCAGTGTCAACACTTCAAACAACACAGACAGTACAATGACAAATTGGAGATCAGCTCTAATCTCGGCCCCCAATTTAATACGTTGCTGAATATTCTTCTGAACATAGTCCATCCCACACTGTCCCATGACACAAGACACTCCAAGGGGCTGAAGATAGAGGGACTTCTGCAGTCAGGAGAGCTGGGAAACTCTTGAACAATCACAATGTGCATTTGGGTATTAAAGGCTCTGAAAAGTTCCGCACCAAATAAACCCTGGGATTGGCTTGATCCAATGCCATGTTTCCAAAACCTACTTGCCTGTGGGACACCTTAGTCCATAACACAGGTTGGCATTTCTTCTAGAGAGTGTGCTCTGAAAAACACTGGTCTCACAACAGCATGCATTCATCCAGCAGGTATTTACCAAGCAGGGACTTTGGGCCAGGTCCGTGCTAGGCTCTGGAGGTGGACCAGCCAGCCCTGACCCCCATGGTGTCGCTTCTCATGGGAGAGGCCGCACAGAAGTCATTGAGAAAATGAAGAAACACACAGGTACTTTCAGATGCTGATAATGACTACCACGTGCTAAAAGAGCTGCAGGTGGTGTCTATTTTGAGACAGTCTTCTCAACAGTGAGACAGAATGAACGATGCAAACCTTGGGGGCTATGATGGTTTTAGGAAAGAGCTAGAGTGAAAAATCCTTTGACATATATACATACAAATAAAGCTACATGTGTATAATTTTATGTAATTGACATCACATTATATGCTGCCACCTGCCATTTTTGCTTAATGAAAATGTCAAAGGTAATATTGCCAATTAATAAATGTATTTCACCATCATGTTTAATTTCTGCACAGCACTTATTCAAGCACATACCACATTTTTCTTAGTCACGCACTGGTTGGCATAGAAAGTTTTCTCAGGTACGCGTTTTTCCCATTTCTGAAATGATCTCCTTAGAATAAATTCCCCAAATTGGATTGCTGGGTTCAAAGGCATGAACATTTCACATTTTTATACAATAATGTCAAACTACCTTCCAGAAATGATGCTCACTTTACTTTCCCTCCAAGACTGCATGAAAATGCCCATTTTCCTAAATGCTTGCTATGACTGGTTTCCAACTCCATTTTAATTCTTGTTCAATCCTATAGGTAAAAAATGATATTTAATTTTTATTTGATTGGTAATGAGCTTGAAAGTGCCCATTAGCCTTCTGCATTTATTCTTTGATGAAACATCTGCTCCTATCCTCTGTCGATGTTCCTCTTCATATATTAACTTTTCTTATTGATTTGTTAGAGCTCTTTCTATATTGCGAATATTAGCTTTTGTGATAAGAATTATGGAATTGTTGTCTTTAGTTTTGCTTATCAAGTTTAAAGGCATTCAGAGATGTTGTAAATGTGTATGTTGTTAAATTTATGTCTTATTTTGTGTTTTCTGATGCTCATATGTTTAGAATGGCCAAGCAATCCCAACTTATGATTATATAAATATTCTCCCATATTTGCTTTCAGCATTTTTTCTTTTCATGTAAACCTTGGTTCTTTTAGGAATTTACTTTGCAGTACGAAATGGGCTGGCTTCCAGTTTTATGTTTCCCAAATGGTGATGCAGCTGTTCCATTTCCATATTCTCCCTTATTAGAAATGACCACTGTATTATGTTCTAAAATAGCTACATACTTGGATCTCTTCCTATAATGTTAGTTCATCTCTTTGAGCTATCTTTTGATTCCTTTTTCAAACCATACTGCTTTACTGAACTGTCATCATCTTATACATTTTTAATACCTAGCAAGACGAGTTTCTCAATGCCACTCTTTTTCAGAGTTTTTCTGGTGGTTGTAAGATGTTTATTCTTCTAGACAAACTTTAGAATCACTCTTTTTGTCCAAGGTAAAATATATCCCACATTGAGATCATACTGAATGTATAGACTAATTCAGGAAAAAAATATGTCTTTATTGCATTGAGTCTTCTTATCCAATAAAAAAGACTTGAATTTCCATATATTGAAATCTTTTAAGAAGATCTTCACTGAGACTTATTTTTGGCTTTTCACATCTCCTGAAAATGTATTGTTAAATTTATTTTTAGATATTTTAGGGGAAATGATCTTCTAAAGTGTGTGTTTTCTAACTTGTTATAATTTACATGTGAGATAGTCATTGATTGTTGTATATTGTTTATAGTGATCATATTACTGTATTTTTATTGTTTTAATAGTTTTTCTATTATTTTGGGTTTTCCTGGAATACAACCTTATTATCTACAAATTCTGATTGTTTTGCCCTTTCCAATGTTCATGACTGTTTTTATATTCTTGTCTGATTGCTTTGTCAGCACTTCTAGAAAAAGTCATGCAATACTAGTGATAAAGGGTACTCTTGTGACTCTCATAGGATGCTGATAGTATTTTTACAAGTAAATTTGATGGTAATTTTTGGATTGGAATGCGCATTAAAAAAATTCTATGGTGCTCACACCTGCAATCCCAGCACCTTGGGAAGACAAGGCGGGTGGATTGCTTGAGCCCGGGAGTTTGAGACCAGCCTGGGTAACATGCCAAAACCCTGTTTCTACAAAAAACAAACAAACAAAAACCCCAAACAACAACAAAAAAACAACAATGAGCCAGGCATGGTGGCACACACCCGTAGTCACAGCTGCTCAGGAGGCTGAGGTGGGAAGATCACTTGAGCCCTGGAGGTGGAGGTTGCAGTGAGCTGAGATGCCATGGCGCCACAGCACTTCGGTCTGAGCAACTGAGTGAGAACCTGTCTCTAAAAAAAAAAAAAAAAAAAAACAAAAACCAACCAAATGAACAAAATCTTTTAAGGAGGAGTTATTGATAATTTCAAGTATCAGAAATGGATGTTAAGTCTTATCAAATGTCTTTATGACTTATAAAAAATGATCAAATACTTCTTTTTCCTTTGTCCTGTTAACATTTTGAGAGTATTTTTAAAAGTTTCCGGCCGGGCGCGGTGGCTCACGCTTGTAATCCCAGCACTTTGGGAGGCCGAGGAGGGCGGATCACGAGGTCAGGAGATCGAGACCATGGTGAAACCCCGTCTCTACTAAAAACACAAAAAATTAGCCGGGCGCGGTGGCGGGCGCCTGTAGTCCCAGCTACTCGGAGAGGCTGAGGCAGGAGAATGGCGTGAACCCGGGAGGTGGAGCTTGCAGTGAGCCGAGATTGCGCCACTGCACTCCAGCCTGGGCGACAGAGCGAGACTCCATCTCAAAAAAAAAAAAAAGCTTCCTAAACCATATAGCTCCCGGATTCTGTGAATCAGTTCCTCATCAACATGGTGTGTTATTTGCCAACATTTTCTCAAGCTTTTTGCATGAACTTTCTCTAATTACCTTTTCTGTGGGGAGTCTGTGTCAGGCCCTGGCATTCAGGTTATGCTGACTGTGGAGAAACCATTCAGTGACTTTTTGTCTTTCTCAATGTACTGGAATTGTTTCCATAGTACGGAAATAATCGGTTCCTTGAAGATTTGAGAAAATAAGACTCTGGCAAGCAGTAACTTCTATCCCACTGTTGGGAATATAAATGGTTTCAGCCACTTTGGAAAGTCTTTTGTTAATATCTAGTTAAGTCAAAACACTTGTACCCTATGCTCCCACAACTCTACTCCTCTATCTGGGCCCTAGAGTAATGGTCCCCAGCGTTTTTGGCATCAGAGACGGGTTATGTGGAAGCCAATTTTTCCACGGACTGGGTTGGGTGGGGAATGGTTTCAGGATGATTCATGCACCTTACATGTACTGTGCACTTTATTTCTATTATTATTAGCACATTACATTTATTGTGCACTTTATTTCTATTATTATATGTCTTATGTATATTGTAATATACAATGAAATAATTATACCACTTACCATAATGTAGAATCAGTGGGAGCCCTGAGCTTGTTTTCCTGCAACTAGCTGGCCCCATCTGGGGGTGATGGGAGACAGTGACAGATCATCAGGCTTTAGATTCTCGTAAGGAGCACATAACCTAGATCCCTCGCATGTGCAGTTCACAGTAGGGATCACACTCCTATGTGAATCTAGTGCTGTTGCTGATCAGACAAAAGGCAGAGCTCAGGAGGTCATGAAAATGATGGGGAGCAGCTATAAATACAGGTTAAGCTTTGCTCACTCGTTGGCCGCTTATCTCCTGCTGTACAGCCCAGTTCCTAACCAGTTCCTAACCTGTACCGGTTCACGGCACGGGGCTGGGGGCCCTGCCCTACAGAAACTCTCTTATGCATGCACAAGAAATGGTATGTGTCAGAATTTTCATTGCAGTGTTGTTCGTACTGGTTAACAAATCAGAAATGACTTAAATGTTCCTCAGTAGGGGATTGGATTAGGTAATTTATGCAATGGATTACTCTGCCACAGATAAAATGATTAAATTAGGTCTACTGATATCAACCCAGAAAATTCTCAAAAAATTAGTATGGGGGAGGAGACAGTGAGAAGAAAGTGAAAAAGAACGTGTTCATCATGATACAATTTGTGTAAAAATAACAGGAAACAATGTTATATATTATTTTTTGTGCCTAAGTGTGGATAATATATACACATACATCATCAAAAGCACAGAAGAGAGGGGTATTCATCACCTTCAAGAATCAGGGTTTCCCCTGTGGAGGGAGGGAGCGGAGACAAAATGGTAACAGAGAAATGGAGCTTCAAAGGTCTCGTAGTATTTTACGCATTAACCAGAAAAGGTCTGTTGTAAATACAGAAACACATGATATCTTTGAAAGCTGTGTGGTGGGGCATGGGTATTTGTTATATTAACCACACTTCATTTATGGTCTTTATGAATTTCTATCTGGTTTCTCCATTAAGGATTAGAGAGGTATTTCAAAGGCTTCTATTATATTTCCACCAATTCTGTCTGTTCATCTTCCTTTTAAAAATTGGAGATGGAGGCTGGACACTGACAATTGTTATTCTTTAGATACTTTGAGTTAGATAACACAGTGCTTGGCACAGGGCAGGTGTCCAATAAGCGCTGGATGGCGTCATCGTCCTCTTGGACACTTTGGCTCTGTGTGCATCCCTCCAAATCCTCTGTTCCCTTGCCTTGGTGAGAAGCCAGTGCCCTTCAGGTGAACCCCTTGGCTCCCAGCTCTTCCCAGGCTGAGGTGGGCATGGCGCCCCATTGAGAAGTTGGAGCATAGGCCCTTGTGCTTGGTGGGAACACTATGTGTGTCCCTTGTTGACTCCTTTGACTTGCAACACTGATTCCTAGGTTACGCTTTGGGACTGCCTGCCAGTTAGTGAAAATGACAGGGCTGTCCCTTCTCACCTGGGTCCTGCTGTTCACCTGACCTGCCGTGGTGGGGCACCAGCTCTGGCAGATGATTTCTCTTTCTCCCTGGTAACCTGTGGTCCAGCCCCCACTCTCACATCTTCTCTTACTTGTCCATGAGCTAAAGTGACTCACCTCCTTTGCACCTTTCACTTTGACCTGATTCGGATTGCTTCTGGTGGATTTCCATCAGTGTGGCATGGCGGTGTGCTTTCCCCAGTTTCAGGGAAGGCTGACTTAACTAGTCTACTTGTGGATCCCTTGGGTCTGCGGATCTTACTTTGGGGTGATTTTGCATGATGGGGATATTTGGCAATGTCTAGAGACATTTTGGTCATCACAGCTGGGCAGGGACACAGGGAGGGTGTGCTACCAGCATCTAGTGGTGGAGACCAGGGATGCTGCTGAATGTTCTAAGATGCATAGGACAGGCCACCCCTCTTTAAACAAAGACTTATCCTTGAAGTATAAATAGCGCCCAGGCTGAGAAACTCTGCCTTAGGCCCAATGAGCCAATTTTACTCTGATATGCCTCACTTTGCTTCAACAGCTGGGCTTTGGAGAGACGGCATGCACTTTACATTGATGTGGTCTGATGTAACAAGCACCAGGCACCTTAGTATCATAATATGACTGATTAGATTTTCATTTGCCTTGTCATTTTGTTAATGTGTAGAGGAGGAAATATTACTTGAAGTCAGAAGATGGATCTTTGTTATGCCACCTTCTTCCATTAATGCATGAGTTTAACAACTATTTACGGAGCATCTACTATGTGCTGGATATCATGACAGATGATGCCCTTTTAGTGCTCCCAGTCCAGCAGGAACACAGGAAAAAAAACCCAACCAAACCAACAGATAACTGTGTGTCTTGGAGATGGTGGCGTGTAGCAGAAAGGAAATAAGAGCATCAGGGAATCCACCCATGTAGGCGGTGTCTTAGCCTCCTGTGGCTACTGTAACAAACACCACACATTCAGTGGCTCCAAACACTAGAATCATATTCTCTCCAGGTGTTGGTAGGGCCGTGCTATTTCTGGGGGCTTTAAGGGAGGATCCTTCCTTGCCTCTTTTGGTTTTCGGTGGCATCTCCTGGCCTTCGTCCCTGTGTAGCTGCATCACTCCCATCTCTGTCTCTGCCCTCATGTAGCCTTCTGTGCCTGCATCTTCTTCTCTCCTGTCTCTTGTAAGGGCACATGTCATTGATTTAGGGCCCACTCTAATCCAGAATGATCTCATCTCAAGATCCTTAATTACATCTGCAAAGACCAGGCCCTTCTTTCCAAGTAAGCTTACAGTCACAGATTCTGGGGATTAGGATGTGGATATATCTTTTGAGGGATGCTTTTCAAACCATTACAGATCAGCAAAATTTTCCCTGGAAGCCCCTAGCTGACTTCTTTTCTATTTTTTTTTTTTTCCCTCTTTAATCACCAAAAGGAGATGCATGGATTAGGCCAAGCGAGATTCATCCACCTTTCCTAAGCACATTGTTGCTCAAACATAGATTTCTAAGAATCAAGAAGAAGGGAGGCAGGCAGCCAGCAGGGTCTGCCCCAGAAGCTCTCCCTGATTTTCAGATATGCCAGACTCCATCTTCTCTGTACGTTTTTTTTCTTTGTGCTTAAAACAGTTCTGAAGCTTGGGAAGCCATCAGCGTCACCTAGGAGCCTTGCTACAATGCTCTCCCCTGGAGTCTCTGCTCACAATGTGCATTTCTAACAAGCTCCCAGGTAAGGTGGATGCTGCCAGTCCAGGGGCCACACTCAGAGAACCACTGCTCTGAAACATTCTTCCTGCTCCTGGCTCTTGTCACTCTTGTCTTCCCCCTTGAGGCTCCCTTTTGCCCAGAGCTTGCTGGTGTCTCCAACCCATGGGTTTCACCTTTCCCTTCTCTTCTGTGGCATTTACCACAGAAATCTTCCCTTCAGCTCCACAGAGGGCACATGTCTTGCAGGCACAGATGTTGTCTTTCTGTCTCCATTTTCCCAGCACCCAGCACCTCCTGTCCACAGGGACGGCAATGCTGAGCGTCTGCTGGATGAACAGGTGAACGAGATTCATGCACGTTCTTTTCCTTCTCTGCAGAGTGCCTGAGCCTGCCAGGTCTTATGCTGTGGTGGGCTCTGGACTGGAGACTGTCTGGGTTCAATTAGCGCCTCAGCAATGTGACTCTGGTTAAGCCATTTAACTTCCCTGAGCCTCAGTTTCCCCATCTGTAAAATGGGCATTATAATAGCACTTACCCTAATCTCAAGAGTATCAAATGTGATAAAACCATATAAAGTGTTCATTGCATTTAAGTGGTTGATCCGTGTTAATTACGTTAATATCATTTAAGGCTGGAGGAGTGCACCTTAGTTTTCTCTTGTTGGGACAAGGCCAGTTGGTTGTGTGTGCCCCTCGTTTTAACCCTAGGGCAGAACTTCTCTGGTTTGGGGTGCAGGCCTCAGGGCTGCAGGGCTGAGAGGCAGAGGCTGAGTCAAGCCCAGGGAGAAGGCTGGTGTGTAGCCCTGGAGCACCAGTTTCCTCCACAGTCAGCAATGTCAGCCTTTGAAGACTATTAAGACAAATGCAGTTACATTACAGAAAGCAATAAAAATGCTTGTGAATTTTTAAGGTAAGATATCTAGATTTTAGCCAGGTCCTGGGCTGGGGCCCCCTCCTTGCAGACGTTCCCTTCCTTTGCTGCCCTCTCGAATGGCCCCTGCACAAGGCTGCAGGCTGGGTGGGGCTCAGGCCTTGTAGCATTGAATGGATTGATGAAGCTGCCCTTCAAGGCACTTCTCTTTTCCTTACACAAATGCTTTTGCAACTCCTGTGCCCTGAGGCTCTGTTTTAAACTGGTATAGGCCCCAATGGCAGGGCTGACACCTGGCAGCTAAGCCTGGGAGGAAATGCTTTTGATTGTTACATGCCAGAATAGTCCAACCTTCACCCCCCTGGCCTTTTGTGCTGGAACAAGGCCAATCAGTTCTGTCTGCTCCTTCCGGTGGTGATTTGGTTTAATCAAACAATTGCATGTCTCCTTGAGCTCCCTGTCCGCCTTGATTATACATGCATCACCCTTGCCCCGCCTTGCACACACTCCCCAAGTCACATTCATCCAATTTCATTACGTGGCAGATAAACAACACACAGAAATAGATAATGCAACCACCATGGAACATCTCGTCCAAGCACAGGAGCAATTTTGCCTCCACTTGGCTGTGTCCTTGCTGCCACCTGTGTGGTCTTGGGCCCTGCGTGGGGGAGCAAGAGGGCCTGGCCTCCTTCCTGTCTCATCTCGCTGTTCTTCCACACACAGCAGGCAGCAGCCTCCCAGCCTCCCCATCACCGTCCTCTGATTTGTGAGGTACCTGACAGGGAGCCAGGGAAGGGCTCACTCCACAAGCACAGTCTCCCAAAGTGGCAGCGTCTCCGCACTTTGCAGGGCCGGAATGATCGTTTCTGAAATGTCCACCCAGGCTCGAGGGCAGGGTTTCTTAGCCTCAGCACTGTTGACTTTCACGAGCGTCCGTGTGAAGAGACCAGCAAACAGGATTTGTGTGAGCAACGTGGCTGTTTATTTCACCTGGGTGCAGGCGGGCTGAGTCCGAAAAGAGAGTCAGCAAAGGGTGGTGGATTATCATTAGTTCCTATAGGTTTTGGGATAGGCGGTGGAGTTAGGAGCAATGTTTTGGGGGGCAGGGGGTGGATCTCTCAAAGTACATTCTCAAGGGTGGGGAGAATTACAAAGAACCTTCTTAAGGGTGGGGGAGATTACAAAGCACATTGATCAGTTAGGGTGGGGCAGGAACAAATCACCATGGTGGAATGTCATCAGTTAAGGCTATGTTTACTTCTTTTGTGGATCTTCGGTTGCTTCAGGCCATCTGGATGTATACTTGCAAGTCACAGGGGATGTGATGGCTTGGCTTGGGCTCAGAGGCCTGACATTGACATTTTGGGCAGGATCCTTCTGTGTCATGGGGCTGTGCTCTGCATGGTACCCTGGCCTCTACCCACTCGATGCCAGTAGCACTCCCTCCCCAGATATGATAACCAGAAACATCTCTTGACAAGGCTAAATGTTTCCTGGAAGTCAAAATTGCTGCCAATTGAGACCCATCGAGAGACAGGAAGGTGCAGACGAGGCTGAGACTGTCAGGGCGTGACTGAAGAGCAGGTGGTCAGCCCCTGAGAGGCCTTGATAGAGCCTATCAAAGACCCTGCTCACCTGACCCCTGACCCCTCCGTGTGAGCTCTGCCCAGGCCTTGCTCTCAGCCTCGGGGCACTCTGCATGCAGAACCCATCCCACCTGCGCCTCTGAGGTGTGGGGAAAAGAAAGAGAGATCAGATTGTTACTGTGTCTGAGTAGAAAGAAGTAGACATGAGACTCCATTTTGTTCTGTACTAAGAAAAATTCTTCTGCCTTGAAATGATGTTAATCTGTAACCCTACCCCCAAACCTGTGCTCCCTAAGAAATGTGCTGTGTCAACTCAGGGTTAAATGGATTAAGGGCTGTGCAGGGTGTGCTTTGTTAAACAAATGCTTGAAGGCAGCATGCTTGTGAAGAGTCATCACCACTCCCTAAACTCAAGTACCCAGAGAGACAATACACTGCGGAAGGCTGCAGAGACCTCTGCCTAGGAAAGCCAGGTATTGTCCAAGGTTTCTCCTCATGTGATAGTCTGAAATATGGCCTCGTGGGAAGGGAAAGACCTGACCTGTCCCCCAGCCCGACACCCCTAAAGGGTCTGTGCTGAGGAGGATTAATAAAAGAGGAAGGAACGCCTCTTTGCAGTTGAGATAAGAGAAAGGCATCTGTCTCCTGCTGGTCCCTGGGCAATGGAATGTCTGGGTGTAAAGCCCGATTGTATGTTCCATCTACCGAGATAGCAGAAAACCGCCTTAGGGCTGGAGGTGGGACATGCTGGCAGCAATACTGCTCTGTAAGGCATTGAGATGTTTATGTATCTGCACATCAAAAGCACAGCACTTTTTTCTTTACCTCGTTTATGATGCAGAGACATTTGTTCACGTGTTTGCCTGCTGACCTTCTCTCCACTATTATCCTATTGTCCTGCCACATCTCCCTCTCCGGGAAACACCCCATAATGATCAATAAATGCTAAGGGAACTCAGAGGCCGGTGCCGGCGTGGGTCCTCCGTATGCTGAACGCCGGTCCCCCGGGCCCATTTTTCTTTCTCTATGCTTTGCCTTGTGTCTCTTTCTTTTCCAAGTTTCTTTCCACCTGACGAGAAACACCCACAGCTGTGGAGGGGCAACCCACCCCTTCATGAGGTGGCTCCTCCTCTGCAGGGTTGCTATTGCACAGGTGGAGGCTCTGACTACGGGGACAGGACTGCCCCTCTGTCATGCTCAGCACTGTCCCCTCCAAGTCTCATCGCTCACCAGGAACACCCAGTCCCTTGGCTCGTTTTAAAGCTGGTGTTGGGCCTCAACCAATGCCTCTGTCTCTCTTGGCTGGAAGCTCCAATATTATTTGCCTCTTTTTATTGGGTTATCTTTCTTGAGGTATTCAAATAATAAGATAAAAAATACGTCAAAGCCTAGGCTGTCAGCTGGTGGGACTGGCAGTCCTCTATTCAGGAGGCCGAGCAGGTGAGGGCGTTTGATTAGGAAGCTATCATGCTCTGATTTTTCCAGAATTATCACTTATAGATCCAGTGAACTAATCTGTCCCAATTTGCTCATCATGACTTTAGGTCTTTATCTGCATGCCTAGGCTATCCCTGTTCGATTTACAAAACCAAGAACAAGAAAGGTTGACCTTACAGCCGCTATGAGGCCTTGGCCCAGACGGCCGCCTATAAAAACGGCCCACTCATGATGCAGCCGCCCAAATGGCTCAAAGGTACAATTGGCACATTTGACTGCATGTTGCTCGGCCCTTTAAATATCTCTTCTGATATGTTAAAATTAGCTTCTTCCCATACCACAAAAAGAGAAAGGAGTGTCCTTTTTAAGCAAATGTGGGGAAAAAGCCCCTCTTTGTCTGGCTTAGTTAAAAGTGACCCCATCTAAAGTCAAGGGTATGTACCAGGCGACCTTTCAAGGCAGCACTCAGACTTAAGATGTAAGAATTATCCTTTTTTGATGGAAAAAAATAGACTTTCTTGACACTTCAGAGCCATCTTAGCACAATGGGAACTGGAGAGAGGGAAGGGGCGGAAGGGCAGAGACCCGAGATGTACAGTGCCCCTGGGTCTAGGCTTGAGCGAAGGTGTGGGAGTGGGAGGGAGAGCATGTGGCTCGTGGCGCACAGAAAGGATTTGATGTAACTCAGCCCTCCCCTGTCCCCCAGGTGAGTATTGTATGTGCTGGCTTTGTGGATAGGGGTACAGCACACAGGGAGGCTCACCTGGGTCTTCAATACGCTTCATTTCCATTTCACTGCAGACAGACCCAACCTCAACCTCAGGGGTTAAACAGCTGCCCTGGGTTCCCCAGGGTGCAACGGAAAGAGCAGGAATTTGAACACAAGTCTGTCTGACCCAAGGGCCAAGCTCATTACAGTTTTCTGGTACTGAGGTTAAGGGAAAAATCAATCTTGCTTAGTTTTCTTCCCTGACCAAATAAAAGCCCCCAAAGACCTAGAGAATTCATCTGAGGTTATAAAAATAAAGTAAAAGACAGCCCTTTGGGAAAAGTCCTGGTCTTGAACTTGAGCTGGTGTTATTGCTGGTGGAGGTGCCCACAGTTTTCACTTGTGGACTCAAGCTCCTTCCCTGACAGCTTGCTGCAGAGAGTCCTTCACTGAGAGGATCCAGGTGATGCAGCCTGCAAAGTAGGAATGGGCAAAGTGTGCACCTGGAGGTGAGAGGCCGCTGTCCTGGGGCACCGGTGGAAGGAGGTGCTGAGGAAAGGTCACAAAAGACATGCTTATTTGACTTCATTAATATTTGAAGGGTGAGCTCTATGCCCCAAGCAGAGAAAAAAGAAGTGAGGAACTATTAGCATTTGTTATCATATTTAATGGGACAAACATCTAAGGGGCAGATGTCATAGTGGTTAAGAACACGGATCTTAAGAGTTAATCAGATTGGGATCAAGTGTCAAATTTACCAGTTTTGGGTTGTGAGACTTTGGTCAAGTTACTCTACCTTTCCAAGCCTCAGTTCATGCATCTGTAAAGTGAGGATGATTGTAATCATACCCATTCACTAGAGTGTGATGCCTGATAGCTAGTACACAGAGCATTAAGGAGAGCTGGGATCTGTGCACTCGCGGTCAGAGGTTGTGTTGTTTCAGCTCCGTTCTGTTCCCTACTTGATGTGTGACTTTTCTTTGGTCCCTTTGATTACCTAAGCCTCAGTTTCCTCATCTGGAAAAAATAAAAACAAACAAGGTTGGGGCAGAGAGAGAATCACTCCCCAGTTTGGCAAAGAAAGGTAGAGATGATGGAAAGGAAACATTTTCGTAAACTGCAAAATGCTGTGAAAATAGAAGCAGAGATTCCAGAGAGACAGGACTGATGAATGGCTGGGCATTGGCAGGTGCCTCCTCGCAGGACCCTCAAACCATTAAGAAGACCTTGACTTTGCTGTCTCCACTTCTTCCTCTGTCTAAGACTTGAGATTCAGAGATGAAAAGTCAGGGCCCACTGGAAAGACGATGGAGGGATTCATACTGGCTGGAATAGCATCCAGGCTCTCTGTTCTTTATAACATCTGGGTTATGGGTGGCATGAAGAGGAAGCTGGGAGAGGCGGTGGCAGTGCCCAGGCAGTTGACATACTGAAGGGGTGGGTGGGGAAGGAGGAGGGGAAGAGAGGATCACTTTGGATATCAGGAGATTGATTTTGGGGTTTGGCAGGTGGGACATCAGGAGGATATAAGGTAATAGGGGAAGAAAGGAAATTTGGAGAAGTGATGCTTTGGGTTATGAAGAGGTTTCCCATTAATGTCTGTGGAGAGAAGCAAGAAAAGATGGTAATTTATTGCTAATCATTTTTAGCTGTTGGAATGTGTGTCTTTGAATGTTATTCCATGCAAAGACTGGGCCACATGGGGCATTGGTGTGCGTTTGTGCAAATTGCAAAGGTGTTTTAAACATCCTCTGCGAAATGAGATATTTCATCACGGGGCAGACAGTGTTTTGTAGTCCACAGAGTGTTTTTGCAAGTATTTTTCTCTGTAAGTCTCTTCCAAGCCCTCTGAAAAAGATATGCCACGAATTATTATTATTATTATTATTATTATTATTATTACTTTGACAGTGCCTCCCTCTGTCACCCAGGCTGGAGTGCAGTGGCATGATTTCAGTTCACTGCAACTTCCCCCTCCTGGGCTCAAGTGATCCTCCACCTCAGCCTCCTGAGTAGCTGGGACGACAGGTGCACACCACAACGCCCGGCTCATTTTTGTATTTTTAGTAGAGACAGGGTTGCATCATGTTGGCCGGGGTGGTCTTGAACTCCTGACCTCAAGTAATCCACCCACCTCGGCCTCCCAAAGGAAATTTTATAATGTCTTGGTCCTGAGGGTTCACCTTTCCTGCTTGCTCTTAGAGTAGGATTCTGAGGCCTTGGTCATGCATGTTAAGCCTCAGCCATTCACTAACTGTTAAGCTTTATGATTGCCTCAATCATTTCATTTACCCATTTAGGGAATGTACATAAGCACTCCCCTGTGCCATGCACTGTGTTAGGCAGTGGAGATGCAGCATGCATGGTCAGGCATAGTTTCCAGATGAAGTAATATGTAAGAAGATTATGGAAAGATGGACAGGAAGTAGTTACGAGGACAGTCAGGAGGCAGGTGGAGGGAGGCATGCAAGGCAGAAACACCCAGTATGTCAAAGCCTGGCTCAGAAAAACACAGCAAGTTTGTGGAGATCTTCTCACATGTATTGTCTTGCTATCAAGTGTCCTTTTGCGTTTCATATCTTAAACTGAATGTAAACGGTGTAGAGCCCACCCTATCTATCTGCAATAAATTGCAAATAATTACATGTTATAAGTAAAATTTACCAAGAGGCCACAAGAAGTTGTTTTAATTTATTGTTCATTTTAACCCAATTTTCCCAAGTGTGTCATTGATTTTTGAATTTTTGATATTTTTTCTAGAGTTCATGTTAAGACATAGCAGAAGCCAGTAATTCTGTTGTTCTATTTTACTAAATATTAGTTATTTTCCAAATAAATTATTGGCAATATATGTTAACAAATATTAATAAGTTGACAAAGTAACTTATTGAACTATCACCGTATTTTTATTCTTAATAAACTTCATCAATTACGTGGTACATATATGACATTCAACATCGACATTCTTTTAGAATACTACAGAGATATTTCCACTTTAAAGCAGAGAAAATTGAGGCACAGGATGTTTCAATGATTTGCCCCTGTCCTCCTGCCAATAAAGGGTCAAACTGGAATCAGAAGTCAGCTTTTCTGAGGGAGGCTAACTCCTGTAAAATGGCATGTGGAGGAAGGACTCTTGTGTTTGACAGTCTAAGGGCCTTTTCTGCCTAATCTAAGGTCTGTTTCCCTATATCCAGGCTGGGAGGGGTGTTTGTGCAGAGGGACCCTTGGAGAACTGTTACATTATGCAAACTTGATTATCCTGTCTGACATTATTGATGTCAGCAGCCATTGTGAAATGAAGTTTGGGAGATGGAGTGTGGAAGGTGGCACTTGTAATTTTTAATAATCATCCTCTTTTACTTCTTGGGGGGAGGCAGTGGGGGAGAAACAGAGCTTCAGGGTTGTGGATGCTTTAATGGAATCTGTCTGTCACAATAAGGAAGTAGAGAAAGTCTTTTAGCATTCTACAGGCAAAATCACAGGGCTCGAACCATGGGTTTTTTGGTGAACAGAGATGCCGTACCATAAAGGCAGATTCAGAATGACTGCAGGGTCAATGAGATTGTCACCCCCCGCGGCAGGGGCAATGTTTATTCATCTCTGAAATCATAGTGCCCTTCACAGGGCACTTAGCTGGAGCTGGTCCAGTGAGAGCTGATTCCAAATACACTCTATAAAGGACCTTGTCTGTGTAGAATTTTGGCATCTCAGGCACTGTGATGACCACTCCTCCCAGTTCAAAATCTCCATATCCAACTACCTGATAAATTTCTCCCTTTGGACGCCAAATGACCAGAACAGGACAGATAATGTCCCCTTCAAGTATTTTTTATCTTATGTGAAGTCCAGTGAATGGTGTTACTGTCTACCCAGTCTTCCAAGTAAGTGTGACAGCTTGGCATCATTTTCAAATTTCCATTCTCCTTTGCCCCACATACCAGATCATTCACCAAACACTGCCTCTTCTATTTTCTCACTATCTCTTGAATTTTTCCACTTCCCTCCATCTTTACCAACACCTCCTTGGACCATGCCAACACCATTTCTTGCATCTGCAGTTTCAGCAATCTCCTAATTGGTCTTCCTGCCATCACCTTCATTAATCCATTCTCCATGTAGTAGCTGGAATGACATCTACTTAACCTTTACTTAAAACCTCCATGGCTCTTGAGGTCAATATTCAAGCTTATTACATGGCCTAAGGCTTTTTGGGGTATGATCCCAACCAATTTCTCCATCTGTCTCCCATCCTTCTCCCTGCCTCCCTATCTTCTTCCAGTTCCTCTAATGCCACATCTCCCCACACCCAGCCTCCACTCATGCTGTTCCCTCTGCCAAGAATGTCCTTCCCAGATCTTGCCCAGCCAAATCTTGCTTATTTTCCAGGTCTCAGTCTCAGTTCTTCAGTGGGGACTTCCCTGAATAACCGTATAAGCAAACATTAATAAAGTCCTCACTATGTGCCAGATACTTGCCTTTACATAGATTAACCTGTTCAATACTCACAATAAGCGTATGACATAGATAACATATGGTCTACAGTTAGAAGATGGAGAAACTGAGGCACTAAGAGATAAATGAACTTGTCCAAGGTTACATGCAAGGTAGAAGAGCTGGGATTCAAATGCAAGCATCTTGGTTCCCCAGTCTGTGTTTTAATCACTACACCCTGACTCCAGACTGTGCTGAGTTGTACCTGCTGTAGCCTGGAATTCACTTCCACTGCACCCCTAATGCTTATGTGGCATTATTCTCCCTTCCGTAGTTACAGCATCACACGGTCAGGAACTGTGTCTGTCTTGTCCATGGGTGTGTCCGCAGTACGTGCACAATGCCTAGCATGCCACAGGCACTCATGAAGATGTTTCCTGGGTGAATGAATAAAAGATTAAAATTCTCCCTGAGCACATCAGCTGTTGGAGCCACTCTTGTTCTCCAGCGTGTTTCAGATTCATCTGGGGGCGGAGAGCAAAAGCGTCTGCATGTGGCAGGTGAGGTGCCCCCGTATGAGGTGTTTGGGTACAGTCGTATGTTGAAGAAGACTTTACCCCTTTGTTGGCGTTTCCCTACTTCCACTCCCAATATGGATGGTAGCCAAGCTTTCATTTTGCAGGTCTAAGCCTCTGTGTCTAGAAAACGGAGGTTTTAGTGACTTGTCTTTTGCAAAAGTAAGAATTGGCAGACACCATGGCAGTGGGCGTCCTCTCTCGCTGAGGACAGGAATGGGGCTAGGCTGCAGCATGCCTGATGAGAAGCTGCTGTGGGTGGTTGGGCAGTTGGGCACTATTTCCCATGGTCTGGAGAGCAGCTGAGAGGGTCCTGTGGGTCACTCTGTACTAGAATGGACTGCAGCTAGGGGCGCCCTGAGCCCTTTGCCTGGAGCTGAGTGACAGCTCGAGCTCAGGGGACCAGCATGTAGAGCAGCAGACTTGGGCTGAGGTCCCGCCCTCGTGGCCCCATCTCTGTGGGGTGTCCACTACGTATGAGTCCAGGCCCTTAAAGATACCATGGGGTCGGGGGAATAATAATGACTGCAATTGAATTTGCTGTCTCTTGGATAGTGGCGGTTATTTGCAGATGAACATTGGCTTAAAGAAAATACAGAATGTGGCAGGTCTTTCTCCTAATGTTGTGACTAGGAATTCATTCCAGCTATGCTTGTTGGCACAGCTCGAGCACAGTCCAGGGCTCAGGAACATATGGGCTTATGCACGTCTTGGATGCTTACCACACAAGGAGGGCTGGTTGTGGGTGAGAGCCCTGGCAGAGTCTGGGGCATGGCGGGTGCATTGCTGCAGGATGAGCCTTTGCGAAGGGCTAGGCTTGCTGCTTTGGGGCAGCTCCCAGGATGGCCACCAGCAGAAAAAGCTCCAGGCCTGGCTCCGTGTTCTTTCTCCGGTCCCCACCTTTCCTTCATCCACAGCACATTTTAATGTCTGATTTCAGGGGCTCGGGAACCTCTCTCTGCCAGAGCCACCTGCATGCTTGCGTCTCGGGATCTGACCACAGTCTTTAACCTTCTGAGGGAGTAGTTACCACCTTTTTAGGTCAGGGGGTGGGTGATGGTGAGAAGCGAGCAAACAAGCCTCTCGGGAGAAGGGTGCAGGGAAGCGTGCTGAAGTTTTGGAGTACCTTCCGTTACCATCATCGTGCTTAACGTGTTCGTTACAAAGCAGCCTGGTGATGCTCGCTTCTCCTCCTATGGGTGACTCCTCCTCTGTCCAACAGGGGAGCCTCACGGTGGGTGCCTTTGCTCAAAGGGGACCCATCCTCAGGGAGTTTGCAGCCAGCCGAAGGGCAGCCAGGAGTGAAGAAGAGTGAATGGGAGGTGAGGTGGGGGAGGAAAATCCACCTAAGCTGAACCTGGCTTCAATAATTAATAGCAGCGGGAAAAGCCAACATGACATGAGGAAAATTTAATTAGAACATGCAACTTATATATGTAATTGGATGCCTGGGGCAGTAATAATGCATTTTCACAGTACCTCAACCATCCCCCCCAGGCTTGTTTTGACTCATAAAAAGGGATCAGTCGTGAAGAGCTGTGAGGCTGGAGTGTTATTTCTGTTGTCCTGGTGGTCACTTATGTAACCTAGTGTGTAGCCTGGGGCAGGCTGTGGCACCTAGTAGGTAGGTCCTCAGTTGATATTTGTTGGCTGATTTAATGGGATTTTATGATGAGATTGAATAAATTAGGGCACATCTGGTTTTTAGGACTTCCCTGGATGGCTGCATGCTTCCTCCTAGACCAAGTGTGTTCAGATGAAAATGGCCCTTTCTTGCTGTGGGCACCCTCTTTGCTAGGGTGCCAAGGTAGGAGCTGATGTGGGTTATCTCATTGGGCCTTGCAGCAGCGTCACAGATATTCTGCTACCCATTTTACCTGTGGGGAAGCTGAGGCCCAGTGCTGTTTAATATCTTACTCATGTTCACTTGACGAGAAAGTGACAGAGCTGAGACAAACCCAGGTATGAGGCTGCAGAGCCCTGCTCTGAACCGCTGAGTCTGTCTCTTCTCTTGGGACAGGGACAGCTTCCTGTGGTGACAGCCTTGCTCTTGGCTGTGGGGATTAAGGGAGGAATAAAGCTCGGGGCTACAGCCAGCCCATCCGGGATGGGGGGCTCCCACAGAGCAGCAGGTTTAGCTCTCACTGCTTTTCTGACCTGAGTATGCCTAGAGAGGGGAGCTCAGAGCCATGGAGGAGCAAGGAGAGGCTTGGGTCATACTGCGGCTACCAGACCTCTGCGTGCAGTTCCCGCCCTGGGCAAGCCCTCTGTGTGGGTAGGTGGGTGCTGCCCGGCCAGGCCTCTGGGAAGACGTGGAGAACTGACGGAAGGAGGGAGGAGGGCGGAAGCCAGGGTGTTTGCTCCTCTCTCCCGTGGCCTGGGATGGGGGTCTCCTGCACTGGTGTGTTTCCCTCACCACTCCCGTGGCACAGCCCCTCCCCCTTTCTTCCCCGCTCCAGCCAGCACACCCCTGACTTGACTCCACCTTCAGCAGGATGGCCTTGGCATCTGTTTTCTGGCAGTGTCACTTCCTCTCATTTCTTCTTTAGTTCTAGAGGTTATGACACCAGCCAAGGAAGAGCAGAGAGGCCAATGGGGTGGGGAGGTTGGAAACAAAAGGCCTCTCCCACCCCAGCTTGACCAACCCAAAAGCTGGAAGGCAAGGAAGGCTTAGATGGCTTCTGTTTCCCTGAATAGACCTTGACTCATGGACCCTCCATATGGTCAGAAGGTGACCCAGGCCTGTTAATCAAAGGCCCGCACTGCCCTCTTTGCAGCCACTGATTCAGGGTAGGGCATGTGGGTTAATGAAGCCAATCATGAGCAACGGGACTGAGCTCTGAGTGTTTTGCTTGAATTGAGTAGGGGCTGCCTCTCTCTGTCCACTTCTATGTTGTGACCTGGTGACAAGGAGCTGAGGCAGAGCAGTGTCCCTGCAATGCCACCAGAGCAAGCCTGGTTCTGAAGGCAGAGCTCCTCTCCCTAATTTTGCTGATATGCAAGCCAATAACTTCCTTTTTAAACAGAAGCCAGTAGCCAGTTTGCATCGGATTTTATCACTTGTAACAGAAGAGTCTTTTTTTTTTTTTTGAGATGGAGTCTTGCTCTGTAGCCCAGGCTGGAGTGCAGTGGTGCAATTTCAGCTCACTGCAACCTCCGCCTTCCAGGTCCTGGTTCAAGCAATTCTCCTGCCTCAGCCTCCTGAGTAGCTGGGATTACAGGCACGTGCCACCATGCCCAGCTAATTTTTGTATTTTTAGTAGAGACAGGGTTTCACCACGTTGGCCAGACTGGTCTTGAGCTCCTGACCTCGTGATCCGCCCATCTCAGCCTCCCAAAGTGCTGGGATTACAGGCCTGAGCCACTGCGCTCAGCAGAAGAGTCTTAACAGATATTGTTCACTTCCTCACAGTAGGAGTCACCCAGGCAATGGGATGACGTGGGAAGGGCATGCGATGCTCTCAGGTGAAATTGGTCCTGTGCCCACATCTCGCATTCATTTGTTAACTGACCTTGAGCAATCCACTTCCTTCTGTGGACCTCATCTCCCACCCTCTCCCGTAAAACGAGAGGGGGGCTCTCCTTCCTTTCCCAGTCAGCAGCCTCACAATGTACAATGGCAGGAACGTGTGAGTGCTCCTGTTGCCACCCCACTCAGCTTCGATGGTGCCCTGTGGTCCACCACACAGCTCTTCTCGGATTCCCTTTTTAAAATGAAATGCTTGCATTTAGCCACACATATCTTACAAGGAACAAATTCATTGATGGTTGCATTTCTTAGGGACTGGACAACAGTGTGTCATAGGCCTGGAATCTGAGGAAAGGGGGAGAAATGCAAAAAGGTGCAAAAAAAACGTGCAAAAAAGGTGCAAAAAGGGCCACTAGACTTGACCAGCCTCACAGTTTTCACAAAAACTAGACTGAACAAAAAGAAAGTGCTCACTGCCTGATAGAAGACATGCACTGTTATCATCAATAAGAATGGACTTATTTATCGCTAACGTTTACTATGCAATTAACAATTTCCGGTGACTGTGTGAAGCATCTTAAGTGCATTTCAAATTTGCTCCTCCCAAAAGGGTACATGGACACTGTCTTTATCCTCAAGTCACAGATGAGAAAACGGAGCCCCAGTCAGGTATTAATTAATTACCCAAGGTCACAAAGGGAGAAGCCGGGTGCCCCAGCAAATCCACCCTGAAGGCAGAGTCCCTGCCCTTCATCCTCCTCCTCTTCTTGTGGATTTTCACTGACTTGGAAACATTCTCCTCTGCTCCTGAGGATGGCCTGAGTTTATCAGAATGGGTGTATATTGGCGATTCTCCTAACATTTGCTGAATCTTCATCAAAGATGCCAATACTGTCTGTCAAGCCTGCAGTTCCAATGTGGCCCCTCTGCCACCGCGCATTCTCCTCGGTTCACTTTCAATTGCCTTTTAATGAGACAGAAATAAAGTGAAATTACAGCCTTGGGTAGCTGCTCACTTGGGAGGCTAGGAACAGCCCAGCCCTGCGCATCACTTACTAAAGCTGCATTTACAGTCCCAAGAGCAAAGGGACAGATCGCAAATCAGATCATTTATTGCTGCTGCTAGCTCAGCGAGGAGAACATTCCCAAGGGGAGAGAGGTGGAGGCTCTGGCCGTGAGTAAAACAGTTTATGTATCCTGGGCTCTGGAATCCCACCCATCCCCTGGTGGGTCATTTTGAGTGGTAAACTTCCCAGAAGCTGCTTCAGCAGCACCTGAGCGGAGAGCCTTGGAGTGCTGAGAAGAACACGTGCTTTGGAGGTGGGGTCTGAATCTTGAGTCCTATTGCTCATTGGCTACCAAATGCTTATTAGTGAGATGTAATTTCAGAGGAATCTTCTTCTGCCATTTAAAACAGAAATTTAAGGGAGGGACTCTGCTAACTCCTCCAGGTTCTAGGAGGAGGAGCATATGGCAGTTTTGAGCAGACACTTTGGAATCTGGCAGAGCCAAGTTCAGCTCCTGGCTCCCTGACTTAGAAGCTGAGACCTTTGCTAGACCTCACTCAGATTCTTCTACTGCAAATTCGTCTTGTGATATCAACAAAGGCATTTACCTGTGCCCCTAGCACAGAGCCTGGCATCCAGAAGTGTTCCATAAACAGCAGCAGTTACTGTGATGATTATTACTGTGACTATTATTAAGAGTTTGCTATTCTGCAAATAGTTGCCTTTTTTCCATTCCTTTAGCACCAGGTGCCTTTGGGCCACCAGCTGCCCTTCAGCAAGCACTGCTCAAGAGTTCCAGGAGTTGCAAGCAGCCCTCATTCTCTTTGGTTCACTTTCAATTGCCTTTTAATGGGAGAGAGATAAAGTGAAATTACAGCCTTGGGTAGCTGCTTACTTGGGAGGCTGGGAATAGCCTGGCCCTGTGCATCACATACTAAAGCTGCATTTACAGTCCCAAGAGCAAAGGGACAGATCACAAATCAGATCATTTATTGCTGCTGCTAGCTCAGTGAGGAGAACATTCCCAAGGGGAGAGAGGTGGAGGCTCTGGCCATGAGTGTCACAGTTTGGTCCCAGGGCTCCTGAGGGTCATACTGGGCAATGCTAGCAATATTGGCTGAGGAGAGCAGTAAATGATGACCCACACAAGCTTGCTCTCTTTTCTCTCTCTCTCTGTTGTATCTCTCTATATTTTGCTCATCCATCAATCTATGTGTGAGATGGGGAAGCTCTCTGACCAATAGTCTTCAAAAATAAAATGCAATTTGCCAAACAAACAAAAATGACTGAAGTATATGAAAAGGCCCCAGATTTCCTGCAGTATATGTGACCTTCTGGGCTCTCCTAGCTTGCTTGTAGGGGAAGATATCTTAGGGAGAAGCAAAACTGTTCTCCTCCAAGCTCCAAGGGGCCTGTCGCAGGAGGTTCCTTGCTTTATTTCCTGGTAGGATCTGGCCATTGAGTCACGGAGAGACCGTGGAGTCTTCACAGACCAAGCCCATTCTGTTCATCAAAGTCTCCCTATTCCTTTTTGTGAGCATGGGGCTTGGGACAACACATAGTGCATTCCAGTAGAAAGTATTCACTGAGTAATTTTTGTGAGTCATTATTGAACAAGTGGTGTATTCAGAATTCAGAAAATTTTGTAGGTCCCTTCACTGTCCCCCTGTATGTCCTGTATGTTATACTTGTCTTATGTATGATATCTACATAGGGTGAAGACCCATCAGAGGTTATAACTGTTATTTTCCAACATCCGGCAGATTTTTTAAAACTCAGGAGGAGAACCAGGCTGGGCACCATGGTTCACGCCTGTAATCCCAGCACTTTGGGAGGCTGAAGCCGGTGGATCACTTGAGCTCAGGAGTTCAAGATCAGCCTGGGCAACATGGCAAAACCCACATCTCTACAAAAAATACAAAAATTATCCCGGCGTGGTGGCATGCACCTCTAGTCCCAGCTACTCGGGAGGCTGAGGTGGAAGGATCATTAGATCCTGGGAGGTTGAAGCTGCGGTGAGCCATTATGGTGCTACTGCATTCAAGCATGGTGACAGAGTGAGACCCTGTCTCAAAACAAGCAAACAAACAAACAAATAACCTCAGGAGGAGAACAGTCTATTATACTTACTCAGATTGTTACCATTTCTGTTGCTTCTTCATTCCTGATTCTTCAAGTTTCCTTCTTTTTGAAGAACTTCTTTAGTCCTTCTTGAAGTACATGTTTGCTGGCAATAAATTCTTAGTTTGCCTTCATCTGAAAACATCTTTATTTTGCCTTTATTCTTTTTTTTTTTTTTTTTTTTTTTTTTTTTTTTTTTTTGAGACAGAGTCTCGCTCTGTCGCCCAGGCTGTATTTTGCCTTTATTCTTGAAGTGTATTTTCTCTGGATAAATCCTGGTTTGAACATCCTTTCAGTACTTCAAAGGTGGTGTGCCACTTCCTTCTGACCTCCATATTTTCTGATGAGAAATCTATAGTCATTCAGATCATGGTTCTCCTACAGGTTAAATAGATTGCATTTCCCTGTCAGTTTCAAGATTATTATTATTTACTTTAATTTTCACTATTTTGATTACAAAATAGTGAAACATTTGATTACAATTTGATTACAAAATAGGCTGGGTGTGGATTTCTTTGGGGTTATCCCCTTTGGAGTTTGCTGAGCTTCTTAATTTGCAGGCTTATATCTTTTGTGAAATTTGGGAAGTTTTTGGCCATCATTTCATTACATACTTTTCCGGCCCTGCACTCTTTCTCCTCTATTTCTGAAACTCCAATGACTAGAAAGGAAGCATCTCCTTCAGAATTTTGGCTCCTCTGGCAACCTATTTCTGCCACTGATTATTGCTTGGGGGCTGAGAGAATGGAAAAAAGAAAACTGTGGGGATTTCTGCACTCTCTCAGAGTCCTAGGAGTTTGCTTTCTCACTCCCCAAGCCAGACCAGAGGCCTCTCCCCCGAGTTCTCTGTCTGAGTCCTGATGCCCATGTCCAGGTCTCAGGCTGTGCTGGTATCAGGCTCGGGGGTCCAGAAGTAGAAGAATGGCGAGCCTGCTGCCCACTCAGTGGCACTTCACATTCTGGTCTTCTTCTGAATTTGCCTGCCACTGTCTACTTTCAGAGCTCACAAATAGTGCTCCATGCAATTTTGCCCAGCTTTTATTGTTACACTCACGGGGAGGGACAGGGTGGAGCCCTGCCTTACCCAGGGTTCTTGGCTGGTTCACTTTTAATACAAAACCTATCCATGTCCAATGTAAAGTCAAACTCAAATGACACAGAAGTATATAGAGTACCTACAGGAAAAAAAGAGGTCATTTTTTGCCATCTCGCCCCCTAAGGATAGGGTCTGTTGATGCTTTTGTATGATTTTCCAGACTTTTCTCTCATGCACATGCTGGCATCTCTGCGGGGAGCAGTCTGGCCTCTGATGGTCAGGGGTGCGGGCTGTGAACACCAGAAGGGCAAGTTCCTGATTCAGCGCCTGTAACTTTGGCAAACAACCTAACTTCACCAAGTCCAAATTCCCACTGATGTAAAGTGGGAATCATAATGCCTGCCCTTCAAGGAAGTTCTGAGGGTGAGAGGAGCAAAGGCACACTGTAGTTGCCTAATAAATGTCTCCATGTCATCTGATCTATACATAGAGAGAGCACACGCTCATTTCTGGGTATGGAGACAGACATCGCTTGTTGCGATAAAACCACAGACGGTTGCTCTTGTCTCCCTCTGCTTTGTCTTGGCCATCTCTCCACATTAGTAGATAAGATTCTTTTACTCTCTGGGACGGCTCCAGGTGACATTGTTGCATGGACATGAAGTTGCTTATTTTCTCTGTTGCCTTGGAAACCCCATTTCCCGAGAGTCTTGCCCTCCATTCTACCTCTGACAGCAGAGGGGCAACCCCTCATCCTCTGTGTGTCCCCACGCTTTTTGATAAACAGGAGTCAGGTTGGGAAGGAGCCACAGGAGATTGGGGCCAACAACCCCCCGAGAGAGCTTGCCGTTCTCTGTTTTAATTCATTGAGGTTCTTGGCTGATGCTCTCTGGATTTCAGGGAAGGGATTCATGAAAGTGTACATTAAGGATTCTAAGATTTGTGTGTTACATAAACTGCAGGGCAGGTATTGATTGGTTTGCTTCCAAGAGTGTGGGGCATCATCTTTTTCCTGGACCAGAAATGGCTCCCTGTGGGGGGTTCTTGTTTATTCCAGGAGAAGGGTTGAGGTCCTCGATGGCTTTTCTGGGGTGCTTACCAGGGATGCTCTGGTGAGTGAGGGGCACTTACCACCAGGAGTTGTTCAGAGACTCGGCATTAAGTAACCATCCACATAGTAAACGTTCTTCCTCTTCAGTTCCATTCAGTCCTGAGAGCCTCAGAGAGTGTCTCAGATTGGGGCTCAGCCACCTCTGTGGCTCTTACCATTTTCTCTTTCTTAATATGGAGAATGGACCAGAGGCCTAGAGGTGATGACAGCTGCAGTACCTTGGCAGAATATAATAATATTCATTGATTTTCATGGTATTCCTTTTTTTGATTGTTTTCTATTTGTGGTAAGTTTCATTTTTAAGTGTATTTATTTTCATTTGAAAGCTGAGAATGTGAAGAAAAATATGAAGTAAACAATGTGGTCCTGGTGATATGTGGGTAGGGTATGATTCATGTAGGGGTTCCCTAAACGATTTAAGTTTGGCAAACATTGAACTAACATGTGAATGACTCATAGCAGGACTTTCCCTGAGAACAAGCTCAGATGGGAAGACTATGGGCAAACGGGTGTGAAAATGCTGTCCACAGATAGGTGGGAAAACTGCATCAGTTTTATGCATTTTCTGGGAGTTGACCCTTTCTGCAGACTATCTGCTGAGGTGAGAGAAGAGGAAGGACACAAGCCAGGGTGGGTGGGTGGACTGGGCAGGTGACAGTGGCAGACAGACTGCTGGCTTTGCTGTCTTGTGGGAAACAGACTGGATAGGAAGAGGCTCACACTCTCCTGAGGGAGACAAAGCCTTTCGTAGCAGATCTCTGTGATTCTATTCTGTCTGGAACACATTCCCGAATTTCTGGAGGGTGATCCTCAGTTTTATCTCGGGAATATCCCTTCTCCACTCTTAGTCCGTGTGGTGCACACATCACCCAGCTCAGGCAAGCTCACGTGTTCTAAACCCTTGGCCTCTGTGATTGGTGTAAGGCTGGGCTCCTTGCCCAACAGGGTGCAATGAGGATAAAGTTAGCAATGCTGAATGGCTTCCTGCCAGGGTTGCTAAGCTGGTGGGGGCAGGTGAGGAGCTCTCTGTGAACAGAAGGTCCTGAGATTGAAGCCACCACCTAGGAAGGAGGAACCGACAGAAGGAGAAAGGTTGAGCCCCGGGCACCTCCTTGGAGCTTCTGGGTACAACTGAGACAAGAGCCCTCGTTTGAGTGAGCCAGTGAGTCCCTTGCATTCCCATCTTATTCTCTGAAACTGATTCGAGTTGAGTTTTTGTTATGAGCCACTCCGAGTCACATGTACCTACTGACCTACGTGGAGACTGTCTTGTGCTCTGCATGGCTGTAGCCATAGCTCCGCAGTCAGAGAAACAGGCACTGGAGTTGGGACCTGGGCTCGCATCGCAGCTCAGCCAAGTATGGGCCACAGGACCTTGAGCAAATCATTTCTCCAGTTGATGGGAGGGTGAAGTGAGGGAATCCATGCGAAGCTCCTAGTAAAATGCCGGCATAGATGCTCCGGGTGGATGTGAGCTGCTGCTGATAATGATGGTGATTAAAATAAAACCTCAATTATAATGAAATGTAATTCCCATGCGAATGCTGTTGCCCCCTTCCCTATGGTGAAGTGTTCGTGTGTGTGTGTGTGTGTTTGTGTGTGTGTGCGCGCGCATGGGGGAGGGGGCTTGGAATTGTGGCATCTACAATGCCAGGAGAAGCTTTCATAAGCCTAAGGCTGTAGTCCTTGTTCAGGGGTGGAAAGATGCCTCCAGTCTGTCCAATCTGAGTGACACCCACGTCTTTGGTAAGCAGCTGGGAAAGAAAAGCTCTGTCTCCTTCCAGATGGTGTGCTGCATTCCCATGGTTTTGGATCCTGCAACCACTCTTGTTCCACGCAGAGGCCAGCCTGTGGGTTACAGAGATGCACAGGGAGGAACAAAGCCCAGAACAATCACAGAGAATCAAGGCACTCTGGTTATACCTTGCCTTCCCTAAGCTGCTGATGAATTAGCAGATCAGATTCCAGAAATAATTCAGCCTGCCACTGTTTCTTTTTCACTCACGTGTCCCCTGGCCGGGCAGCCTTGCTGTAGTGCCTCTGTTTCATATTCCGTTTGTAAGATGGGCAGCTCCAAGTCTATGCTCACTCAGCTGCTCATCAAGAATAACAAGGTACATGACAAAGGAGGTAAGGATGTCCTCGTCAAATGTCCTATGCTGTCACCTGCCAGAAAGCCCTCGGCAGTCAGTGTCCGAGATGGCTCCCCACGCAGGAATCTCTCTGAAGTGCTCTGTGATCTCCACAACTAAAACATAATCTCTGGCCCCAGAGAGCTCTGGGGCTCTGTTCCCTTGTTCAGCCCGTGCTCCTGGTCATCTTTAGCCCCGGGACTGAGGCTTGGACAGGCTCAGGTGCAGCTGTCTGTGAAAATCAGATTGATGCATCTGATTACATGGCCTGTTAACATCTGCAAAAAATAAGATAAAATAAGAATTATTTACCTGTCACAGCTTTGAGACACCATCACAAACTGGAGCTGACACCTCTTCTATTCACCTTGGAGAGGTGCAGACTGAAGAGTGGACCGTGACACACTTAATAGATTGCTGGGCATTTACAGAGCTGCTTGTTACCCAGCTCAAGAGCCGTGTCCAACTGCTACAGCGTTCATCAAAGACAAGAAGCCACAAGGAGCAGTCAGTACTGCAATTCATTAAGGCAACTTGACCTCTGGGGAGAGGAGAAGAAAAAGGAACTAGCAGCATTGATTGCTTATGTTTCCTGAAGTGTGGTGTCATGGCATAAAATGACATTGAATCATAGGGTGAGAAAACTGCGCATTTCAGCTCTTGCTTGGCCTTTGAAGACTACATAGGAAGTCTCTGCTGGTGCTAGGTGTCTTAAGCTTCTCTTTGACACCCTTTCCTAATGCAAACAGAGTGCGCCTCAGGATGGGAGCTTCTGCAGGTGACTGTGCTAAGAGGTTACTAACACTGTATAGCGGTGTTTCATCCATTTAAAAAATACACTTTAATTTTTAGAGTAGTTTTAGGTACACAGTAAAATTGGGTGGGAAGTGCAGAGATTTCTCATTTACCTTCTGCCCCCACCTGCACACAACCTCCCCCATTATCAAGATTCCCCCTAGGGTGGTACATTTGTTGTAATTGGTGACCTGACATTGACAGATGGATGACATATAGTTTGCATTAGGGCTCACCCTTGGTGTCGTACATTCTATGGGTTTGGACAAATGCAAAATCACACATATCCCCCATTACAGGATCCTACAGAACACGCTCACTGGCCTAAAAATCCTCTGGGCTCTGCCATTCATCCTTCTATCCCCATAGTCCGTGGCAATCACTGGTCTTTTTACTGTCCCCATAATTTTGCCTTTTTCAAAATGTCATACAGTTGGAATCACACAATACAAAGCTTCTTCAGATTGGCTTCTTTCACTTAGCAATGTGAGTTTCAGTCTTCTCCACTGTCTTTTCATGATTCGATAGCTAATCTTTGTTTCATCTATTTTTAAGGTTATGCACCAGTTAAGGGAAGTGGTATTAGTTTTCCATGTACAGGAGTGATACATAGTTTTCATGTTCTTTGATTTGACAATTAACTTCCTTTAAATATATAATTGCTTTGTTTATTTTTGGCCAGATAGGACACTCACTCAGCTGAAAAATCAATGTAAATCGAAAGGTTTGTATTGAAAACTGCCTGCCATCTGTCTCCTGCCACCCAGCTCCTAACCACACTGTGTTACCACTGACTTCTGTTCATCCTTCCAAAGAGTTTATGCAAATACAACCTGTTATAAATATATGTTCTCCCTCAACAGTTTCTACACAAATGGTAGCATACTTTATGAACTGTTCTGTATCTTTTTTGGCATAACAATATACCCTGGTGATCGTTCCCTATCTGTAGATTTCCTCATTCTTTTTTTCTGCTGCATAGAATTCCATTTTCTGGATGTACCACAGTTCATTCAACCATTCCCCACTAATGGACACTTAAGGTGCTTGTGGTCTTTGATGTTGTAAACAAAGTAGCTGGGAATAGCTTGTACTTACATTGACCCACACGCTTAGGAGCGTATCTGGGAAGTGGCGTTGCTAAGTAAAAGAGAACATTAACTTCTAGTTTTGGCAGACATTGCCAAATTGCCCTCCCTAAGGGAGTCATAGTTTTTTAATTGCTAAATGGTCTTATTATTTGCAGATCAACAGAGAAGAAATGAGTCAACAATGGTGCAGGTGATCTGTGCAGTGCTGTGCAGGGGAGGGGTCAAAGCTGTGATGCTGGCATGCAACTAACTCACCACTGTGAGCCAATCACAAAAGCAGAAACTTGGCCAAGCTGGTTGTCTTTCTAGAAAGGTAACAAAGACAGACTTCAGATGTTTAATTTTTAAATGGACCAGTAGAAGTGGAAAGGAGGGACATGTGTGTCTGTACTCCGGGAGAGATGACAGATGCCCTCATTTGCCCCCAGATTGGTGCCTGGGGGTGGGGCAGGGGTTGGGCTTTGGGGGCTGCATCTTGCACCGCTTAATGGGCGTGAAGGGTCCCAGGTGCTCAGGTGGGGCTGGCCACGTCTCCAGGGGACTTCTGTTTCCTGCTTGTCATGCTGGAGGCTGGCCACTTTTTCTTCTTCTTCGATTCCATGAGATTCCTGATATTAAGCCCCTTCTTGGGCCAGTGTGAGTGGGCTTCCTCCCTTCTAAAGATCAGCCCGCCCTGAGACACTCGCTGTTTCTCCCTAAGTGGAAGCACCCTCAGTGGGTGATGCTAGATATACCTGCCCGTCGTTTCCACTTCTATTGGTCCCATTTTAAAAATTAAAAATCTGAAGTTTGTCTTTAGTACCTTTCTAGAAAGGGACCAGCTTGACGAAGCTTCTGCTTTTGTGACTGTCTCCTAATGGTGAGTATTGAGAATTTCTTCTTACAGTCACAGCAGTGAAAAGGAACTTTTCATCCAAAAATTACAAAACAGATTTATGTTGAAAATAATGAGAACTTTGTTGGTGCCCTGGAAAAATATTTGAGAGAAGCGGAGAGTGATTCCTTTTATTGGGCCAGAGTGTAAAAGTCAGCTCATTGGTCTCAAGGGAAGAAAAAGTTCTTTTCTTCAGTTGGCAATTTGTTTTCAACAAAAGATTTGGAATGCCTTTTTCTTTTCTTTTTAATAAAGGAAGGATATAGTTAGTTGACCAGGAATTAGCTAGGGATTAAGAATCGGTTGGCTTGGCAATATTTCTACCTGCTTGCTGTGCATATACTTGAATTAACAATGGTCAATAATCAAAAGGGCATTGAAATGTGAGTTGGGCTGTGGAGGGACCACCCCAAATCTACTTCTCTGTAGTATTGAACCCAGGGGCCTCACTTTGCCTCGCTGCAGTTCTGTGGTTTTTAATTTATCATTTCCAGGATCTGTGGGTTTCTTCAAGCTCCCAGACTTGCTCAGGCACATTGCAAATAGCCATGATTTGAGACGATTTTCTTTAATGCTGAAGCAGATGAAGAACCCAGGTTCTTTTTAGTGGCGAGGCTTGTTTATCAGCAGCTATACAGCTATGGGCACAGACACAGGTAAACAGCACAGACGCTGGGAGAGGGATGGCATCCAGACTCAGAAGAAGGCCAGCATCTGACCGTGACCATCACGCCCACGTGACAAAAGATGTCACCAGAGTGAACAGTTCTGACCACAGTGGCCTTTCACCTGCTTCATTAAACTTAACTCACACCAGCTCAGAGGACAATTCGATTAATTCTGTATCTCAGCAGAAACCAGAGCACCTCAGAAGATCAAGGCTTCCAAATTCTCCTGGGGGAACAGACGTCAGCCACTCAGCACGAAGGCAACTTCCTTCTCTGTATGTCAGAGGAAGACATAATTGTGCCATTTCCTTCTTGAAGAAGTTTACAAACATTTGCAAGTTGTCAAAAATAATTAGTCTAAAATTGTTTCATAAACCATGGAATGAAACAGTACGTGCCTTGTTGAGATCAAAGGGCTTCTGTTACCTTCTTGTAAACCCAAATGAAATTCTTTTGAAAGTAAACTCTTGGAATTAGCGGTGGTTTTTGTGGCACATCTATGGCAGGGGGAGGGGAGCAGAATGATTCAGATGGCAGAGTCCAATGGAGACCCCGGAGGAGTAAAACCCTGTCCACAGAGAATGGGAATGGGTCTTGAACAGCCATGGTGATCTGTGCCAATGGGCACAGGACTTCTTCAACGGGAAGCTCAGGCATTCCAGGAAATACTCGTTTCGGTGGCCTTGAACTTGCAAGGGTGAGGGGGGCATGGACACTCACAGTTCTACAAACAAAGTAAGAGCTGGGGCTTGTGAGTCAGTCGGACCAAGTTTCCATTCCAGCATGGCTGGCTCCTACAAGCAGACCCTGGCGAAGCCATTTCACCTCTGCGTCTCAGGCCACTCACCTCCAAAGACAGATGCAAACTCTGCCTCCCTCCTCGGTGAGAGGTAAGTGAGGTGTTGCCTGTGGGGGGCTCAGTTCAGTGCCCAGCCCCGAATAAGCTCTGGGGAATGGCCGCCATGATACTTATGATTGTTCGTCATTATTAGGATGGAAACAAGCAGGCATTTACTGAGGGCTTCATCGGTGGCAGATGCTAGAGGGGGCCTGGGACCTCATTGAGAAATGCGGAGGTGTGCATCCTCTCTCTCAGGGGAGGGTGATAGGAGTCCAGCTCCTAACATAACTGCACGGGGCACCAGCCCCACGGAATGCAGCTATTGTGTGGCCGGGTCCTTTGTGCACGGTGCCTGTAGAACTGAGCCCGGTGGCCTGGTGAGCAAGCAGGAGGGCACGTGAGAGGCGGTGGTGGGAAAGCAGGAGCCTGGGGGCCTCCTGTGAGCCCTGCTTGAAGGGTCAGTAGGGGAGAAAGAGTGAGATGATGAAGAGTTGCTTGTCCAGAGGAAGCAGACAAAATGGAGCTAAATAGCTACAGTTTTTTCCCTTTCTGTGTGTGTATATCTGTGTGTCCTGCCCTTCCAAGAAGGAGAGAGAGGACAAGCAGGGGTGAGAAGAGAGAATCAGGCTGGACTGTCAGTCTTTTCTCCCCTGGAGACCCTCAGGGTAGCAGGCTCCAGGCCTGAAGTTGGCCTGAGGCCCTGGCTGTAGGACACGCTGTGCGGAGGAGAGCAGGCAGGGGAGAGCCACAGCATCTCTCCTATGTGTGCTGCCATGCAGGGGCCCCCAGAGAGGGCGCTTGGGAGACAGAAGCATCCCACAGCACTGTCAGGTTGCAAGGACCCTGCTGAGAAGGGAAAGGTGGCCCCTGACAAGCACAGGTGGACACAGCCTCCTGCACACGGTGGCCTGCCCTCCCCACACTGCATTACTCTGTCTGCTGGAGTCATGGCTCAGTGAGCTAAGGGCAGGGATGTACATTTCTGACCCTGTAAATCATATATTTGCTGTCACAGAGGGCAATATTTATCCTTTTAATACAGAGTCTATCCCTTTCTCAATTAAACAATAATACTTTTTACCAGATTTAGACAAACTTCATCTGCTGATTCGTCAGATATTTACAGAACACTTAGTTTGTGTTGGGTCCTCAGTGAGGTACAGAGAGGAGAGTGGTGAGGAAGCGAGTCCCTGCTGCCCTCATGGGGCTCACAGTGCAAACTCCAGCTTGCAGGCCAAATCTGGCCCACTGCCTGATACTGTAAATAAAGTTTTATTGGCACATGGCCACACCCAGTTGCTTGTATAGTCTGTGTGGCAGCTTTCAGGCTGCAGTGGCAGAGTTTAGCAGGTCTGACAGTGATCGTCTGGCCCACAAAGCCAGAAACAATTACTCTCTGGTCCTTTACAGAAAAAGTTTGCTGGCCCCTGGTCTAAATCTCCCCTGTCCAAAAGAAATATAAAATGAGTTATGTGCTTAAGTTAATGTTTTCTAGTAGCCACATTAAAAAAAAAAATAAAATGAAACCAGTAGTGCTAGTTTCATTAATATTTATGTAACCTGATATGTCCAAAATATTATCATTTCAACATGTCATCAATATAAGAATATAAATGAGTTATTTTGCTTTTTTTGTAAACAAACTCTTAGAAATCTGATGTGGATTTTACACTTAAAGTCGATCTCAGTTGGGATAAGTCCCATTTCAAGAACGCAGTGGCACATGTGGTGGGTTTCTACCAGGGCAGAGGAGGGCCATTATATAAATCACTGCACACATGGGACCCCTAGTGAGGAACCTGGACACATACTGAGAGCCTAGAGTGAGCCCGGCACCAGGTACTCATCGCCCTGGAATTCCACGGAGTAGGGACGAGTGTCCTTCTGATTTTCTCATGAGGAAACAGAGGCATAAAGAGGTTTAAGAGCCTGTCCCAGGAGAAGCAGGGGCCAGCTGGGGTGCATAGAAAGGGAGCTGGGACCCAGCTTGAGGAGGTGGGGAGGCCTCCGCAGTAGTGGCATCATTCTTTCCAACCATAAAACATGCAGCCTGGGCTTCCTTCTTGAAGTTGTAGGTCCTGGAGCGTATTCACTTTGCATAGAGATCATTTGAAAAATGAAAATAAAAAGCAAATTGCATCCACGGTGTGCCTTCACATACTCATCATTGTTTTAAAGCAGGGAGAAACAAGCTGTGGCCTCTTCATGTTCACTCACAGATGCTGCAGGTGGCTTAACTAGCAGAGTGGAGTGGCTCTTCAAGCCACTAAACCAGCCACTACTTGCATTAAAGGAAGGTATTTCGATGGATTGAAAGCATTTTCTAAATCACTAAGGTTTGCTTTTGAAGTGGGAGAAAGCTTACCCCCGATTGCTTCAAACCATTAATACACTGGGAAAAAACATGTGTGTGAGCCACCATAGCAGGCACGTTGTACTCTCACCATTCCTGTCTGACAGCCAGTGGGAGTTAGTGCTCATCAAGTAACCCATATGGTTGCAGAATCCACCCATGGTCAGCACTGACCCTGAACCGGGAGCTGGACACATCGGTCTAGTCCGGGTGGGTTGCACAGCCCTGTGCCCAGAAGGGTCCTGCACTCCACTGAGTTCTCTGCAGTTCCGACCTGAGACGCTCAGCACCTTTTCGACAAGGACCCACATTTTCATTCTGCTCTGGGATGGCAAGTTCTGCAGCAGGTCCTGCATCCAGTCTGTCCTGCTGCCCCCACTGGTGGGGTCACTTTGGGCACCGTGTCCAGCTTGTCATGCCTCAGATGAGAACCACACAGTGCTGGGTGTCGTGAGCACCTATGGAACTGACACGAAGGGTTTGTCATGGTCTTTAGTGCATAGCAAACAGCTGGGAAGTGGTGAGGGCATGATGACACATGGTCCGCCTTGGAGTATGGCATTGAAGGGGGAGCTGGGCTGAGATGCTGTGTTAGTCTGGTTTTCACTGCTATACAGGCAAACCTGAGGTGGGGTAATTTATAAAGAGAAGAGGTTTATTTGGCTCACAGTTCTGCAGGCTGTACAGGAAGCATGGTGCCAGCGTTTGCTTCTGGTGAGGCCTCAGGAAGGTTACAATCATGGTGAAAGGAAAAGGGGAGCAGGTGTGTCCCATGTGAGAGGGAGAGCAGGAGAGAGAGAAGGAGGTGCCAGGCTCCCTGAAACAAACAGCTCTCACTCACGCGAACTAACAGAGTGAGAATTCATTCATTACCATGCGGAGGTCACCAAGCCATTCACGAGGGATCTGCCCTCATGACCCAAACACCTCCCACCAGGCCCCACCGCCAACATTGGGGATCACATTGCAACATGAGATTTGGAAAGGACGCACATCCAAACCATGTCAGATGGGCTCCCCATGCCAGACTCCTCACCAGCCCAAATCAGGCCCTGGCTCAGCCAGGCTGATTCTCCCTCTGGCCCTGAAAGAGTCTGATTGCAGACTCTTGGCTTCTATCAGTCCTCCTGCCTTGCTCTCCCACAGTTTTGGGACTACATGTCTGAGCCACTGTGCTTAGCCAACTCACCATGTCTTTTAAACAGTCAACTTTCAGTTAAAGGGCACATTCAAGACATGTTACGAGGCTGGGTGTAGTGGCTCACGCAATCAGACTCTTTCAGGCTCACGCCTGTAATCCCAGCACTGTGGGAGGCCCAGGCGGGCGGATCACTTTAGGTCAGAAGTTTGAGACCAGCCTGGCTAACATGTGTGAAACCCTGTCTCCACTAAAAATACAAAAATTGGCTGGGTGTGGGGGCACACCTGTAATCCCAGCTACTTAGGAGGCTGAGGCAGGAGAATTGCTTGAACCCACGAAGTGGAGGTTGCAGTGAGCTGAGATTGCACCACTGCACTCCAGCCTGGGCAACAAATGGAGACTCCATCTCAAAAAAAAAAAAAAAAGACAAGTTATGGTGATCGTATGAAAATGGACAGGAAAAGTGATACCCCCACTCACCAGGGGACCCGAGGCAGAAACTCAAGCACTCTGAGCCTGTTAACACCATTGGCGACAGGGAACCCAGGGTGCCTGGAATGGCCATCGCACACATTCTCAAACCTTCAGGAACCATTGGCAGCAGCAGGCATGAGTCTCATCATGTTTTATTTAATGCTGGTGTCACAGAGTTACTTATGGCCAAATACCTCAAGACAAATTATGCACTTTGGAATTTAAAATACCTTTTTTTTTTTCCAATGTGAAACCAATACACGCTCATTAGAGTTCTGCAGCATTGGAATTTTTATGTATCCTGCAAAACTGAAAGCCCCTCCAATAATCCCCGCAATCCTCCAGCAACATTTTCGCCATAGATCTATGCTAGCAGCAGGTTGTTAACGTATCTTACAAATGAGATCAAACTGTAACATTCTTGTACAGCTTGCTTTTTAAACTTATCAACGAATCATGGATTCCTTCCTATGGGAGTACCTACCAAGCTCATTCTTTTTAAGTTTTCTGTTACTCAGGACAATGAAATGACCATTGTTTACTTAACCAGTCCTCTGTTGATGGAGATATGGTTGTTTCCAATTTTTCATTATTATAAACCATGCTGCAAAGACCATTAAAAAAGTTTTCGCATAATTGAGTGAGGGATTCTGCAGGGTAAATTTCTTCCTGGAAATAGAATTCATGGGCAAATGGCACAAGCGTTTTAAATATTAATTGACATTGCCAAATTGCCATCCACACAAACTTGGGCAAAATGTACACTTTTAATGATCTGTGGAAACTTCTACCAGGGAGGATGCTTTTGGGTGGAAGTGGCAGAAAATCTAAATCAAACCAGTTTAAACAAACAAAATTGTATTGGATCACATAATGGGGAAGTTTGTTATAAGGGCATAAAGGATGTGATCGGAGCCTGGTTCTTTCTGGCTCTCTGCTTAGCTCTTCTGCCTGCTGTGTCTATCTTCCTTCCAGGCAAGTTCTTTCCTCACGGTCACAGGAGGGCTGCCAGCAGAAGCTGGGCTACAGGCTCCAAGGTCCACATGAGGAGAATACAGCTTCCCAGCACTCCTGGCGCAAGCCCTGGGAGTCACTCTGAGTGGACGTCTTTGGGTCACATGCTCACCACTGAACCAATCAATATGGCTGAGAATTGCAACGTAGGGGTTGGGTGAGCTCAAGGTCACATGATCTTGCCTGTAGGGATGGGTGTTGCCTCTGTTCACACCTTGTGGGGGAGATGGGGAGACTGGCCTGGCTTCTTGAGTGTGTGGCATGGGAGGCTGCATGGGGTCCCTGTTCTTAGAAGGGCCCTGTTCTTAGTTTAATTTTCTGCTGTCACCATCTTACAAATTCTTAATAATTGTTGAACAAGGGACCCCACATTTTCATTTTGCACCAGGACCCACAAATCATACAGCCTAGTTGCTAGATGACAATGGGGCTATTTCTAGAAAAAGGGGAAGATAGCCGAGCTGGGAAAATGTGCATGTCCTCTGCAATGGTCTGTGCTAACATGATTCAGATGGAGTTTCTCCTTGAGTGCTTTTGTCACTTGCCCTCTCTAGTCCTTTTAGTTCTTCTCCCTCTACATTAAATGGCAGGGTTGGGTGAGGTGGCCTTCAAGGATGTTTCCGCTGTGCTCTTCTCTGATTTATGATGTCTGCCTCACTTATGCTATGAAAATCCCAACCTTGCACCAAGTTTATGGACATGGTGATATTCTTCAATATAAGTTGCCTCGATTGTATCGGTATTAAAAAGTGACCACGAATTACAGTCAGGGGCTGCACAGTGATGTTTGAGTCATTGACAGACCCTGTATACCACAGTTGTCCCACAGGATTGTAATGGAGCTGAAAAATGTCTATGGCCCAGTGACATGGAAGCTGCCGTAACATCATAGCACAGCACATTCCTCACGTGTTTGTAGTGAGCTGGTTTAAACCTACTGCACTGCCAGTTGGAGAAAAGTCTTGCACGTACAATTGTGTACAGTATATAATACTAGATAATGATAATAAATGACTTTGTTACTGCTTTACATGTTTACTATATTATACTTTTAATCATTAATTTAGAGTGTACTGCTACTTATTTAAAAAAAAAATTTCACTGTAAAACAACCTCAGGCGGGTATTTTGGGGAGGATTTCTAGAAGAAGGCATTGTTCCCATGGGAGATGACAGCTCCAAGCCTGTTTTGCCTCTGAAGACCTTCCAGTGGGACAAAGTATGGAGGTGGAAGGCGGTGATATTGATGATCCTGACCCTGTGCAGGCCTAGGCTAATATGTGTGTTTGTGTCTTAGTTTTTAATGAACTAAGAGTAAAAACAAAAACAAAAACAACCTTGTCTTTTACAGAAGAAAACTTATAGAATAAGGATATAAATAAATTATTTTTATACAGTTAAAATGTGTTTTAAGCTAAGCGTTATTACAAAAAGTTAAAAATATAAAAAGTTTATAAAGTAAAACATTTGCAGTAAGCTAATGTTAATTTTTTATTGAAGAAAAAATTTTTTTTTTTGAAAGGGAGTCTTTGTCGCACAGGCTGGAGTGCAGTGGCACGATTTTGGCTCACTGCAACCTCTGCCTCCTGGGTTCAAGCAATTCTCGTGCCTCAGCTTCCCAAGTAGCTGGGATTACAGGAGTGTGACACCACACCTGGCTAATTTTTGTAGTTTTATTAGAGATGGGGTTTCACTATGTTGGCCGGGCTGGTCTCAAACTCCTGAACTCAAGTGATCTGCCTACCTCTGCCTCCCAAACTGCCGGGATTACAGGTGTGAGCCACCATGCCTGGCCTGAAGAAAGAAAAAATGAATTTAAATGGATTCAGTAAAACCTAAGTGTATGGTGTTTATGGATATACAGCAGTGAACAGTGATGTCCTGGGCTTTCACATTCACTCACCACTCACTCACCGACTCACCCAGAGCCACTTCCAGTCCTGCAAGCTCCGTTCATAGTAAGTGCCCTATACAGGTGGGCCGTTTTATTTTATGCCATATGTTTACTGTACCTTTTCTATGTTTAGATACACAAATACTGTTGTGTTACAGTTGCTTACAGTACTCAGTACAGTCACAGGCTGTGCAGGTTTACAGCCCAGGAGCAAGGGGCTGCCCACATAGCTCAGGTGTGTAGCAGGCTGTACCCTCCAGGTTCGTTCAGTTCTCTCTATGAAGCTCCCACAGGAGGAAACCACCTAAGGATGCATTTCTCAGAAGGTATCCCAGTCATTAGGGGACGTGTGACCGTAAAAGAAAAGAACCCAGCTTCAAGAATCAGGAACCTGCACTGATGGGTCTCAACTTGATTCATCTCTTAACAACCACCAGTGTCACGGAGAATTTCCAATAAGAAAATCCCAAGGTTTTGGGAAATGCTTTTTGAAGATTTTTGTAAATTGGTAACAGCTTGATGTCATGGATCAGACGTATTTTCATAGTTTGCTTTCTTTTTTACAAGTAACCCAATTATTTTCGTCTAATTTGGGAACACAGCAGACACTTAATGACATCTAAGCGTTTCTGACGTGCTTCTTTCCTTTTCATCCTCATAAATGATCCGATCCATACATTTCGGAGAAAATTATTAGGTTGGTGCAAAAGTAATTACGGTTTTGGCCATTACTTTCAATGGCAACAACCACAATTACTTTTGCACCAACCTAAGTATATTATGGCTCACATTCCAAAAAAGTGATTAACATTTAATTTAGTTATCAATACATGAATACACTCTCTTGTAAAAAAAAAAAAAAAGAAAAAAAAAAAGGAAATGGAAGCATTCCAGATGAAGGCAAAGTCCCTTTTGATCAAACATCTCCCACCTCCTGTTCTCTGTCATCTCTTCTCAGCCCTCACCCCTTCTGAGGTAACCATCTCCATCAGTTCTTTGTCTCCTTCCAGAATGTTTCCATGCGTTTGTATTATAGATATAGCTAGCCAGCTAGATTCCCACAGAATATCGATCAAGTGGTTTTGTTTTGACCTAAAAGGCCTCATCATGGCCCTCTCTTTCCCCCTCAATATAGCTTTGTGAATTATCCAGTAATTCCGTGCCGACCTGCAGGAGAGTTTGTGCTGTGGAAATATTCCTCATTTTATACAGCCTTGATGGGTCTCTAGGTTGATTTATGGTTTTCACAAAGAAGTGCTGTGATGAACACCCTTGTGTGTGCCTGTGGGGGCAAGGTACCACCCTCTGCCTCAGTGAGGGTGCTGAGGAGGGGTAGAGGCCAGAGGGCATCTCTGTGAGGCTGACTGCGACAGGGTTTATGGGGCTGTTCTCAGGGTCACGCTTCCAGGGAAGTGGAGGCAGTGAGGTTGGGCAAAGGAAGGCCTCGGCTGCCCCCAGGGTTGGGGTTGTGTCCTGGAGCAGGGACAGCTGCCTGGAGCTGTTCTGAGCTGGGGCCACAGGGTAGGGTTCCTGCACCCCCACATGTGTCAGTCACTGGATGTGGGTTGCCCTGGGGAGGGGGCATGACCTTGACGAGCTTGTGCAGTCCCGGGGGTGGGCTGGTAGGGGTATGTGATAGGAACCTGGCCGTGGCTGTCAGCCATGAGCACTGGGCAGCCTGAGGCCCCAGAGGTCTGGTTCTGAGGGAGGGAGTGTGCACAGGGCAGGGCCCATGAGGTCTGCACATGGAGTGAGCAAGGCACAATGGCCTTTAATGGGCCCATGCACTTGAAGAGTGGGCACTGTCAGGAGATGGATTCCTTGCTTTTAGAGTAAGAAGACAGTGCCAGATAATCCGAGGCAAGTTCTGTGGCATTTGGGACGCATACCTGCATTTTTGGAACCATTTCTAAAAGCAACCTTTATTTGTAGCTGCCTACAGTTTATCTCATTCTGTGTGTCACCTAGTCAAGGGTCACTTTATGACACTGATTTTTCCATGCAAATGATTTTTTAAGGTAATCCTAGGAAGCTGGACCCTTTTCGCGTGTCCTTGACTAGTGGCTCAGAACCCAGTGGAAACCTCCAGATGGAAATGGCCACCCATTAACACACACTGCACCCTGCTGGGGGCAGCCACATCAGCTAGAAGAATTGAATTAAATTGGGGTCTGATAACTTATTTTTACGCAATAAATTTTATTAAACATAAATGGAAATCATTAGCTGAAACAATTAAAACTGTGGCCAAATTAGATGAATGCTAAGGAACATTCTCTGAATTTATTGCCCAGTAATCTACAGGCTTGCTCAGTAATAGACTCCCAGAAACCTCCTTAATGCAGCTAGTAAGTGCATAAATATCATATGTGCCAAATGGCAAAATTTAGCAATGATCTAACCCAATTTACTTGCTAAGTAAATAAGCCCTGTTGAGAGAAGCCATTAATTTATACTTATGACAATTGTAGGACAAAAACCCCTTACCTGCCTGAGAACAGGCATTTTAAATAAGCAATTTGTTGCATCTTGAGGCTGGGCGGCGAGGAGCTTTTCCACGCTTCTTGCTCCATTTCCTGAATTTTCCTTCTCGTGAATGTAGAACACGCGCCATGGGCCACAAAGCCACTTCGGCTTTAATCTGCTGTGTGGAGTCTGAAGTTCCTTCTCAGGGTCCCCTCCTCTCTGCTTGCAGATTTCGGTGAGTTCTTGGCTGACTTCACACCTGGAATTGCTGTGGTTTTGGAGGTCCAGGTGGGCTGCAGCTGAGGCTTTGGACCCAGCCTCCCCACCCACTCCTACCCTTAGGATCTGGCTCATTTGAATGGTCATTGCTAAAAGCTGGGCTTCAGACTCTTCGTTTAACAGCTGGGCTGGGTAGGTTGGAAGGCAAAGACCCAGATCGTGGCCGCAGGTGGGTGTTGCAGAAATGGGCCATCACTTCCCTTGCTGACCTGGGTTGAGCCCATCTCTTGATCTCAGCCTTGCTCCCTGCTCCGGCTGCATCAGCAGCAGCACAGTGGCCTTTCCCTCCACCTGGAGTGGCCCATCCCCAAATAACCACACACTGCTCCCTTCCCAACTGACGCTGGAGTGCGGCCCGCTCACCTCCTCTCACCACGGCGTCCAGCAGGGCCCCTGCTCCTGTCATCTCCCCTCGCTGGCTGGTGCTTGCTTCAGAACTCTCGACATCATGTGATGTATTTTTATATTTTTTATTAATTGTCCATCCCCCCTCCTTGAATGTAATGCCAGTGGAGCCGGGGGATGGTGTGCGTAGTTGTTTTGTTCATTTGAATTCCTAGTGCTTCATACAGTGCCTGATTCCTGGTAGAGGCTCTCTAAATATTTTTTGAATAAAGAAGTGAATGAATGAGTGGATGATATGCAGCAGTCACTTAGAACCCCCGCTGTGCACCAGGCACTGTGCTAGGACAAGAACCACACTTGTCCTTAAAATGGTTGCCATCTATTGGGGCTGGAAATGAAGTCACGGGAAGTTGCACGAAGCAGGTTGATTCTCTGGTGGGGCCGTGCATGGTGAGGAAGCAGTACAGGGAAGTGTGCCTAACTGGGTGGCAGATGGGGAGGGCTCCTGAGAGAACTGAGTGCAAGCTGAGCTCACACCCTGGTAGTCTGTGCCTGTGTGTAGCGGGTGATAGCTGTGGGGGAGGCGCGATCTCCCTGGAGCATCTGCGCAGTGAGGACAGACCGCCAAGGAAGCCCAGGAACAGGCATGGGGCAGAGGAAGAGAAGCCCTCAGACCCAGTGCAAGGAGAGAGAGTGAGCCAAGGGCACAGTCAACTACGTGACCTGGTGCTTAGCAGGCAAGAAGGAGCAGGAGGCATGGCCACTCACTGGAATAAGGAGGCTGTGCTGGGGGCCAGGTAGCCCAGGCAGATCGCAGTGCAGAGAAGAAAGTGTTAAAGGCAGAAGCAGACACAGTGAGGGTGGGGGCTCTCCAGGGTTGGCTGGCAGATTCTTCACATGGTGTAATCCCCGCTTGACCCAGTTGAGACCCAGGCTGCTCAACTGGATGCAGGTCGGCCTGTCTTCGAAGCGTGAGTTATGTCACTCTGATAGTGGGTCCTAAAGTGCACATGTGTTTGGGTGATGCTTTTCAGTAGCCTGTGGGCATGGCACCAAGTGACAATGACTTCTGTGCCTAAGGAGTATTCTGAATGCAGAACAGGGAGCATCTCCTCCGGGTTGGGAGCGATGCCTCTGCCCCCACCTGCCCAGTATCTGCCTCTGTGCATAGCAGTACTGGGCTTTCCTGGAACCCATGTTTCGTGACAAATGGGGCTGGAGATGAAGTCAGCAGGAAGTCGCACGAAGCCGGTTGATTCTCTGGTGGAGCTGTGCATGGCGAGGAAGCATCAGCACAGGGAAGTGTGCCTGACTGGGCGGCAGATGGGGAATGATCCTGAGAGAAATTAATGCAAGCTGAGCCCATATGTGCACTGATAGGCTCCTCACCACTCTCCTGGGTCAAACAGTGTCCCCCCTACAATCCATGTCCACTCAGAACCTCAGAATGTGACCTTATTTGGAAATAGAGTCTTTGCAGATATAACTGGTTAAGATGAGGTTGTACTAGATTAGGGTGGATCTTAACTGGCCAATGTCCTCAGAAGAAGAGGAAAATTTGGATGCAGAGATGGACTGAGAAGGCCGTGAGAAGAAGGCCGTGAGAAGAACGACTGGAGAGGAATAGCTGCAAGTCATTGATATAAAAATGGAGTCGCTACATCAACCCTAGTAAAATGGGGCACAGCACCCCCACCACATGCCTGACTTATCACAAGACATGCCTGCTTGTATGCCTATGACAGGAACTATGCAAGGAATTCCTCAAAAACACAGGGTTCCAGGTAAGCCACTTATGCCTGCACATACACTTCTCCAACACTGGCTGCTTCCATCAGTGAGCTAACACCGACTCCCGGAACAAGCCCCTGTCATCAATGGTCTTCATTTCAAAACAACTTAATGTGGACTTCTCCCTTTTGTCTTTAAAAGCTTCTCCTAGTCCCAACCTCTTTGGATGTGCCTATGGCTCACCAGAGAATGCATATCCTGGATTGCAATCCTCTGCTATTCCCGAATCAACTCTTTGGAAAGTCTCTCTCTGTGTTGTTATTTTACAAGGCCAAGTAATACCAGGGATTTCCAGCAATACCAGAAGCTGAAAGAGGCAAGGAAGGACCCTCCCTAGAGTCTCCAGATGGAAGGTGCCTCGTGGACACCTCGATTTCAGATTTCTGGCCTCTGGAACTGAGAAAGAATAAATTGCAGTTGATTTAAGCCACCTGGTTTGTGTGCTTTGTTGGCAGCCCAGGAAAGTCATATCATGACTTTTGCAAATTGACCAATTAATAATTAAGAAAAATGGCCTGAGATGGTAAACTGATGAGCATTTTGAAATTCACAAAAATTTGTTCTCATGTTTGTTATCCTGGGTGAATCTTCTGAAGCCGTATGTTAAACACACAAGATTCCTATGTAAACCATGATGTCTTCACAATATCAAGGAAATTTTGTCTTTAAAAAAAGTAAATTCCCCATCCTTGCACAAAAAAGTAGATTTTTGTTGATCTATATTTTTATTTAGAATAAATTTGATGAAATCAGGTGGTGGGACAGCTGGCCCAGCTTGGAATAATGATCCCTCTGGATATATCCTTGTCTTGTTCTCATTTACAACCTTTGAGGCATAAAAGCATATTTTCAAAAAACCAACGCTTCTATATGAAAGCAGATTTATCATTCAGATCCATCATTAATTTCCCAATGACGTTCTGCCTGCCCATAAAAAAGACTTAGAGCTCGTTATGAAAATTTTATTCCAGGGAAAATGATCTTGGGACATGGTTTGCACTGACCTCTTTTAACCTCTGGTTCCCTGTGTTATTATTATTAAGTAATAATGTTGCTTCCTGCCAACATAACTCTTCCCTCTTTGTACTTCAGGAATCTGGGGACAGTTTTGGTTGCGGAGGGCAGATCAGCACTTTGCCGTCGCCCTGGGCTCCTGGCCAGTCCCCATGCAGCTACTGGGATGACAGTCTTACATCATCTTTTATGAGTACATCAACTTATTTGCAATTAAGTTTAGATTGTCTAATAAAATCTGGTGACATTTTAGCTTACAGTTTATGTCCCAGTAAAAGGCTCCAAATGTTATTGCCATAAGAGTCTATGTGGCAACCAACATAAACCTTTTATTTCTAGCTGGACAGCTGACCCTGCGTTTAGCAACAGGAAAGCAGGGAATTGGAGGAGCGGGTTTGGGGGGGGCGGTGGTGACTGCAGCCACCTCCTGCGGGTTTTGTTTTCTCTGTCAGGTTCCCCTTCTAGTACTCAAAAGCATCCAGCACTTTCTGAAAAGGAAGGAGGCCTGGGAAATGGTTGGACATGTCTCTGTTGTGGGCTCTGGGTGTGAGCCACAGAAGTGAGAGCTGAAGAAACCTGAGACCGTCAGGCTTCCTCGTGGGATAGTTCTGGGTTCTTAGGAAATTAGGCCTTGGCACTCAGCTTAGATGACTTCCATTTCAGTCCTATAGGTGTAAAATAAACATCTGGCTCAGAGGTTCTCCACTGAGGGCCACCATAGGTCAGTGTCGAGACATTTTTGGTTGTCACGCCTGGGGGCAGTGCTGAGACTAGTGTGTGCACATTCATCTAGTGGGTGCGGGTGGGTTGCTGCTGACATGTAACATGCACAGGGCAGCTCTGTCACAGAGAATGATCCAGCCCCGAATCTCAACATGATGGAGGCTGAGAAATCCTGATCTAAGTGACAGCTAACTAAGCAAGGCCTTGGCGTTCGGAAGCGTTGCCTGACTTCCTTCTTTCCTTTTTGAGTCATGGTTTTGTTGAGTTCTTGAAAGTGATACACCTGCTGCAAATAAAATCACGGGATAAAGTTGGCGAGGGGTGGCCAGCCAGCCTCCAACCCCTGCCTGATGTTGGGGGTGTGGCTGGCCATCCTCCAACTCCTGCCTGACGGGGGAACACAGTGAAAAGCAAAAGCACCTGGTGTTTTTAGGAGACAGGAGACATAAGAACTGAATATGTGGGCAGATTTGGAGGAAGAAAGAAATGAGCCCCAATGACCTGCTTCAGTTTTCTATTGAAAAAAATGCAACTTGGAAGCTCCATTTTTTTTTTTAAAGCACATCCTTTAAAAAAATTGCCCAGTGCATTTGGAAGTAGCCTTCCAGAAACCTTTGGGATTTATGACCCCAAAGTGTGCTTATGGGTGCTCCCAATGAACCTTTAGGTGTAACGTGGATAAAATGTGGAATGTGCCATGACTCCTGCCTCTTAAAAGCTTACAGATTCCAGAAATGAAACCAGTTCATGCATAAAATATCTTCTCTCAGAGCACGGTCATTTTCATGCTTCCCCTTGTGTGAGGATCAGGGTTATAAAGTATTGTGGTTATACCAGAAGGTCCTCAACTGTGTGGAAAGAGGCTCCTCTATTTATAGCTCTCCCCATCGTGACTTACAGCATATGCGTTAATCTCCCCGTGAATTCTGAGCTCCCAAATGCCGAAGGAGATATGCTAAACCCTTTCCCCGTGGCGTTCTTCCAGACAAAATTTAAGAGACACCAGAGGATAGCACATTTATACTGAGCTTGCAGTTTCCTAAACATGAAGAAGATGAACGGCTCTCAGTTAAGCAGCACGGGTCAGATAGCTTGAAATTGAATATTTGAGCTGACATGGGAGAGACATACTGTGAGTGGCCCCATGAAGTTAGCTGGATCTCTAAGCTTCCTAAGACACCATGATTAGAAATAGATTGAGGTCAGGGTATGTGGTCCTATTTGAATTAATGAAAAGCCAAATTGCTCCTCAGAGTGCTGGTTTTTGTGCTGCGTGTCAGACCACTGGGTTTTGTGGGGGTTTGAGACGCCCTTTGCTGAGGTCGGGGGAGCAGCTGGGCTCTGTCCTTTTCTCACCTTGCGTCTTCTCTCTCTTATAGTTTGAGATTCCAAATACGATTTCGGTGGAGAATAACAAAAAAGGACACTGTTTTTAATTCAAAAGGCAAGGCATGGTTAATTAAAACATTGATGTGAACTGTTTTAAAAGAAAAAAATAATTTGTTTACTTTTGAGTGCTGAAGAGGCTTGGCAGAGTGGAAAGTAAATGGGCTTTGCTATTGATCAGACCTTGGTCAAAATCTATGTGCCACTTACTAGTCCCGTGACCTCAATCCTGCTGATTCTTAGTTTCCTTGTCTTTAACATGGGGATGGTAATTCATACTTTCAATGGGCACTGGGAGGTCATAGAGAATGACACCCACAGCTCCCTTTGATGGCAGCTGTGGCAGAGGGTCCAGACAACGGGTCTGCTTAAACAAAGAGGTGGGTAATGATGGCAGATGGTGAATGGAGGTCTTGGTTCCCCCACCGCAGGTCCCTACTGATGTTTCTAAGCCTGGAATCATTTAGAGTTCTTTGGTAGTAAGCAATAGAAATGAGCTCTGTCTATTTTAAGCAAAAATAATTTGCCTAAAGTCTGCTGGGTGGCTGGAATGGACAGGAATGCTGTAGGATCAGGCTCTCGAGCCAGAGAGAAACCAGGGCAGCCCCCTTCAAAGAGCAGAATAGATGGGCAAGTTGTTGGGCATTTCCAGTGGAAATAAGCTGATGCCCTTTAGTTTTTCTTTCTTCCCTGATCTGACTCCTTCTAACTTTGTTTGGGTCACAAGCCTGGTTCTTAAGGGAGGACAGAGCACTTAGACTAAAATGCATGAAACCTGTGCACAGTGGGGCAGAGGTGAGCTCTGCAAGTACACCCAGGTGTTGTTAGGATGTGGGAAGGGATGCTGGGAGCCAAAATGCTAACAGTGCACTGCAGGCTTCATCTGTCCCGAGCTTCAGAACACCTTGCCTAACCCAAAGCCATCCTCCTCTCTTAAGTTTGCTTCCTTCAGCCACCCTTGGCTGCCAACTGGATAAAAAATATGGTCAGTCCCAAGTCAGCTGCCCCTGCTTGTTTATCTGAAGTCAGGATTTTACGGAAGCATCGGCTGCCATGGCAAATATTCTTGTCATCACCAGGCAGGCAAGTGACATACGCTACCATCTCAGGGAGTTAGAGAGTCTTTCTAATGATGCACTCCAAAAACTTGATCTGAGATCTCACAAGTTTCCAAGTTAATTAATAACCAGGGTCCCCAGAAACATGAACAAACATTCATTCCCAACATCTTTCCTAAGTAGGTCCTCAATATGTGGAGTTGGGATGAAACCTGAATGAATGATTGGCATGCATGCTCTGATGCAAATGCCCGGCTCCCCTACGTGTTCCCTGTGCAATGACAGCTTTAGTATTCTGTTGGGAAACGCCTCAGATTTGTTTTAATGGTATCGTATTCTGTAAGACAGTATGAAGCAATCTAGGAAAAAATGAACAATACAGGCATATAGGCTAATTAAAAAAAGCTTGCAAAACTAAGAGAAACAAACAGCCTCTGAGTTTCATGCTTATGAAATATTTATTCAGTGCCAAAGAAGATGCTGAAGTCGGAAATGAACTTTGCAAAGTAATTACTTTTGATCCCGGCAAAATCCATTCAAAGGCCTTCAGGTAAACATCATCTTTGATGGGCGGAAGGTGGGTTGTAAAGCAACATTATATTTTTAAAGGAAACAAGGAATGTGTCCAAGTAAGCCACTTGTCCAGGGCACTCTGGAAAGTGTTCCTGGGTGGAACTTCCTAGATGTGCTCATTGCTAGCAGTGCAGAGATATAAATAGGAGGAAGATGAGATATGATGAGATGGCAAATAAGAAAGCCACAGATAGCACGACCATGAGAGGGGTCTGCTTTTAAGGAAGACCATGAGAGGGGTCTTCCTTAAAAGACTCTAAATGATGCACACGTATTTTAAAAGAGAGTACGTGCCACTAATTTTGATATAGATCTTTAAAATGACATTAAAATGGAAATACACTCAAACTAGGCATCTCCTGGGAAAATGTCAGTAGTTATGTTACATTTGTTTTGCGTTTCGTTCCAGTGCTCCTGTGAAAATAGCTTTATCTTCAATACTCCCAGTGTGGAAGAATACAGTTGTAGGGAGAGGGGAGTATTTGTTTTTTTCAGTTTTAAATGAATTCTCCAGGGAGGGTTTGCTCTGTGTGATACATGCAAGCCTTTTCAAGAACTGAGCTAACCTGGATATTGATTCCAGGGGCATGTGTTTGCCTGTATTCTTTTATCTTTAGATTTTAGGTCCTTTTAGAGGAGGCCAGGGTCCATTCCCAAGCTTAAGAAGTAACATCATTGACCAAAGAGCCCTGTAACAAAACCCAGGGTTCTAAGTTCACATGTGGCTCATACCCCATAAGACTTAATTTCCTGGCTCTGAACCAGAGTCCAGTTGCAGATGACCTGATAGCTTCAGGGGATGTCCCAGGGCTATTCATTTCTCTTTAAAAATTTTAAATCCATTTATTTGTTTTCGAATTGACAAAAAAAGTATGTATTTACCACGTCCAACGTGGTGTTTTGATATATGTATATGTGCCGGGCGCGTGGCTCACGCCTATAATCTCAGAACTTTAGTAGGCCAAGGCAGGCAGATCACGAGGTCAGGAGATCGAGACCATCCTGGGTAACATGGTGAAACCCCGTCTCTACTAAAAATACAAAAAAATTAGCTGGGCATGGTGGCAGGCGCCTGTAGTCCCCGCTACTCGGGAGGCTGAGGCAGGAGAATGGCGTGAACCCGGGAGGCGGAGCTTGCAGTGAGCCGCACACCACTGCACTCCAGCCTGGGTGACAGAGTGAGACTCCATCTCAAAAAAAAAAAAAAAAAAAAAAAAAAAAAAGTATATGTTGGGGAATGGCTACATTGAGACAATTAACATATACACTACCTCACACCCTTATCAATGTTTGTGGTGAGAACACTTCAGATCTACTCTCTGAGCAAGTTTTCAAATTCCAATACATTGGTATAACCATAGTTGCCATGTTGTACACAGGGACGCTTCTTATCTAGGTTCATGTACACACAACTTCACCATCTCATTCCAGGGGCATGTCAATATCAAGTCTAATGGAAGTAGGTTCCCATCTATAAATTCCCCACGTGAAAAAAAAAGAGTAAAACATTTGAGGCCACCTCTTTGCTTCCATAAAACCCCGAAGACATTTTCTTATAACTCAAAAGTCATTTCTAGAACACTGCTCTTGAAACCCTCCTGCTGAAGTCTTGGGGCAGCACTTAAAGAAAGAAAAAGAAAAAGAAAGAAAACCAAAACTCTCTTGTCCTCCTCAATTCATAGGGAGAAGTGCAATTCTACCTCACCTTTTTAAAAGAGGAGCCTGGAATTGGCCTATCCGTCTTTTTCTCTGTTGGATCACGGAGCAGAAAGGAAGGTGAGCAGAGATTCAGAATAGTAATAAAGGTCAAATCATCCTCCAAAGAGGGCTAGAGACTAATCTCCGCCTTTGTAATTGGAGCGGTTTTAGATTTTGAGGGTGTGCTTTGGAAGGTCTGGAGACAAAGCTGGAGGTGTTTTCTCTGGGGTTATCCCATAGAGCTGATCCTCGCTACTCCTTCAAACTGGAGGAGTGGTGAGGGCTGCTTCCATCTATGACGAATGCTACCCAATGCCTAATGCAAACTAGCCCTGAGCACCAGCTCTGTGCATAGAGGAGACATTAGGAAGCTCCCAGGGACTACTGGTGGGGGACCGGGGCAGTGGGTCAGAGGAGGCCAAGAGGCCAGCTGGGGTGGGATTTGCAGTTAGAAGCAAAAACACAAAGAAACCTGAGAGTGCAGGGCCACGAGCAGAAACGGTCAAAGACCAGAGGAGATCTGGATATATCTCCTATACCAAACATCACATCCTAAAGAGACAACAAAGCGTAAGAGGCTGGGCAGCCTCGTAAGAGCTTATGTTGTCCCAGAACCTCCTCTGTGGAGCTTCTGTGGTATGCAGGTCACTTGCTTGATACTTTGCCCCCTGCCCCCGTCCTGATACTGTGAGGTAGGTCTTGCTCCCACCTCTCACGGATGAGCTAACTGAAGCTAGAAGGCTGAAATCACATGCCAAAGGTGTTAAAGTCCCATTGGTCTTATTGGAAGGGCCCCAGCCTCTGTGTCCCACCACCCTGCCTTTCAACTTCAGCCAAATATCCTTACAGGCATTTTGTTATAAGACGCTTGGCAAAACCCATTTTCTCCCTGAGATTAAATAGATTCACTCGCTCACCTTGCTACTTTGTTTGCTTTGTGGAATACTGGATTCTTTGACTACATCCTTCCCTTCCACGAGGAAGATGGGAAAGGACCCCGTTCTCCCTCAGCAGATGTGACAGTCTTGCTAAGTGACAGTGGGAAGTAATTAGCACCCCGAGTCCCACTGCCTGCAACCTGTCGGCAGCAGTTCCCACGTTCCCTGTCAAACGGGGCTTCTAAGCGCATGGATAATTCATGGTTACGTTCTACCTATAGGTAGAGATTCTGCTTCGGTTGTTATTGGAAAAAGCCCAGCTTAGTGGGTGAGGCAGGTTTCCTTCTGAAAGGGGGTTTTGCACATAGAGCTAACAGGCCGATGACCAGCTCAGATGGGCTCTTTGGGACACACAGAGACACCCCAGCAACCAGCCCAAAGCAGAGCCCCAAGAAGGGCTAAATTGGTTTGGGGGTTGCCCCGTTTGTCCTTAGATACGCTGCAGTAGCTTTTCAGGTTTATTCATTTGCCCAATATGTTTTTAAGGAGCATCACTGAGTGAATGATGAACCCGGGATTCCGTTCCTCAGTCATCAATATGGACAGACAGACATCATCTCTTCTTCACTGGGACATTCTATATTTCGCTTTACTTCTCTTGGGCCCCTTGCTGTTCCCTGCCTCATGATTCAGTTGGTCGAGTACCTGTCTGTTTCCCTGTGGCTATCTATATATTCCATCATCATTCTCCTGTCACTACTGCTCCAGCCTCTGCTCCTCCAGGTCCTCCCAAGCCACTTTGTAGACATGACCTCATTCACTGCAGCTCTCCCTCTGAAGGAGACCTAGCACCATCTTCAGTAGCCTAGGAGACTGAGGCCACAGTGCGGATGTAACTCGCTCGAAGTAATGTGGTAGCTCTGAGATGCAGTGAGACCTTGAACCCAGGAAGTCAGCTCCACAGCGCACGCCATTTCCACCTTCTGCACTGTCTTTCTGTGCCCAGCATCCTGCTGGGCACATGGGACACATTCAAATACCTATTGAGTATAAACAAGTCTATTGAGTATAAACAAGTCTGAGTTACTGGGTCTCTAAAGGCTAACATGTTACTCTTTCTAGGGATCTTTTGTAGGAAGTGATTTGTTTTTCAACAAAAAGCAAGGGAAAGAAATGAAGAGCTTTCCCAGTAAAAAATTACATGGGATCAGACACATCCTACATTGTTTTTGTTTTTGGTTATGTCAAGAGGCTCCAACCACTTGCCTATCACCAAGCACTGAGTCTGGGCCAGGCACTGGTGAGCGGTTCACATTCCTCAGCTCAGCTAACCCATGAGGTCATGCTGCTACCATCATTGGACACATGTCAAGCTGGCCCAGGTCCCATGATTAGTAACGGCGGAACTCAGAGTCACTGGAGCTCTCCCCTTGGCATGTTCACTTATTGACCAAATGTTGATTGGGCTGATACTGTGTGATAAGTTCAGGGACTATAGGATCAACTTAGTATGAACACCTTCACCCTCTCCCAGGTGGGCATTTGTGTTCTGGGTGTTGTCCATGCTGGACGTGACAGCATCTCCCACTGAGCCAGGTCTTCCAGGGCTAAGGCCAGCTTCATTTGAAGGCACAGCCTTGCTATATCATGTGAGTAGCAGGTGGTTTGCTGCAGGTCAGGGGGCTTATTTTCTAGACTCCTAACCTGTGAGTGGGTTGGTAGAACATCTGCCTGCAAATGTATTGAAAAGCTTTACCTAGATAAAAATGGAGTTGTTGTAACATGTACCCAATACCTTTCTTCTCTGTCTCACTACCTCTAGATTAATCTGATGTCAAGTTTTTGGATGTTATGAGCAACCACCTCATTTATTTTTTATGATTGCTTAACCACAATGAGTAAGGTAAATTTCGTTGAAGGAATAATTCATAGTATGGCTGTTTTCCCATTGGAGGGGTTTTGTCTTCATATTCTTTCTTAGATAAGCATCAATAAGGAAAAATGGGCAACAGAACATTCCTCCTTAAGATTCAACATGGTTCATACTACGGGTCACATTCTCAATGAGCCTAAGTACAGTTTCCTCCACTTAATGTTCTTGCTCATTGGTTGTTATTTGGAAGAATAATGATGAGAATTTGGGAAGTCTTTCAGATGGAACTTAAAAATTCACATTTAATATTTATAGTGTAGAAAGGCCTACCTTGAATTTCCAAAGTCAGGGTATATAAGAATGTAGAAACTGATTCTGGGCATTGTTCAACCTGATGTAAATCAAAGTGGATGCTTTTTTTTTTTTAATTGCACATTTCATCAGGATGCAGGTTGAACCCAGAATAATAATGTGAATGCTTTACACTAGTTGCTGACTTGAACAATGCATTTCATTTACTTTAAATATTCTAGAATTCAGAGCATAGACTTGATACTTATTTATGTTGTACATTATATCATTTAGCTGCTTTTTGTAGCTCACTGAAAAAAGTCTGAGCTCTGAAGTCATGGGCTCAAATCCTGGGTCAGTTCCTTAAAAATCCTCTGATCTTGGACTGCCTCATTATCTGTGCATCAGTTTCTCCATCTGTCAAATGGAGATCATGACCATATCCCATTCACAGGGTTATGAGGATTGAAGGAGATAATTTACGGGATGTATCCGCATTGTGCCAGCCCCAAGCAGGCCCTGAATCAAAGTGCTTGTTTTGATTATTAGCTGGAGAGACTAGACTTGTGTATAGCAAAGAAGAGGTGGTTGCAAAATGCTGTGTGTGAGATGGACCAGTCAGTATGAACAGGAAAGTCTGGGAAATTACTTCTTAGAGAAGTTGAGGTTTGTGGAAGAACTGGAGGCATAGGTGGGATTTAGACAAACAGGGGAGTGGGGGCTAAACTGGGCTCAGTTCCAAGCACAGTGTGGGTGGTGGGCAGAGCACAGGCCATGTCAGTAGGTTTGTGTATTCCTGTCTGCATTTCTATTGTGCAGGATGGCTGATTTGTCTCAATGTATGTTTATCTTGTTCCTTGAGTCACATGGCCCCCACTCTCTCTGCATTTTCAACACGTCTTTCTGTTCATTTGTGTTCTGCATACAGAGACCTAGCTCCAGAAAAAAATTATGTATATTGGTTGCCTGCCATATGCTGGTGAATGGGTTAATCAGAGGTGCAGGGGTCGACCTTCCAAGAATGGAGAAAGAGAATTCAGGCCATGGTTGCAGATGCAGTTAGGGTCTTGTAGAGCAGAGGCAGGGCTCTGTGCTGGGGGTGGGGGAAGGGGTGCTGTCTTTAGAGCCTGTTTGTTATTCATAGAGGAAAGCAAAATTTTGCAGAAATAAGATAAATGTTCCATGCAATTGCACAAGTTTTCTTGTCAAATTAAAAACACAAATGGTGTAGCAGCAGCCTAAATATTTTCTGCTTGTTGTGCCACCTCCAGCAAAAAAAAAAAAAAAAAAAAAAAAAAAAAAAGTGAGAATGGGATGCAAAGGGGAAAAAAATAAGAAAAAAGAATTCTCAGCACAGGTGAAACTAAGCTTGTTGGCTTCCCAAATCTACAGATTCTGTTCCTGTGCAGTGTGGAAGGCTGCCAGGAAAGGTGTGAGAGGGTGAAATTGTTTTTGAAAATCATCTGTCGCAGCTTCTAAGAACATTTTGGTGCTGTTTGCTTTCATTATGCTGTTGGAGGTGAGAAAACTGTGATGCAGTCGACTGGCACCTAGCATTGCCCCCATCTAGAACATCTGCAGCCTGGATCTGTTCTGATGAAGTAGAAGCCACAGATCTTATCCTGAAACAGGCCAGGTGCGAGCCTCCTCTTAAAAGGAATCAACCATGGGATGTGGCATTAAGAGAAGAGAGAAGGACATCCTTACAACTGTGCCTTTCTTTCAACTCAGTCGTGCGCATTAGGCTTGTATCAGTGATGAGGGTGCTGCCTGGAAAACAGGAAACTGGAGGAAACTGCTGGAACGTGCTGAGGAACCCATCGCTGCCTGTGGCCTGCAGCAAGAGACTGATGGTGGACCGTAGGGGCCAGGAAGGTGCAGGAAGCCCCTGCTGCTGCAGGAGAAAGGATGAGGGATAGTTATCTTCCACCTTCCAAATCTCGCAGGAAGACCTCTTCTAGGTGGAATCCAAACCAGATTCCTTCTGGAAAGGGATTCTGGAAAATGTAGTTCTCGAGCTTCCAGCCTCTGAGATAACCAAGGACAATTGCTGGAGGGGAGGGTGTTGCTGAATACCAAGGAAGGATAGCAGGTGTAGTTGCCCACATGGCCCCTCGGCCTCCACATCGACATCCTACCCATGTTAATTTCCAAAGAGCGATCACAGAAACATCATCATGCTTCCTCACAAAGAAGAAATGCTCACCTCCACCCCAAAAGAAAGGGTCCAGGTATCCATCTCTGAGTGATGGTCACCCTCCATATTCAGTAAAAATCACCCTCGGATAGACTGTGGCTGAAAGACTAAACCCTTAGGTTAGCCTCAGTCAATATATCTTATATAAAATAAGAGAGGAGGGGAGATCAGGGCAAAGAGATACTGGGTTATGTATGTAAAAACGTACACAATAAGGCAAACGAGAAACGCTGTGTAGGTCCTAGAGTCCTCATCTCTACAAATGGTCACAAGGCTTTTGTGATGCATAATTTTAGGTGTCAGCTTGACTGGACTGAGGAATGCCTAGATGGCTGGCTGGTGAAGCATTGCTTCTAGGTGTCTGTGAGGATGTTTCCAGGGGAGATGGGCATGTGAGTGGACTGAGCAAGACCCCCCTCAGTGTGGATGGCCACTGTCAAATTGACTGGGGGCCCAGTTGGGACAAATAGGTGGAAGGAGGGATTCTCACTTTCTCTTTTTCTCTCTTTCTTGGTCTCAGTCTCTGTTCCCCACTTCCTGAGTGGGACGCTCAGTGAGGATACAGTTAGCTGGTGAGGATACATAGAAACTAGATCACTCCTACCTTGCCCATGGGAATATAAAATGGCACAGCCACTCTGAAAAGCAGTTTGGCAGCTTGTCACAAAACTAAATATGCAATTCTCCTCCTCCCTTTGAACGTCAGATTCTAGGTTCTCTGGCTTTTGGACTCTGGCACTTGCAACAGTGGCCTGGGAACTACAGGGCCTTTGACCTCAGACTGGGGACAACATGGTCTGCTTTCCTGGTTCTGAGGCCTCTGGACTTGGACTGAGCCACACTGCCAGCTTCTCCAGTTCTCCAGCTTGCAGACAGCCTTATGTGGGACCTCTCTGCCCCTGTGATCATGTGAGGCAATTCTGCTAATAAACCCCTCTCAAATATCCTATGGGTCCTGTCTCTCTGGAGAACCTGACTAACACAGCCCTATCTGGTATTTATAAATTCCTGGCCAGGCACATTGGCTCACACCAGTAATCCTAGCACTTTGGGGGGCCAAGGCAGGTGGATCACCGGAGGCTGGGAGTTCAAGACCAGCCTGGCCAACATGCTGAAACCCTGTCTCTGCTAAAAATACACAAATTAGCTAGGCGTGGTGGCATGCATCTGTAGTCCCAGCTACTTGGGAGGCTGAGGTGGGAGAATTGCTTGAACCTGGGAGGCAGAGGCTGCAGTGAGCTGAGATTGTGCCATTGCACTCCAGCCTGGGTGAAAAGGTGAGACTCTGTCTCAAAAAAAAAAAAAAAAGAAAAAAAATCCTCTTCCCACTACAATCCATGCTCTTGCTGCTCTTAGCCATTGCAGTTCCACCCAACATTTCATTCCTGAGGGGACTGTGCTCTCAGTGGTCTTGTGTGTTTTGAGATTTCTATGGTTTTCCATGTGCAAGTCCTAAGAAGAACCCCAGAGAGTCCCTGGGCTTCCACTTTTCCCTTCCCCTAGGGCAGCAGCCATGTTCCTCTTATAGAACTACCTCAGTGGGCTCAGCCAGCATGGGGGGCCTTCTTTTGCCTTTGGAGGCACAAGGAGTCTCAGATTCTTGCCCCACAGTCTTAACTCCCAACATTGTTTCTTTGGAAACCAAGACAACTAATCTACAGGGTTGAGAGTTGCTGAGACGAGAGGTAAAAATCTATTGAATGGAGGGTTCAGTGTTATAGGGAGAGGGGCCACTTGCATTTTCACCCCTTAGTTCCCAGATCCACTTATTCTGGTGAGGGGAAAAACACCACCACATATTGGTCACTGGTCCAGAGCTTACACTGCATCTTATAGACACAGACTTCAACGTGGCAAGGTGCTGCCTCCAACGGGCCTCATCACCGAGTCTTCAAAAGGCCATTGCTCACTCTAACTGATAATAAGACTTACAGTGTAGCTGCCGTAATCAAGTCAGTGTGACATTGGCAAAGAGATAGACACGTGGATCAATGGAAGAGAACAGAGAATGCAGTGGTTAGGTCCACATAAATATGCCCAACTGATTTTTGGCAAAGATGCAAAAGCAGCTCATAGGAGGAAGAATAGACTTTCAAGAAAAGGTGTGAGAGCTGTTGGACATCCACAGGCAAGAAGAAAAGAAAGAAAAAGATAAAAAGAGAACCTCTACCTAAACCTCATCACCTTATGCAAAAATTAACTCAAAATGGATCATGGGCTAATGTAAAACTAAAGCCATACAACTTATAAAAAAAACATAAAATAAAATCTTTGGAGTTGAGGGTTAGGTGAACATTCTTAGACATGACACACAAAGCACAACCCATAAAAGAAAGAATGGATACACTGAAGCTCATCAAAATACAGAACTTTTGTTCTGTGAAAACCCATATGAAGAGGATGAAAAGAGAAGCTACAGGCTAAGAAAATACTCAATAACTATATATCCAATAAAAAATTTATACTTAGAATATTTAAGGACTTCTCAAAACTCAAACATAAAAAAATTAAGGAATCCAATTAGAAAATAGGCAAAATACATGAAGACACATTTTACTGAAGAGAATATACAGATGGCAAATAAGTATATGAAAAGATATTTAACATCATTAACCATAACAAAAATGTAGATGAAAACCACAGTGAGAAATCACTACATACCTGTCAGAATGGCTGAAGTAAAGAAATAGTGACCACACCAAATGCTGATGAGGATGCAGAGAAACTGGATCACTCACACTTTGCCCGCGGGAATATGAAATGGTACAGCTACTCGGGAAAGCAGCTTGGCAGTTTCTCATAAAACTCAATGTGCAATTACTATACCAGACACCCAACAGTTGTGCTCTTAGGAATTTATCCTAGAGAAATGCAGACTTAAATTTGCACCAAACCCTGTCCGTGAATCTTTACAGCAGGTTCGTCAATAATAACCCCAAACTGGGAAAAATCCATCTGTCTTTTAGTGGGTGAATGGTCAAGCAAGTTGTGATATATCATATCATGGAATACGACTAGACAATTGAAAGGAATTAATTGTGGAGAGTCATAAACGTGAATGAATTTCCAGGGAATTATGGGTGGAAAAAAAGCCAATACCAAAAAGTTATGTATTTTTGTATGCACGAGTCTGTTTATATAACATTGTTGAAATGACAAATTTATAGAAATGAAGAACAGATTGGTGGTTGCCAGATGTTAAGGAGTGGGGTGAGAGTGGGAGGTGAGTGTGGTTATAAAGGAATAGCCCCAGGGATGCTCTGTTCTCTGTAATGATTGTGACGGTGGAGACGCAAACTTGCACACGTGATGAGATTGCATAGAACTAAACACACCCGTGCACACACACACACCCCCCACACAGGAGCACAAGGAAACTCATGAAATCTCAGTAAAATGGATGGGTTATATCAATGTCACTTTCCTGGTTGTGATATTTCCTTTAATTTTGCAAGATTTTACCACCAGAGGAAATGGATAAAGCGTATGCAGGATCTTTGCATTATTTCTTACAGCTGCATGTGAATTTACAGTTATCTCAAAATAATTTAATTTAAGAAAAAGGATGGTGAGGTAGGTGGTAAGAACAGTCAATCTCTAAAGTGGCCCCAATGACTCACTTCTGCTATAAAAAAAAAAATCAGTGTTTCCGTAGCTATTTGTTGGATGGATGGATGATCATGGTAGGCTCACACCCTTCTCTCCCGTTGTCTGCCAGAACCGTGCGTTTGATCTTGTTGGCAGACAAATCCTGGTGGGTCTGCCCTGAGTTTTAAATTTGATGTTAAGTTTAAATCATTTTGACAAAATAAGTGAAATATTTTTTAAGAATAAAAAGTAAATAATTAAATTGTATATATGAAGGCCATTGATTGTTATGTGATGTATCTCCTGCCACCTTAATGCATCATCTTATCATTTGCATTTCTTCCTTGGATATTCCTTTAAAAGGAGGTTTGTATGAAAATAACAGCATGGCTAGTGGAAATATAAATTTATATCCTTTGCTTGAGAGGTAACATGACAACATGAATAATTTAAAAAACCCTGAAAATAACAATAACGAAAAACCGCTTGCTTAGTCTAGCAATTCAACATCTATGAATTTATCCTAAGAAAATAATTGGACAAGTGTGCAAAGATGTATGTGTAAGGATATTGACTAGGATTGTTTATAATGGTGAAAAAAATGGTAATAAGCAAAATGTCCAAAACAAACAAACAAACAAAAAACAATTTAAACGAATTGTGGTACAGTGAAACAATTGAGAAGGAAATAGCCATTAAAAACTTAAAGTATAATAAAAAAGAAAAAAAAGAAACAAGCAGAAATACATGTTCCTAAAATTCTCAAAAAAAAAAAAAAATGGTACTGTGGTTCTGTATTTGCTAAAGTGAGAGGTTGTTTCAGAATAGTGTTCTGAAAGAATCCATAGTTGTTTGCAGAATACTGAGGGTGTGTGTGGGGGGATACATGAGCATGAAAATAGGACATCATATGAAAGGGTAAAGACCCCACTGCAACTGTGGACGGGGGGAGAGTTCAGCTAATTACATAGTTTGAAAATGTATCCCTTTGAGTATTTATAATTATTTTCTGTAATAATTACTTGCATACATAAAAATATGAATGTCTCCTGAGTTATTGTGTATGAGGAATTTTTGTTTGTTATCATCTATATTTTCTAATTTGTAATAAGCTTACCACAAGGAAAAACTGAATAAAAACAGCAACATTTATTAAACACGATGAAGAAAGATAACCTAATTCTGACTTCAGAATGAGCCATGCTACCAGAAGCTAGCTGAGTCAGTCCCAGCTTCAGGCAAGTGTATTCAGGGGGCACAGATGAAGAGGTAGGGTTGATGTCCATTCCTAGGAGCTGGACATTTAGTTAGGCCAAGAAAAAAGGATGGGCCCAGAGCTCTTTGAGGGCAAAGAACATGCCTGCCTTATTCACTAGTGGGTCCTTGTATGGGGCTCAATACCAGGCTTACCAAAACATGCGTTGAGTGAAGAAAAGAAAGTGATGTCACTTGCTCAGGAAGGACGTCGGAGTGCCTGCTCTGTGCCAGGCATGGTTCTTTGTGCTTAGGAAGCCGCTGTGAATAGGGAAGCCACGGTCTTGGCATCCAGTGGGGGAATAAAGGGGCCAACCACAGAGAGAGGCGTGGGAAGAAACTACCCACGGCATGAGACAGACGGCAGTCCTGTGGGGTCACAGCAGGAAAGGACTTTCCGCGGAGGAAACATTCAAACCAAGCTGGCCTGCTGAGTCACCACCAGACATGGGATGACTTTGGAGGGGCACATTCTAGGGAAAGCAAAGAGAAAATGCAAGAGCTGCAAGGAAGAAACGACTTCAGGGCCTGGGAACAGAGAGAGGTCGGGCGTGGCCAAGGTGCTGGGTGAGGGATGTAGGCTGCACTTGGCCTTGTGGAGTCTGGGCAATTCCAGCAAGGAGCTGGACTTTATTCTGGGTGATACAGGAAGCTGTTGGAGAGCTTTAAAAATCTTTTAATTTTAGAATGGTTTTGGATTGACAGAAAACTTGCAAAGATAGCACAGACTTCCTACATACCCCTTACCCTGTTTCCCCCACTATCAACTTCTTACATTTATATGGTGTGTTTGTCACGGTTAAGAAACTAACATAGGTATATAACTACTAATGAACCCGTAAGCCTTATTCTGGTTTTACTCATTTTCAGTAATGTCTTTTTTTCTGTCTCGAGACCCCGTCCAGGGCACCGCCTTGCACCTAGTCATCATGTCTCTAGACGCCTCTGGGCTGCGATGGTATCTCAGACTTTTCTCATGTTTGATAACCTTGATGGTTTCTAGGCATCTTGGCCAGGTGTCCTTCAGTTTGAGTTTGACTGATGTCTTTCTCACGGTTGGACTGGGGTGATGAGTGTTCAAGGAGAGGCCCACAGAGGTGGCAGGCCTGTGGTCATATCTGGGCTCCTGCTGTCAACACGCCGTCACTGGTGATGGGAACCTTGGCCGCGTTGTGGGTGAGGGCAGGCACTGGAGAGATTTAACAGGAGAGGTGACCTGGTTTGCTACATCCTTTAAAAGGGTCAGTTGGGCTGAGGGAATTAGGTAATGTGAGTGAAGCATAGTAGGATGAAAGCAAAGCTGTGTTGATGACAGTGGGTGACCAGGTGGACCTGAGATGCAGATTCGTGCAGAGGTGTGTGCAGGGGTGAGTCATTGAGAGGCTCTGAATGCCAGGCTAGGGAGTTGGCATTTTATCTTAGCAGATTTCAAGCACTGGCCTCAGAGTTCTCTCTTCAATTAGAACTTTACCAAAAAAATAGCCAAAGGCAATACAAAACCTAAAGATGAATTTCCTGTGATGGAAAGTGAGACCCTGAGTACAGCGTTACTGGAGGCTCAAAGACTCCTAAATGGAAGCTCCTGGGTGGCTGAGGGCAAACCGTCAGCAAGGCATGTGACGGGCACAGCGAACAAGTGAGGCTCCTCCCCTCCTCCAGGTAGGAAGCACCTGTACCTGGATCAGGTGGGCAGAATGGAAAGTGTGAGGAAGGCAGGAAGGGCCGAAGTCAGTGTGCCTGTTGGCAGAGGTAGGGGCCAGGACAATGCCGATATTGACAGCAGTGAGAAGCCAGCACCCCCACGTGGGGAGGGAGGCATGGGCAGCAAGGTCCCTTTAGAGGCAAAGGTGGGACACCTCTGTTCCTGGGCTCCCCAGGCTTTGGGTGTCCTCTGGGCCTGGTCTCATGGAGTAGTTCAGGCTAGAGACTCAAGACTGCAGAAGACGCTGTGGTGAGGGGAGATCCACCTTTGTGTGGAGTTTGGCCACCAGTGATCTGTGCATTGAACTGAGAAACCACCTCCTGGACGCACGTTTCTTTTCACGTGAGCGTTTTTGTGATGTGGTGGTAGACAGAGCCAGATTATGACCACAGATGATTGCTCAAGAGGCGATCTGTTAAATATTTCATGTGCAGTCACAAGTGCTTGCTGTGGAGCTCCTTCTCCATCTGAGATGAGTAGGGTCTATTTGCAGGCAAGTTCCAGTTTAGTAATGAGATCATTATAATCCTGACCTCCTCGGAAGGATCCTTCACACCAGAGCAAGGCACTTCTCTGAATCCTCTCCACCTCTTTCCAGCATGAATTTAGTTCTCACAACTCTCAAAGGAACTCCCATTTCCTGTTTCTCCTCTACTCCTGACCTCACTGTCACTCCCCTTAGCAAAGTTCTTCCGTCCTTCCAGACTCCTTCACGATGCCTTCACTTCATCTCACAAATGAGAGGCTGAACACCTGCTACCTCCACACACTGCGCTTTGTCCCTTCAGGGACAGAGCTGGGGCCTGGTTTCAGCTCATAAAGAGCTCACAGTCTTATGCTGTTTCTTGGACCAACAGAGTCAGAAATAGCAGAGGTGCTTGTGAGCACATAGAATGTTCTGGAGCCCATCTCAGATCTTTAAATGAGACACTTTGGGGTCAGAGTCTGGCCTCCTCATTTTACTACACAAGACCCCTGGCTTGATTGGGGGTTCACCCTTACACCAAACTCCTAGAGTGCTTGATGGTTTCATTCTCTGTGGTAGTTGATCTTAGGTGTCACCTTGACTGCCCCTCTGGGTGCCCAGGTTAAACATTGCTTCTGGGTGGGTCTGTGAGAGGCCTTCCCAAAGAGATTAACATATGAGTTGCTGGACTCAGCAGAGTAGATTGATCTGCCCCACAGGGATGGGCATTACCCAATTTGTTGAGGGCCTGAATAGAACAAAAGATAGAGAAAGGAGGAATTTGTGCTTTTTCTTGACTCCCTGCTTGAGGTGGGACATCTCATCTCATCTTCTCCTGCTATCGCAATAGGATTTACACCTCACCTCCCCTGCGTCTCAGAGCTTTGAACTCCAATTATACCATGGGCTTTTCTCGGTCTCCAGCTTGCTGATGGCAGACTGTGGGACTTCTCAGCCTCCATCACCGCCTGAATCAATTTCTTTTTTCTTTTTTTTTTTGGAGACAGAGTCTTGCTCTGTTGCCCAGGCTGGAGTGCAGTGGTGTGATCTCCACTCACTGCAACCTCTGCTTCCTGGGTTCAAGTGATTCTCCTGCCTCAGCCTCCCGAATAGCTGAGACTACAGGCACACACCACCACGCCTGACTAATTTTTTGTATTTTAGTAGAGACGGGGTTTCACCGTGTTGCCCAGGCTGGTCTCAAACTCCTGAGCTCAGGCGATCTGCCCACTTCAGCCTCCCAAAGTGCTGGGATTATAGGCATGAGCCACCGCGCCCAGCCACGAGTCAATTTCTTATAGTGAATCTCCCCACCCCCTGTGTGTGTGTGTGTGTGTGTGTGTGTATACATATACATATATAATATCTCCTATTGGTTCTGTTTCCCTGGAGAACCCTGACTAAACAACCTTCCTAGAGAATCTAGAAAGTAGACTTTGCAGGAATATTTTCTCCCTCTTGCTGGTTGTTCTGTCTTGTGTGAACCCTGGAAGAGCCCATTCTCCAAAACAGCTCCTGAGCACCTAACTGGGCCTAGTTTCCAAATACAGCCAAGCAGCCATTTGCTGACTAGAGGCCACACACATACTCTGTGTTCCAGGAAAACACATACCATTGCCGTGTAACTTAGGGACATTCAGGGCTGTTTTTTCCTGTTCGTGCCACCTGAGTTGGTAGCTGTGGCAAAACCTTATTTTCCTCCTTGACCTGAGCAATAGACTGTGACAGCATCGGCCAATCAGAACTGAGCAGTTTACATCCCGCAATTGCATAAGTGGCCCAGAGTGGGAAGCTGGGTGGGAGCTTTCTCTATCAAAGACAACCACTCTCTTGGTTCTCTCCAGGCCCATCTTTGTTTTGTACTGAAGGCTGCCTCTCCCCAGTTTGCAAACTGCTTGTGGAAATAGAGTCTCTCTTAACCTAATGCTTCTTTCTCAGGTGTCTGGTTAACACTTGTGCATGGTGGGCATTCTGTCTATATTTGTTGGGCAGATGTGTGTGTGGATGGTGGTTAAACTTTCCCAGACAGAGTTGGCATCTCCTCTGGGGTAAGGAGTTGGTGACATGCAGGTACCTGAGGCCCTGCTGTGGGTGCATGGGCTGTGATTGTCTGTAGACCACGTTAACTTAAACTTCTTGTCTAACACATAGAGTGGGCACCTTCCTGGGAAACCCTGGAAAAGCAGCAGATAGGACCGGCTCTCAGCAGTGACGAAAAGCAATAAGAGGACAAAATGTGGTACTTTACACAATGGAGTACTATTCAGCCATAAAAAAGAATAAGAACCTGTCATTTGCAACAACAGGGATGGAATTGGAGGTCATCATCTTAAGTGAAATAAGCCAGGCACAGAAAGACAAACATCACATGTTCTCACTTATTTGTGGGATCCAAAAATCCAAACAATTGAACTCATGGAGATAGAGGGTAGAAGGATGGATACTAGAGGCTGGGAAGGGTTGTGGGGGTGAGGAGGACGGACATGGGGATGAATAAGACCTAGTGTTTGATAGTACAATAGGGTGAGTAGAGTCAATGATAATTTAATTGTACATTTAAAAATAGCTAAGAGTGTAATTGGATTGTTTGAACACAAAGGACAAATGCTTGAAGAGGTAGATACTCCATTCTCCATAGTGGGATTATTGTGCATTGCATGCCTGTATCAAAACATCTCATGTTCCCCATAAATATATACACCTACTGTGTACCCATAACAATTTAAAAAAACGATTAAAAGTCTAGATATAATTTAAAAAAGAGGAAACTGTCTTTGTGTGGAGGCCCGCTGAAGACAGATACTGCATCAGGCACTTGGCAGCCTGGTTTCCAGTAGCTTCTGAACCCAGTGGAGTAGACTCTGTGGCCTCATTTTACAGATGAAGAATGGAGGTGCAGAGATATCACGGCTCCAGCTTTGTCAGGAGGACCATGGAGGTCCAGGGGCTGGAGGTCTGAATATTTAATAGAGGGATTTGAGTAACCATGGAAGTTAGCCTGGAGAGAGATTTGGGAGGCAGGTAAGCCTAGCGTTCACTGTGGGGGCAGATGCCTTCCCCATCTGTGCAGAAGATTCGCCCAAATGGCCGTGATGACATGCTCCTACCTGCTTCCTAATGGACCTCAGAGAATTAAACAGCAAGGACAACAGCGAATGTTGTCTCTCAGACCCTTGACTTTTTCAGGACTGCCTGACTTTTCTTTGTCCTTGTTTGTCTTCAAGTCAAGTCAGCTCAACCCTGATTGAGCACCAGCAATGAGTCATGTCTGTGAAGGCGACACGGCCCCTGTCCTTGAAGAGCTTCGAGTTTGGTGACCGTCACTTCAACGGAGTTGGGCTGGACACAGTCATATGTATATGCCAGACATGAGGCTTTGTTCTCATTACAATAATTGCCCTGCATTATTCTAGCAATTAAACTTCTTGACATGTGTGGATGCATGTTCCCAATTTTTTCTGGCCTCTACTGAACACAATGTGAATATTTGAGCAGTCCTAAAAAATTAAATAATTATGCAAACTGAATTAGGAGAGCATAACATTACCAATCAGAGTAATGTGGCTTTGTAATCCAGTGTGATGTCATATGAATCTACAAATTAGGAAGCATGTCAGAGGAGGAAACCACACCCTTTATTGTTTTGCCTTAAATTGCTTAAAACTAATCTTTTCCATGAGCCAACAGCTATCTCTCATGTTTAATAACGCTCCTCCCTGCCCAGATGAAGCTAACTAAATGATGTTGCCCCCTGCACCTGCAAATGCCTGGTGCCAGGGCAGGGACACAGGGAATGGCAGAAGCGGAGACCAGATGTTGGCTGAGGCATTGATTTATGGGCATGACCTTCTATGTGCCCTGAGGATGGCCGAGAGCAGGGTTTGATGAATGCAGTGCTCTGTGTGAGGAGTTCTAAGGTGACAACAAAGATTCTATCCTCTGGAGGGGCAAGCCCTATTATTAGGTTGCTGCAAAAGTAATCACAGTTTATGCAGTTGTAATGGCAAAAACAGCAATTACTTTTGCACCAACCTAATACCACACAGAGGAGGTGCAAATGTCTGCCACCAGGGCAGGTGCAGGTGATGGGGCCAGAGAAAACTCAGATGTCTCCAATCCGTGCAGAGTAGGGAAACAGAAAAAGCTAAGTGGGGAAAGTGAGATTGCTATCACACAGATGCATGTCTTAGGTTTTCTGATTCCATTCCTCATGAATTGCATTAAGTAATCAAAGTGTTAAGCATGAAATGTGGGTATGCTGTCACCAGGTGGCAGCAGCATCCACTCTCCAAAATGCATTTTGTTCAAACCTAGTATGTACTGAGTATTCTGAGCACATAGCAGAGACTAAGGCAAAAAGTCTCTGGCATTGCGGAGCTTAGAAGCTAATGAGGTGGCAGGTGCTTACACTTTAGAAACTGTTGTGAGGAATAGCTAGTGGTAGTTAAATGATATAGTGATAGTTAACAGAGAGAAAAGCTTTTCTCTCACTCCAAGCTATATTTTTATTATCACTATTAACATAAATAGAAAATAAATATTAACAGTTATTAAATAAGCAAAAGATAATGTTGCATTTAGTTATACGATTAAGTAGAGGTTTTCAAATATTTTTTAGCTTTGTGCAACCGAAATTATATGAGGAAGCAAAAACCACAAATACAGAAAATAAGAACTTTTCTGTTTGAACAGAAACGAGGACACTGGGGAGGACTTTCCAACGCAGGCCAGACTTTTAGGGGCTCGACAGAACACAGCTGGAGAAACATCCACACCATACGCGGTTTCACCTGCCACACGGCAGCCCGGGTGCCCGGATCACTGTGGGTGGAGACTTAGGCTCACGGGCAAACCTCTTCCGGGTTCCGCTCCGGGTGCTGCCTCCCTGTCCATTGGGAGCCCTTTTGCGTTTCAGATGCTCCCAGGCTCTCCGGCAGTTTAAAGACTTAACTCAGCAGCTTTCAGGGCCTGTGGTTAAGGGGCTCCGAAAGAACTGTTGCCGGTGGACCGGTTCAGGGTCTTGACTTCGCCACACAAAAGAACTTGAGAGCACGTCCAAAGTAAAGGTAAGCAAGGGAGTTGATTGCACAGCGAAAGTGCACTCTGCCACCTGATCGGAGCGGCCGCTCAAAGGCGAGGCAGTGCTGGCCGACACTGGGGAAACCCCCTTTATGGGGGGTCTTACATGATTATTCATGAAGGGCTGGGAAGGGGTGTCGCCCTTAAGCATGTTCTGGGCTGTCTCCTGGTGGCACATGTGCTGTGGTTGTGCATGCTAGTACACACATCGCACGTCTCATTAGCATCGTAAATCTCCACCCAGTTCTTTAGTATTGAGCGCAGGTCAGCCCAAGGACACTCATCTTGGGTTTCTGCACTTGGATGAATTCGCGGATTTTTCCTTCTGCTCTTCTGCCTCGTTGCTGCGGGATGGTCTAACCACGAGCCTGGGATGCGGCTTGTGCACCGCACGTGGCTTGTTCTCGCCATCTATTTTGCAAGTTTGCTCTCCTTTAAGTGAGGCTATGACCACCCTCTCTGACCTACCTCAGAACCTGTTGCTTAGCTTCAGAAATCCAGCCTGGTGCTGGGCTTCCTAACAGCCTGAGGTCAAGCGATGCCCCTGAGACTTAACTGCCCTTGGAGACCAATTTTCAGCAACAGAAAAGAATGAAAATAAAGTTCACATGAGGGCTAGAGCTGCTGGCAATGAGAAGGTCCTGTGACTATTTTTATTACCACTTCAACGATAAGGAGGTGACCTTTCATTCTCATTTCTCTCTCTCTAATATTTTGCATTCTCCAACTATTATCTGTAAGAACATCTTAGAGCATTTGAAAAGCAGAGAAAATATATAATAAAAACCACAACCAACCACACCATCTTAATGATAGCACTATTATTTTGTAATTCCAGTATCTTTGCCCAAGGTTTATTACTTGTTGAGTATTTGCAATTGTCCTCAGTAAAATTCTGAGACATGATTTTTAATTTAACATACCTTAAGATTTTTGTTTGCAGGTGGCTGAATTTCTTCAGAAAAATTATTTTAAAGGCTACTCAACACTGAACAGTTAGTATTCATTCAGGTGGCCATTCTCTGACGCCTGTATTGCTTCCATCTGTTGGGAAATGAAGCCAGTGGAGAATATTGTTTTCCTTTTGCTAACAACAACATCCGTTAGGACAGATCTCCACATGTCTGATTGCTGGGGCCGATGACACAAACATTGACAATAGCACTTCACGCGTGTTGACTGATGATTTCCAAAAGCTTATCTTCCCAGCTGGCAGTTTGCCAGATGCTTCTACAAGTAGATGGGAATGCCAAGTTCATCACACTGTTGCCAGCACTAGGTGTGTCCACTACATTTTAATGCTAGTGTAATAGGCAAAGGGGACCTGCTGTCTGTTTCACCATTCATTTCTTTGCATGGTTGTCAGGTGGGACATTCCATTCTCCTGGAGAGGCCAGATCGCTGTGTCTCCCGGGAGGCCCTGGCAGAAGCTGCTCTGGTGTCCGGCTCCTGTGTGAAGCCTCCCCCATCCCCCACTCTTGGAACAGACTTCTTTTCTGCCCGTTAAACACTCCTAACATCATGCATGGGTCTTTGCTATGACACAATTGTTCCCCATTCTGCATCGTCATGAGGCTGTCTACATCCTTTCTCTCTCCTGGGCAGGGCTCTGGCTCTGCAGGGGAAGGGGACGTGTGTTACTCTCTTAGTCCCCTGCCTTGTCCAGCACAGCACTGTACATGCCACAGAGGCCCCACAGAGCTTGATCAAAAACTAACAATGATTAAACCAAAATTATGAATGGACAAAAAATTTCCATCAAGAAACTTCAACATTTTAATGTTCATGGGGGGGGATGTAGGGTAAATGCACCTGATAGTAATAACTTAAGCATACCCTTAGAATGACCTTGTATGGCAGATGCGCCTAAATGTGTGTTCCGTGCTAGGGAATCCAGGAGTGGCCAACTCGGACATTCATTCTGTGATTTCCCTGTTCAACCCACCATCATTGAACACTCTCCCTGCACCTAAGCCCCTAATAAAACCCCATGGCTTGGTTGCTAGCTCTGGGTCTCTTCTTCGGCCTTCCTATTGAGCTTAATACGGGGTTCAGCACAACCGTGGAACAAAGAACAACAAAAAATTGGTGATCTTAGCTCTAGTTTTCTTTCCTCCCTGAATCACATATGAAGGGAGTCATGTGGCCTTTCAGCCTTATCCCATTTGAAAACAGAGGCTGTAGGATCAAATCTCAATCCCCTTAGTCCTATATTTAGGAGTCAAACTCTGATTTGTTCATGGGGCTGTCATCAGATAGCAGAGCACACAGGGCAAGGTGGTGCAGGAAGCTGCTGGACACTCTGCCTGCCTTATCCAAATAGTGAGGTTACATGGGGAGAGCTGTGGTCCTGAACTTATTGATTCACTTGAGTGTTTTTTAGGGACCTACTATGTGCCAAGCATTGGGCTGCCTCTGATAGTGAAGGTAGAATGTGATCAATAATAGGTGTGTTTAACAACACTGTTGTCTGACCTACTTATGATGTTAGATCTTGATGTCAGGAAAGCCAGCTGATCAGAGTTGCCACTCAGAATTTGGCCTCACTAGTAATTTCTTCATTGTATAAAGCAGTGCTTCTTGTGCACTAGCAAGCATCAGCATCACCTGGAAGACTCGTTAAAACACAAATTTCTGGATCCACTCACTGAGTTCCTGCTTCAGTAGATCTGGGGTGAGAGCTGACAATTTGCATTTCTAACACATTTGCAGGTGATGTTGCTGGTCTGGGGAAACAACAATTTGAGCGCCACTGCTGTCAATTGAAATAATAACAGTTCCCATATGTAGGCGATTTACCTGTGCCAGGTGTTATGTGGACAGCTTTACTTGCCTTATCTCAATCTCCAGAGAGACTTACAAAGGAACTATTGATAGCTTTAATATCTGAGATGAGATATCTGAGAGTAAAAGCTATGAAAACCCTATTGAAGCTGGCACAGTGAGTGGGATTGGGGCTGAGCCCCCGTCTCTCTGGCTCCAGTCACACTGCTATCCATGCTTGGTGCATCCACCCGGTTACCAAGCCACTCTACCTCCTTGAGGACCCTTCTCCCCAATTACCAACGAGTCACCTTCAGATAACACTGTGCCCCTCACAGGCAGTGCAGATGCCACCTAACAGAACATTCCCAGTTTCTCCTTCAAATTCTTGGGATGTTGTTGCTTTCACCCCACTTCTCCATGTGCCATAATCACTCAATAAATTGTTCCTGTCATTTTAAATGATTGCCTTTTAAAGATCAATAAAAAAGATCAAAGATTATATTTTATCTTCATGATTCCTTCATGATGCCCTTCCTTTCTTTATGGAGATCTGTATTTCTGACCTCTTCCTTATTCCTTCTCCCTGTAGAACTTTAAACAATTTTTTCAGAGCCGGTCTATGGGCTGTGAATTTCATCTAGTTTTTGTTTGTCTGAGAAAGTCTTTGTTTCTCCTTTACTTTTGAAGGATGATCTTTCTGGATAAAGAAAGGGTTTTCTTTTTTTTCTTTCAAGACTAAATGTTTCATTCCATTCTCCCATGGCTTGTGTGGTTTCTGATGAGAAGTCTGCTGTGATTCTTTGCTCCTCTCTAGGTAAGAAGTTTCTCTCCCAGCCCTTGTCTTATTTCAAGATTTTCTCTTAGTCTTTGGGTTTTCTGCAGTTTGAACATAATATATCTAGGGGTGTGTGTTTGTGACTTTTGTTTATTTGTTGCTTGTTTTGTATTTATCAGTTCTCTAGGTCTATCATTCATTTTGAAAAGTTATTAGCTATTACTACTTTGAACACTTATGTGCTGTTCTCTCTTTTTCTGGTATTCCAATAACACATACACAAAGCCTTTTGATGTTGTTCCACAGTTATGAAGGATTCTATTGTTTTTTGTTACATATGTTTTTCTCTTTGCATTTCAGTTTGGGAAGTTTCTGTTGCCATATGCTCAAGCTCATTGATTCTTTCCTTGGCTCTGTCTAGGCTACTGAAGAGCCCATCAAAGGCATTCATCATTTCTTTTGCAGTGATTTGATTTTTTGTATTTCCTTTTGATTCTTTCCTAGTATTTTCATCACTCTGCTTATATTACTTATCTATTGTTGCATGTTATCGAGTGTTTCATTGGAACCCTTAACATACTAATCATAGTATTTTAAATTATCTGGCTAATAATTCAGAGCAATAGGAACTGAGGTCAACAGGCCTTAGTGTGAGGATTTATGTTCATCTGACTCAGAGTTGGGCTGTGTTCAATATTTGCTGTAGGCGCCAGAAGCTCGCCTCTTGACCTTGAGTCCTGCTCTTCAGAGCCTCTGTCTGGAGCTCTTTTAACTGTAATTCACTGCTGTTATACTGAAGCCCTGTTGATGAGGTGGTAAATTGTAGGGGAAGGCAAGCGTCCTATAATCATCATATTAAATCTCAGTCTTCAGTGGGGCTCTGTGTCTGGCCTGTGACTTCACAAGTGTTTCCCCCAGCCTTAGGTGAGACTGGAAGGCTGGAGGGAGCTGCAGTAGAAAATGCCCTTCCCCAGGCTGGAATGAGGCTGAGAAGTCTTTCCCCTGGAGAGTGGACCTTCCAGGGGAAGGAGAAGGCTCTGGTGTATTTCATAAGGAATACTCTTCCTTTCCCTGCCAAAGCTGGGAGCAGCTCTTTCCAGGATCTTCACCGTCAGAACCTGAAGGGCTCCTGGAGATAAAATCCACAAAAGCGTGGGGTCTCCCCAAGGCTGCAGTGCCCAGTCTTACATTGCCTTCCTCAGTCTCACATACTCAGTTCATAGGAATGTGTCAACTTGATCATCTAAGTGTTCCTACCAGTTTATGTCTACAGTGGCTTCTGCTCCAGAGAGGCAGAGCTCAGCTGTGATTCTCTGGAGTCATCCAGAGATGGAGAGATTCCAGATTTCTGGGTAGTGATTTACCCTGTTATCAAAAGGCAAACTTACAACAAACTTAAAGGTCTTAATGGGCTTTTATTTGCAATTTGTCAACACCTCATTCTGTAGAGTCCATGTTCTAATGAGCTGAGCATAGGAGGTTGGTTTCATGAGCAGAAAGGGGCTGAAGAAAGCAGAAACAGAAAGCAGATGGGGCACTTTGAAGATATTTTCCTTGTAGGACTAAAACAAAGAAAACTTTCTTATTATGCTGACTGATCATTTTGAAGATATTTTCTTTATGAGACTAAAAGAAACTTTCTTATGCTGACTCAGGTTGACCAGAATCTCCCATTTTTTAGGAAAACTGGTTCATTTCAAAGTTCAGTTTCATTAGGTAGCCCTCAGTACATTGACTCCGTTCTGGTCTGCCCAGGGCCTAGTGCAGGAGGCCAGTCCTAAACAATGGCCTCTCATGAGCTCTGTTTCATACTGTGAACTCAGTTCTCCAATAGGTTCAAGAAAGGTCATTGGTTTTCAGTTTGTCCAACTTTTATTTGTTGGGAGGACGGGAGTGATGACTTCCAAGCTCTTTACATATAAACTTGAAACCTAAACTCTCTTCCTTATAAGTAAAGGAAAAATGCCCCCTTTCATGAATATATCAACGTATGTCATCCGTCAACTCTTTGACATAATTTACATACTCAGATAAACCCAATTTTTAGCATTTTCTAATTGAACAAGAGACTTACTGTTTTTTTCCCAGGAAATGTTGTGTCTACTTCTCCATTCCCTTGCATGAGATTTTTTTTTGGGAAACAGGAGCCCAGGAGAGCCCAGGTGACACCATTTTAGATTTAATGCCATCTTAAAACCAAGGTGCATTCCTTGCCAATCACAACCCATGGTCATAAGATGTTTATGGCTAAGGAAGCAGTTTACAATGCCTGCAAGGACAAACTCCTATGACAACAAAATGTCCAGATGCCCCAATATACATAATAATATATGCCTTCAAGGTAATTCTTATTATGCTTTGATGTACATATGCACTAAAATGCCAAAGACAGTTTTCTTTAAATCAGCAGAATAATAAATTTTGTCATGCTGTCAGCCGTCTGCACATAGTCATAGCTTAGCTTAGCTTTTTGCATAGATAAGACCGCTATGGAAGAAAAACTTAAAACAAGGATGATATGTTCCTTCTCTCGCTTTCTGAGGATCCACACTCTAATTGGAGTAGCTTTCAATAAATGATCTCATTTTATTGTATCCTGTGACTCACCTTGAATTCCTTCCTGCACAAGATCCAAGAACCCTCCCTCCCTTGGGGTCTGGATTGGGACTCCTTTTTCCAGTAACAAGACAATAAATGAGAGACAGAATTAATTCAAAATAGCACTTGTTGGAGTAAAATAAAGGAGTAAAGATCACAGGAAGTTGGGAGAATCACTTCTTGTTTGGTCCAATATTTGAAACACTGTCATCAAATGAGCCCCGGATATTTTCATATTATTTACATGACTGACTTCTAGCCCCTAGATTTTATCTTCCCAGGAATGTATAAGTAACTTTAACAACATGCTGTATTAAAAACACATCGACACAATTATATTACAAAACGAGTGTATTTTTTTTCAATATAATGGGATTAAAATACATGATCAAAGTAATAAGAATTTTTCCCACTCCTCCTTCCCCTCCTGGCAACCTCACCTCCAGGATTTGTAACAGAGCCTCTGCCCCGAGCAGCCCTATCCTCACCAGTGCTTGCAAACTGCAAATTATATGCAAATTCTTAAAACAGTGCCTGGAGGCCTTTATCAGCCTGCTAAGGCTTATACATGTTTTGTTTGGTTGAGAGGAATAAAACAATTAAAATCGGATGCGTTCTGTTTGTGCGTGCAATTTAACGTAACATCACCAGTGCCTCTAGATGTCTCAAGGCACTCTCTGATACCAAGAACACAGAGGGACCTTTTCTGAACTTCTTGCAGGAAGTGGGTGAGGCCTCTCATGGAGTTTGGGAAGCATCTCTTCCTTTCTCCAGAATTGTATGCTTTGTGGGCAGAGATCTTCAATGGATTTATCTAAACAACTGTGTGCAGTGGGAAGTCAAAGACAGTGGATTTCAGGGAATTAAAAACCTGAGGGTTTCAGGAAGAAAAAGAAGGCAATTTGAGGCATTTGGGCTTAATGAAACTTACTCAGATGGTGACAGCAGCATTTTCTTGGATGCACAATTGGCCACTGGGGATGCTCATACAGCATTTTTTTTTTTAAGGACTTGGTGGCTTCCCAGACAGGAAGAATTTGTTTTGACTGTGTTCTCTAATGAACCCCTAAACACACTTCTTCTGATAAGCCTGATGAAGTGCTTCACCTGGGAAAAGTCTTGGTGCTGATTTCCTCCACCTGGCTCTCTGGGCTGCACTTGAAGCTAGCCTGGCTCCATGCTTGCCAGCTGATTCTCCATCCTCCTCCACACCCAAATGACTTGTTTCATGATGGCCAAGCAATTAAGACAATGATCCAGATAGGGCAGCCATGGAAAGCCATATACATGTATATTTGAAACCTTTGATGGTTGTACCTTGGCAAGGAATAAATTATTTATATTACTATTGGATTTTCCATTATTTTATTCCATTGCTTTACTGATCCATTTGGATGTCACACAAGCCTCAAATTTAACAAATGTGAAATAGAATGCTTAATGCTCATCTCTACAACTTATTTCTCCCCTTGTTCACCTACTGTTCCTCTTTCTGCAGTGGGCTTTCCCCAGAGTTTCAGATGGCAGGTTCCCTCTCATTCTTTGGGTCTCATCATAAGTGTCACCATCCTAGAGAGTCTTTTCTTGACCACCTGTTATGGAATGAATTGTGTCTCTACTCCCCATCCCTCCACCACCCCTGCAATTCATGTGCTGAAGCCCTAATCCCCCAATGTTACAGCATCTGGAGATGGGGCTTTTAGGAGGTCATTAAGTGTCAGGCCTCTGAGCCCAAGCTAAGCCATCATATCCTCTGTGACCTGCACGTATACATCCAGATGGCCTGAAGTAACTGAAAAATCACAAAAGAAGTGAAAATGGCCTGTTCCTGCCTTAACTGATGACATCACCTTGTGAAATTCCTTCTCCTGGCTCATCCTGGCTCAAAAGCTCCCCCACTGAGCACCTTATGACCCTCGCCCCTGCCTGCCAGAGAACAACCCCCTTTGACTGTAATTTTCCTTTACCTACCCAAATCCTATAAAACAGCCCTACCCCTATCTCACTTTGCTGACTCTCTTTTTGGACTCAGTCCGCCTGCACCCAGGTGAAATAGCCTTGTTGCTCGCACAAAGCCTGTTTGGTGGTCTCTTTACATGGACACGAGTGAAATTAAGGTTAAATGAGGTCATAAGAGAGGGGTCTATGAATTTGCAGACTTAATGGTGGAGCTCATGCACTCTCTCTTCCTCCAGGGACATGCACAGAGGGAGTGCTCTGTGGGGTTTTAACAAAAAAGAGTCAAACTTTGTAAAATATTTGAAGGGATTTATTCTGAGCCGCAAACGAGTGACCAAGGCCTGAGAAATAGTCTCAAGAGGTCCAGAGAACATGTGCTCCAGGTGATTGGGTTATAGCTTGATCTCATACATTTTAGGGGGATAGAAATTATAGATAAAAACCGAAATGAATCCATGCAAAGTGTACATTGGCTTGGCCTGGAGAGGCAGGGGCTCCCAGGTCATAGGTGGATTTAAAGATTTCCTGATGGCCGTTGGTTGACAGGGTTAAGCTCTGCCTGAAGAGTTGAAGTCAGCAGAAAGAAATGCTAAGATAAGGAGGGTTGTGGAAACCAAGCTTCTTCTTATGTAGATGAAGCCTCTAGGTAGCAGGCCTCAGAAAATAGATATTAATAGTAAATGTCTTTTTTCAGGTGCTAAAAGGTGCCAGACTCTTAGTTAAATCTCTCCTGGGTTAGGAAAATACCTGGACAGGGAAGGGGATTCTGTACAGAATGTAGATTTTCCCCATGAGAGACAGCTTTGCAAGGCCGTTTCAAAATATGTCAATGAAATATATTCTGGGGGAAAATACTTTGATTTCTTTCAGGGCCTGCTATCTGTCATGTGACGCTCTACTAGAGTCGGGTTAGAATTTGGTATCTTATTGCTAAATGGATTTTCTTCTGTCTTAAGATCTACAATTTAATGTTAAAGCTGGTCTGTTGTGCCTGAATTCCAGGGGAGGAGGGTATAAGGAGGCATGTCTGACACCCACTTCCCATCATGGTCTGAACCAGTCTTTCAGGTTTAGTTTGACATGACTCCGGGGTCCATGTCAACACATTTCCCACTTGGCCAGGAGGAGGGTCCCTTCAGTCAGTTAGGGGACTTTGAATTTTATTTTTGGTTTACAGAGGACATTGTGACAAGGTAGCCATTTGCAACCCAGGAAGTGAGGCTTCACCAGAATCCAACCATGCTGGCCCCTGATTTTGGACTTGCAGCCTCCAGAACTATGAGAAAATCCGTCTCTTTTGCTTAAGCCACCAAGTCTGTGATACTATGTTATGGCAGCCTGAGTGACTAACACATCACCTGATGTGAAGTAGCCCTTTTATGCCAGGGGCAGCATGAAGAGTAAGCATGGAAAGTCTCAGAGATGCAGGGGCTGTGGAGTGGAGAGTGAGGCCAAGGGGAGCATAAAAAAGCATGGAATGTCACAGAGATGCAAGGGCCGTGGGGTGGAGAGTGAGGCCAGGCAAGACCATAAAGAGTAAGAATGGAAAGTCTCAGAGATGCAGGGGCTGAGGGGTGGAGAGTGAGGACACTTGTGATGGAGTGGGAAGTTCAAAAACCCACAGAGAGGGAGCAGGAGTGGTCCTTTCATAATAAGATGTTTGGGGCATCAGACTGTTAAAGAGTTGGTATTTAGGCAGATGTGAGCAGGGCAGAAGAGGGCCCCTGCCCCAGGGATGTCAGGTGACCATCAGGTGATAGCCAGGTTGTTGTTAAGCTGTCTCTAATTGGCCATGCCTGGCACTAGGGAAAGGCTGTCTTCCAGTAGATAGGAAACATCTGAAGCTGGTGATCCGCTTCCTGATAGGATCTCAGGAGCTGGACGAGTGGGCCCAAGTATGTGCACTAAATGGCAAAATGGCAGAGTTTAACTGGTATGTGACCTTCCTCTAGGAATGCTTACCTGGAAAGGGAAGAGTGCCTCAAATGAGCTTGCACACAATTTCAGCAAACACACCACGCATGCTCCTCTCCCAAGTGCTGGCAGGCCACTGTGCATGGGAGCAGCCTGCTCCAAGGGAAGAATCAGGGAAGAAGAAATGTGGACCCTGGAGTCATGTCATACAAGACCCACCCAAGTCGAGGGTCAGACAGAGCACTTGGATCTCTCAAGTCGCCTGTCTGGCCCTTTCCAACTGTACTTTACTCCCTTTCATTCCTGCTCTAAAACTTTTTAGTAAACTTTTACTCCTGCTCTAAAACTTGCCTCAGTCTCTCACCCTGCCTTCTGCCCCTTGGCTGTATTCTTTCTTCTGTGAGGCAAGAACTGAGTTGCCGCGGACTTGTACAGATCCACCCCTGCTAACAAGACTAGACCGCAGCCTCCAAAGAGCGCCCCCACAGTAGGCGACTGCTGACACAGGGGTCTGGGGAATGATGGCCTCAGTCACAAATTTGCCTTAGACTGGATATATCATTTGCACTTAAATGTTTACAGAATGGCTGGCAGGTGCCATGACCCAGGGGCAAGGAAAAGCTTGAGTTGCCCCAAAGTTCAGAACCTCAAGAGCAGTTCTAAAGTAGACGGTTCTTTCTCTTAGCATGGTGGCCAATTCCAAGGGAAGATGCTCTGAATGGGATGGCCTCCTGTATTTGGGAGCTGAAACTGCTTGGAATTGCTCAGCCAGTTCACTTGCAGACTGAAAACTGAAGCTGTGTGTGTGACCTCCAGGACAGCCCCAATTTCTATGCCCATGACCATGTGTTGCATATAGTTTTTCTTCTCCATTATCAGGAGCTACTTTCTATCTGGTTCGACAGGACAATGTGCCCGATCATGTGGAGATCAAACGTGTTCCCCGAATGTTTAGTATGCAGTGTGTGCACACACACAACCCATGCCTTAGATCTATGACTCGTCTTCATGAATCGTGAGAGCATACCTTTTCTTCCCTCAGCTTGCCTTTCCAGAATAACAATAACGTAAAGCCCACATGGCTCCCAGATAGGATCTTTGGGAATTCCAATTATCTGATAATTGGCACCAAAGTGATCCTCCCGACTTGAAGTGGGAGGAAATTTGGATTTCTAAACTGGGGCAAAAGCTTCTTATGAAGCATCAATGTGTGTTGTGTTCCCTATTCTCTTTGCTTTAAAAAATAGAATTATATTTCTTTTTCTTCCGGCAACTTTGCAGAATATCAAAAGACATAGATATCTGAAAACTCTGTCTGCCTATTCCCTGTTAGCCATCATTTGGAAATAAATTTGATGCTTGGTTACTGCTTGACATAACGTATAGGTGACTAGCAGGAGGGAAAGCAAAGTATAAACAGATCCAGTTTGTTGACAGGGATTGAATGATGCAGCAACTTGACTGCATTGAACCATTTAAACTTTCTTTTTCTTTTTTAAGCTACAGCTTGAATTAAAAAAAATGAAGTAAACTCAAGAAATCCATTAAGATTAGTATTGAACTCAAGACCATCACCTGTGGTCATTAGAGCTGGCTGTGGGTGAAACAAAAAGTAAAGTCTGGCTCCTGCTTCTCATATCTACACTTATCCAAATCACCTGAGATTAAAGAAAGCCCTTTAACTGGTGTTAGAGAGGGGACCTAAGGTGAAAGATGTAAAGCATGAACTACCTACAGTGATGCCTTGACACCACAGAACCAAAAGCTCCAGACCTCTGCTCTGAGGATGGAAACGTGGTTCAGCTGGACTTAATTGTGCTTGGAACCCCACGCTGGATGTGTGTGGTTCCCCTAGGAGGACCACTAGGGAGGTTTACAGAGAGGAGCCACAACGATAGAAAGCGGTGACTGCTGGGCTAATTAATAATGATAAATGTGAAAGGTCATGAGTGGAGAATTGAAGAAAAGAGGAAACTAATATTTAAATGCCTCACAATGTGTGATGCTTAATTCAGAGAAAAAAGTCCAAGTCTGCAAGCAGTAGATTTTGCATTAAATGAACTGAAATTGGAATAGGACTCAGTGGGTATTTCATTTTGCCTTGGTCTTAGGTTAAGTAATTAAAATCAACATCAGGTTGTGCCTGAAAGGTGCAGCAACTGAGCAATGGCTAATTGTTATAGCGGCAAAATTAGCGGAGGATCAAAGAGAATTTCAGAGTTTCTTGCCAGAGTAGATATGCATAAAATTCTATCCTCTGGTCCAACAAAATACATACAGGGTACAATTAAATTTAGCTAATTAAATTAAGTATAAATTAACTGATTTTTTAAATTTCTTACACTGTATTAATATTTATCAAGACTTTGACCAAACAGTAGAGATTTTATAGTTGGAAGGGACCCAGGTGATTAGCCTGTCCCCCATCCTCCATTAAGAGCTTCACCCTCACCATTTCTCATTTCCCTAGACACATCATTGTTCACACTCTACTTGAATCATCCCAGAGACAGAGAACTCACTACCACTTCCCTCCCCTTTTGAAATGACAGTGGGAAATGTGTTGAATTCATAGAAGAGAATGATCAATTGTCAGATTCAAGAAAGACATTGAAAAATGAAAAAGTTATGAAGAGGGGATTTCAGAATGAGTGCATTCTAGTGATCACACATGAGGTGAACCCCAAAACATTGTAATGCAAGAAAGTGGAACATTGTGTGGCCTGTGCTCACAGCATCATTTTGCGGGAAGAAACTGGGAGAAGGGCAATCTCATTCTTTGAAGGGTAGCTTTTCTAGCAAGGATCGAATTCCATTTCTTTGCTTCCAGTGAAGAAGGTTGAGCTCATCACAAAAGGCGAGGATGAATAGAAGTGGAATTTCTTTGAGAGCTTACATTGTTGAATGGTTTGGATCATGGCAGTAGTCTCCTAACTCACCTGCTATCAGTTCTGCAAACTCTCTGTTAAATTTTATCCATTCAGCATCTAGAGATTAAATATTATTTTAAAAATATTTTTATAATAAAGGATTACTTTATGAACAGTAATGTGCACAGGTCTTACCATCTGAAGTATCTATTTCAATAAATTTTGTCAATGGTGTGTGCTCCTGTGATTGGCCACCCAAGGCATGATGTAGAATACTTTTGCTGTGAAACCCCCCAACCAAGAAGTTCCCTAGTCTCCTTTCCAGTTGATACCCTTAGTCTGGAAAGGCAAGCACCTTCTGATTCTGTCCCTGTAGATGAGTTTAGCTGTGTTCTTCGATCTCATATAAATGAAAGCACGCAGAATGCCTACTTCGGGTGCTGGCTTTATTTTTGTGACTCAGTCATGGTATTGTGTATTAGCAGTAGTCCTTGCCTTTTTATTGCCAAGACGCATTTTATGAAATACTTCAATTTGTTTACCTACTCATCTGTTGATGGACATTTATGTTGTTTCCAGTTATGAGCTATTATAAATAAGGCTGTTATGAACACTCTCGTACAAGTCTTTTTGTGGACACAGATTTTCATCTCTCTTAGGTGAATCTCAAGAGGGCAGACTTGCTGGGTTATAGGGCACTTGTATATTTTTTATAGAAAACTGCCAAAAAGTTCTCCAAGGTGCTATTCTACCCTCCTGCCAGCAACGTGTGAGAGTTTCTGTCACTCTATGTCCTTGCCAACATAGGGTATTGTCAGTCATTTTCACTTTGGTCTTACTAGTGAATGTGAAATCGTATCTTCCTTTAATCTAGTTTTTCCTAATGACGAATGGGGTTAAATGCCTTTTCATGTGCTTACTAGCCATTTTATGTCTTCTTTTGTGAAGTGCCTGTTAAAGTCTCTTTCCCACTCTTTTAATTGGAGTGTTTGTCTTTTTATTATTGATTTTTTGGAGTCATTTAAACATTCTGGATATGAGTCCTTTGTTAGACAAATGTGTTATGGATATTTTCTTCTCTGTGGTTGTGTATTCATTTGCCAAATGGTGTCTTTTAAATAGTAGTTTTTTTTATGAATCCCATTTAACCTTTATTTTTCCTTTTTGCTTTTATGTTTTCTTCTAGAAGCTTTATGGCTATAGCTTTTACATTTCAGTATATTACATGTTATTGTTATTATTATTTTGGAGTGGAGCAAGTGGGGTCAAGCATTTATTTTCCCCTGGATACAGCTGTCCATTTGTTTCAGCAGTATTTGCTTAAAGCACTTTCTTTTCTCCATTGAGTTGACTTGATGCCTTTCTCAAAAATCAATGTATGGGTCTCTTTCTGAACCTTTCATTCTTTCCACTGATGGAGGTATATTCTATTTTCATGCCAATATCAACTCTTCCTGATTACTATAACTTTATGTAAACCTTGAAGCAGAAATTGTAAGTCCTGTGAATTTGTATTTTTAAGATTATTCTATTTTAGATCCTTTGAATTTCCATATAAATTATAGCATTAGCTTTTCAATTGATGCAAAAAACATGATATTATTTTCACTGGGATTGTGTTTTATCTATGAATCAACTTGAGGAGAATGGGTATCTTAACAATATTAGTTTATCAGCCTGTGAGCATTTATTTAGTTTAAAAAATTAATTTGTATTATTACAATACAACATACACTTGGGTTGCATACAATGTTTCAGTCAATGATGAACTGCATAATCAACGGTGGTCTCACAAGAATATAGTACCATATTTTACTGTGTTGAGATATGTTCAGATACACAAATACTCACCATTTTGTTACAATTGCCTACAGCACTCAGTATAGCTACATGCTGTACAGGTTTGTAGCCCAGGAGCAATAGGCTCTACCGGATATAGCCTAGGTGTGTTGTAAGCTGAACCATCTGGGTTTGTGTAAGTATAGTCTATGATGTTTCTATAAGGACAAAATCATATAATGACCCATTTCTCAGTAGGTATCCTCCTTGTTAAGAGATAAATGACTATTATAGTTTTCAGTGATGAGGTCTTACAGATATTTTGTTAGATTATTCTGGGTATTCAATATTTTGGAATGCCACTATAAACATATATGTATACAGATTAAAATGTTTGTTTTCCCATTGTTATTGCTTGTATATTGGAAATACACTTGAGTTTGGTGTATTTATATTCTGTAACCTTTCTAAATTCAATTAAGTCTAGTAGTTTTTCTTTGCAGATTCTATTGATTTTTTTACATTTACACAATTATGTCTATAGTAGGGACAGATATACATTGTTTTTCTCAGTGATTATAGTTTCTTTATTTTTTCTTATTTCAACAGCTAAGACCTCCAGTACAGTGTTCAATGGAACTGGTGAGAGAAGACGTCCTTGCTGTGTTCCTGATATGAAGAGGAAAGCAGTCCTTCTCCATTAAGTAAAGTATAAACCTTAGGTTTTTCAGTTGACCTTTATCAGATTTTGAAATTTCCCTGCTATTCTCATTTTGCTGAAAGTTTTAAAAAATTATTTAAATAATGGATTTTGAATTTTGTCAAGTACATTTTATGCATTTATTGAAATAATTATATGGTTATTCTTCTTAATTTCATTTATGTAGTGAGTTATACCAGTTGAGTTTTGAATGTTGAAACCACCAGAATTCCTGGGTTAAGCCCTATTGAGTTATGATAAATTTTATATATTGCCATATTTGATTTGCTGATATTTTGCGATTGTACTCTGAAGGATATTGGTCTGTAATTTTATTTGTTTGATTTGTCATGTTTTGCTGCTATGGTTATGCTGCCCTAAAACAAGTGGAGGAACTGTTCTTCCTTTTTCTCCTCTTTAAAAGAATATGCATTTGGTATTATTTTCTTTCTCCAACATTGGATAGCATTCACAGTGAAGTCACCTGGGATGATATTTAACGGTTGGAAAGTTTTTGATTACAAATTCAAATTCTTTAAAAGATATCGATCATTTAGATATACTAATTTCTGTGTCATTTTTGCTGGCTGTGTTTTTCAAAGAATGTTTCCACTTTATCTGACTCGTTAAGTTTATCGACGAAACGTCATTCCTCCTGTTGTTCTTTTAATGTCCGTAGACTGTCTGGTAATATTGCCTCTTACAGTCTTCATAGTGGTGATTGATATGTTCTCCTTTTTTCTTATAAGTCTTAATAGAAGTTTGTAAATTTTATTAATCTTTTCACAGAACCAAACTTTGACCTTTGATTTTCTCTATTCTTTCTTTGTTTTCTATTTCTTTGACTACCACTCATTTTAAAATCACTTGCTTTATTTAACTTCCTTCAGTTAAACGTGTTCTTTTTCTAGCTAATTAAGTTGAAAGCTCAGTTCACTGATTTTTAAACCTTCCTTTAAGTATATGTATACATATATAAAGATATAAGTTACTTCCAGACATCAATTCAGCAGCATCCTAAAATTTTGATATTTTATTATTTGTCTTGTTATTCGGTAGATCTAATTTCAATTTTTCCTTGTCATTTATTCTTTGATATACATTATTTAGAGGCATTTTAACAAATTTCAAACCATTTTAAGGTTTTCTAGAAATCACATTATTTTCTTAGGTTATACCATTTTAATTGGAGAACATACTCTGTGCGTTTCAATGTTTTGCATTTATAGGGACTTGTTTTTATGGCCCAGCATTGCTTTATCTTGTTGGCTGTTCAGTGGGTATTTAAATACTTAAGTTGATTGAGAATGTTGAGCAAATTTTTATAACCTTATAAATTTATTGTTTAGTTGTTCTAGTAATTACTGAGAGAGAAGTGGTAAAACCTCTAACTAATATTGTGGATTTGTCTGTTTCTCTCATTTCCCTGTCAATTTTTACGTAAGTTTTCACAATCTTGTTTTATTTATTTATTTTTTTGCCTAATATGTAGCACTGTTACATCTTCTTTATCAATTAACACTTAACATAATTATGAAATTTCCCTCATTGTCTTTATTACCACTTATATAGAAATTTTTTCTGATATTAATGTAATTTTCTTATGTTTATTATTTGCCCAATATATGTTCATCCACACATTTACTTTTAACCTGTATGTCTACAGTTAATGTTTCTAGTAAATAGCATATAGTTGTATCTTGATTTTTTTTCCTTGAAACTGACAATCTCTACCTTTTACATGTTTAGTCTACTAACACTCAGTGTCGCAGTCAATAGAATTGTATTTCAGTCTATTATTTTGTCATTTAAAAAGATGGTCCCATTTATTCTTTGTTCTCTTCCTTCTTTCCTATCTTCTTTTGGGTTAACTAAATATTTTTGTAGTATTCCATTTAATCTCCTTTTTTTTCTTTAAAAAAGCAATTATTTTAACATTTAGTGGTTGTTCTATGTGTCACAATATTTATCTTTAAATTATCAAACATCTTCAAATAATAATTTTCCATGTCATGAACAATGTGAATTTTTTTTTTTTTTTTAGACTGAGTCTTGCTCTGTCGCCAGGCTAGAGTACAGTGGCACGAAGTTGGCTCACTGCAATCTCTGCCTCCCAGGTTCAAGCAATTCTCCTGCCTCAGACTCCTGAGTAGCTGGGATTACAGGCGCCCGCCACCACGTCCAGCAAATTTTTGTATTTTTAGTAGAGACGGGGTCTCACCACGATGGTGTCAATCTCCTGACCTCGTGATCTGCCCACCTCAGCCTCCCAAAGTGTTGGGATTACAGGTGTGAACCACCGTGCCCCACAATGTGAATATTTTATAGCCACATAACTGTATTTATTTCCTACACTACTCTGTCCTCTTAGTGTCATGTATTTTACCTCTGTGTATGTTATGCACCTGCAATACTTTTACTCATGCTTTAAGCAGCTCATAGTGTGGTATCATTTCTCATAATCCTAAAAAAGGCCTGTTAGCATTTATTTTTTGGCAGCACATATCTGCTGGATGTGAATTATTTCAGCTTTTGTCTACATAAAAAAGTCTTTATATTTCTTAATTTTGAAGTATATTTTAACAGGATAGTATACTGTAGATTGGGAGGTTTTTTTTTCTCTTAGACTTTTAAAAATATTGTTTCATTGTTTTGGACCACCACAGTTCTTATTGTGAAGTAGCTTACATTCTTTTTAGTGCTTCACTGTATGCAATATCTTTTCTTTCCCCTGTGGATGCTTTTAAGATGTCTTCTCTGTCTTTGATATCATCAGTTTGAGTATGTTATTCTTAGTTGCAGCTTTCTTTGTATCTATCTTGTTTGGGGTTTGCTGAGATTCTTGGATCTCTAGATTGATGTCTTTCATCCCTTTTTAGTAATTTCCAACAATGATTTCAAATATTTTTCTTCATTCTTTATTTCCAATTTTGGGGGACTTCAATCACACTTATATTAAATACTTCCTATTGACTCACAGTTGTCAGACATTCTCTAACATTTAAAAAAATTGCTCTTTTTGGAATATAAATTGTTCTATTACAAAGGCACATGCATATTATGTTCATTGTGGCACCATTCACAATAACAAAGACATGGAATCAAATGAAATGCCCATCAATGGTATGCTGGTTAAAGAAAATGTTGTACATATACACCATGGAATACTATGCGGCCATAAAAAGATCAAGATTATGTCCTTTGCAGGAACATGGAGGGAGCTGGAGTCCATTTTCCTAAGTTAACTAACACAGGAACAGAAAACCAAAGACTGCAGGTTCTCACTTATAAGTGGGAGTTAAATGGTGAGGACACATGGATACATAGAGGGGAACAAACATACTGGAGCCTATTGAAGGGTGAAGGGTGGAGGGTGGGAGGAGGGAGAGGATCCAGAAAAATAACTATTGGTACTCAGCTTAATACCTGGGTGATGAAATAATCTACATAACAAACCCCCATGATACAAGCTTACCTATACAACAAGCTTGTACATGTACCCCTGAACTTAAAATAAAAATTAAATTTAAAAAATTGCTTTTATTCTCCTTGTGTTGCAGATAGAATAACTTCTAATGTCGTCTCTTCAAGTTTCCAAATCCTTCTGATATCCAGTCTATAAAATTAATAAAATATTAATTTTTTGTATTATGTTATTCAATTATTGAATTTCCAATTGTTATTTAAGGGTTTGGATATTCTGCAAAATTTTTCTACCTATCTACTAGAACTTTAACACATTTTTCATAGTTATATTAAAGTCCTTGTCTATTAATTCAATGATTAGGTTATCTGTAGATTTACTTCTAATGACCATTTTCTCTCTTGAAAATGGGTCACCTTTTCCTCCTTTCTATGGCTCATAATTTTTAATCCTATTCTAGATATTGCCTGTATGAAGACAGTAGATATTGAATAAATAATATTTACCCCTGGAAAGGTGGTGTGCTGCTTCTTTGTCAGGACACAAGTGTTGGCAGCGGAGTAGATCCAATCTGCCTTAGAGCTGGGTCTAGGCTTTCATAAGACTCATCCTGGTAGGGAATTAATTCATTTAGGCTTGTTTCATTTTTATCTCTCTGGTGGGTCTTTAAAAACTGATTCTGTGGTCCATCTGTCTTGTTCTCATTGTTCATGTGGTATCAACTGTCTCTTGCAACTTTCTGCATTCTTGTGATAACAGATTTCTATTATCTTTGTTGCTATTATGATGTGATGATTTTACCAACTGCAACAACTATTTTAATCCATGTTAAGTCATTAAGCTGTAACAGAAATCATAGGCAGGGTGTGTTGCTCTATGAAAATTGAGGGGATGGGGCTATGAAAACTTGTGGGCTTGGAAGAGAACTGTGCTATTTCTTATTGAACAAAATAATGATTAATGGCAGGGACGGACTGTTGGAAACCAGCTGGTTTCCATACCTCCTTTAAAAGCAACAGTCAACTTTAAGAAGCGATAGACTGGATAAAGAAAATGTGGTACATATACATCATGGAATGCTATGCAGCCATAAAAAAGAACAAAATCATGTCCTTTGCAGAAACATGGATAGAGCTGGGGGCCATTATTTATAGCAAATTAACACAGGAACAGAAAACTAAATACCGCATGTTCTCACTTATAAGTGGGAGCTAAATCATGAGAACACATGGACACATAGCGGGAAACAACAAACACTAGGGCCTTTTAGAGGGTGGAGGGTAGGAGGAGAGGATCAGAAAAAAAACTAATGGGTACTAGGATTAATACCTGGGTGATGAAATAATCTGTACAACAAACCCCCATGACACAAGTTTACCTATGTAACAAACCTGCATTTATACCCCTGAACTTAAAATAAAAGTTAAAAAAAAAAAAACAACAACACAAAAAAACTTTAAGAAGCTGTATCTCTCACCCTGCATTCAACCTGAGTAGTCTGAGGGCAGTTGTAAGTCCACATGATAGTTCCCAAACTACAGTACATAAAATTTTAGTGTAACTGAGGCCCCAGGGAAAAGGGTCTGGGTCCTCCATGGGGGTATAAGGAGAATCTGATAGGAGATCTTTGAATGTGGTTATTAAATAAGAAGCTGGAATCCCAATGCAAATCATGTGCATTTTATAGGCACATGACAATAAATTGGGGGGTAACAGGAAGCTATTAGAATTAGAGTTTTCTAAGAGGTTCCAAGAGGTAAATAAAATCCACTCAAAAGCTGTTTATTGAACATCTACTACATTTCAGATTCTGGGTTAGAACAGGTTAATATGAGATAATATTTCTTGAACCAACGTTTTCCCCAGGAACTCTGCTAAGCATTTCATGTGCATTATTTCAATTTATCTTTTTAAATTATATATATATATATATATTATACTTTAAGTTCTAGGAGATCAATTTATCTTTATCACAACCCCATGAGAAGGTTACTGCCCTAATGCCTGTTTTATGGGCTTAGAAATGCACAGAGGGTAAATAACTTTCTGGAGCTTCCATGGCTAGCAGCATGTAATGGTGGTATAATTTGACCCTTGGCTGGCTGAAATCACAATTCTACTTTACAAATGAAGGAATCGAGGCATTGTCCATGACATCATGCACTTCACGGAAGCAGGTACTATCCATTAGACCATGGGCTTTCCGCACACAAAGATGGCATTTGTTCGGTTTTATTTCTCTGTCTCTTGTGCCCAGTATCATATCTATACATAGTGGAGCCTCAATAAATATTTGAATGAAGAAACAGGTTTATTAGTGAATGCTAGGTGCTAAGAATAGTAGGATAAAGCAGTCATGCTTCTGCTCCCACTCCAAGCCAAAGTGGGCAAGGTGAGCAAGCAAATGAGCAGATTCCAAGGATCATGGAGGATTGACAGAAAGCTGGGCACTGTGTACTGTCCTTGTCACATCCTATTTACTCAATCGTCTCCTGCTTTGGACTCTGAACTTCTCAATGGTGTATCTGTATCCACTTATCATTTCATGCCCATCCTATTGTTTGACAGGGAGCAAGATGCGTGATCAGCAGCTGTTGAGTAGGTGCCAAGTAGAGGAAGCAGGGGTGAACTTATTTCACCATGGGAGGAGGTTTCACAAAGGCAGTGACATCTGAGCATAGTGTATTTTAGTATAATTCAAATGGGTTTCACCTACTGGTAAAGAAGAAGAGTTTTTGTCTAGACTGAGAAATCAGATCACAGCACTGGAGGACACAGAGTCTTAAAGAGAACAAGGGAGTGTGTCCAAGAGGAGACAAAGAAGGGGAAGGGAAAAAGGCAGGAAGGAAGGGGAGAAAGAAAGGGAAAGGGAGGAAGAGGAGGAGGAAATAGCAAAAGAGAAAGAGGAGGAGAAAGCGGAGGAGGAGAAGAACTGATGGAGGGGAAGGGGAGAAAGAAAGGGAAAGGGAGGAAGAGGAGGAGGAAATAGCAAAAGAGAAAGAGGAGGAGAAAGCGGAGGAGGAGAAGAACTGATGGAGGGGAAGGGGAGAAAGAAAGGGAAAGGGAGGAAGAGGAGGAGGAAAAACAGCAAAAGAGAAAGAGGAGGAGAAAGCGGAGGAGGAGAAGAACTGATGGAGGGAAGGAGAGAGAAAGAGAACCTTGATACAGTGGTCATCTCTGAATGCCAATCTCTTGGGCTTCTCAGTTATGAGTTCTTACATTCCCTGTTTTGACTGAGACTGGTTTGAGTTTTGTCCCAATTTAGCAACTGAAAGGATTTTAGCTATAAATTGATTACTTTCTGTTGAGTGGTTGTATCTCAACCTATTTTTATATCTATTTAAAGTAAAAGTTGGCGAATTGTAACCAATGGGCCAAATCTGGCCCACTGTCTGCTTTTATACAGCCCATGAGCTGAGAATAAGAATAGTCATTGCATTTTAGAATGGTTGAAAGATGAAATAATGTGACATTCATAAGGCATATGAAATTCAAATGTCAGTGTCTTAAATAAAGTTTTTTTGGAACACAGCCAAGCCATTCATTAATCTATCGTCTATAGCTACTTTATTCTCCTACACATGAGGCAGAATTGAGAAGCTGAACTGAGACTGGATGGCTCACAAAGCCTAAAATATTCACCATCTGCCCCTTTACAGAAAATGTTTGCCAATCCCTGACCTAAAGAATCTACTGCAGAAAGCATTGGCATTTAGTAGGGCCATTGAGAAGATGCCCTTTATTTAGGGATGAGAAGGGGGCAGAAAGCCCCATGTTCATTCTAGAATTGCCCCTTAAAGCTCTGACCTCACAGTCTCCCCCTCCCTCACCTTTCTTTGCCTCTCTCTGTTTGGGCACCAGCATGTTCCAGGCTCTGCGGTTGGGGGCGGGGGTGCGGGGGGGGAGCAGTCACGAGTGAAAATTGCACTTGACCGAAGGTCCAGAGACCATTTCTCACCACGCAATTCCTGGGAACTCACCCAACCCCTCTGACCTCCAGAGAGTGAAGTGGGGTACTTAATGACACCCTTTTCCTAGGTTAACTGGGAAGATTAAGTGCATAATGATACATGTCTGTTACATAGAAATGGGCAGCAAATGCTTCCTCTCACTAATATTGTGAGAAGCAGTGAGATAAACTTTGGGAAAGCACTTCGTAAATGATAACGCACAGCTGAAGGGAAATAAATATAATGTTATAATAACGGCTACATGTGCAGTTAGGACCTAAATGACTTTGGAGTCACTACATTTTCCCCCCTTGGATTAAATAATTTTATATTGCAAACCTAATCGATGCCCTTGAAAAATTTAGAATAGTGCAAAAATATAAACAATGAAAAGTAAGACTCCACTATCCCTCACGCATTCTTCCCAAGGGCAGATGAGGTTGTTATTTTTATACACTTCTGAAATGGTCTCTGCACATATCACTAGTGAATATTTGGGGTGCGTGTATGTATTTGTGTGTATGTGCCTATACCACCATCTCTTTTTCATATCAATGACCATAACATAACCTGATCTTTACTTGACTGCATTTACTTAAAAAAATTATTACATTCACCAGGGATATGTTCAAGAATGTCTAAAGCAGTACTATTTGAAATAGCTAAAAGCTGGAGAGGACCTAAATGTCTGTCAACATGAGGAGGAGTCAGCAAATTGTATATTTATACAATAGAATGTTATCCATTGATGAGAATGAACGAAGCACAACTGTACCTGACAAAGTGGGCAGATATCACAGACATCATCTTGACTAAAAGAGTCCAGAGGTGAAAGTGTAAATGGCCCCAGGACTTAGCTATGAGGTCACAAGTTAGGACGGTTGTCATCCTATGTAAGAGAGACCCTGGATGGGTGCCTACAATGTCCTGCTCCCTGGTGTTGTTGGCTGCCCAATGTGTAGACTTTGTGAAAATTCATCATCACATATGGTTTGTGCACATTTCTGTAAGCATGATTTTCTTCAGTAAAATTCATGCTAGAAATTTAAAAAAGCATATCTTGGAAATCAATTTCAGAACATATGGGTTTGCCTCCTTCTCTTTCATAGCTGTAGACACCTTTATTGTACAGACGAATGGCGTTTTCCCTCAGACTCCCACCCTCTCATGCATACTTGTTTCTGGCTATTTGCTGTTGAATGCATTTTCCCAGATATTTTCTAATCACCCTTCTAAACAGAAGCAGGTTGTTATGAGCACAGACAGATGATACCTTGGTGCATGGAACCAATTCTGCCCTGCAGATGCCAAGAGGGAGCTCAGCCTGTTCCAGGCCACCACACAGGTGTGTGGAGCCCTGACCCTTGGTGAACCAACAATGGCATCGTGTGGGCAGACATGCTGCCTGCACGGACGCATTGCTGCTAATGCGTATTCCCAAGGCATGGGTTGTTATTTGCATTTTCTCACTGTCACGAGCACCCAATGTTCTGAATATTAATGAAACAATTTCCAGCCTTCTTTGCAGGCTTAAAATATTCAGCATCAGACATACCGTTTTGTTCCCGTTTCAGCCAAGTTTAATTTCTCTTAACCAGCTTTGTTGTTGTAAAGTAAAATTAATGTATGATTTCAGTGTTTAAATCTCAATTCTCAGCAATTCACGACAGATTGCAAGTGAATATGATTTGTTCGTTAACACCTAATGGGTTGAAATAATTTATTGCACAAACATTTCCAGGAAAACGAAGCCACTTGAGCAAGAGCAAAGCAGGAAATGTTACTTGTTTATCTAATAAACTACCCTAGGGTGAGCGAGTACATTAGCATTGCACAAACTTTGTGACTTATTTATCATCACTATTTATTATTAAAACTTTATCTGCTTCAACTTAGTGAATGGCTGCCTTGGGATACACCGCTTGCAGCAACAACAACAAAATAAAGTTTATGCAATTTGCATAATATTGTACAAAGAATATTAGCTTAGAACAATATGAATCCCTGGATCATTTGCACAGCCCTTTGGTGTTTAATGTTGGTAAATATTTAAATAACAGCAAGCCTGTATAATTATAAAGATTTCTCTTTCTAAGCTGCCCTGGATGTACAGCTGTTGTAAATCACCACAATCATGCAATTTGACTGGGAGAATGTTAGGGATGACGAAGAAGCACTTGTTGCTTATGTTGGCAAAGATAATGGAGACAGAAGCACCTGTAGGAGAAGTCTGAGAGAAGATGCTGAGGTCCTGCTGTATTTCCTTCTTGATCATTTAGACAGCGTTGGTGTTTCACATGAACTGGGTGCTGCATAGAGTAAGCATGCAGGAGATGGGTCTCTGCAGTTCCAGCTCCTCTTTCATGAAAGGAGTTATTTGCCTATTAAGAAAAAGTATGATTCATACCCCTGGGCTTTTGCACATGCTGTTTTCTCTCTGGGTCATTCTCCCTGTGTGTCACCTGCTCACCTCCTAGTTGTGGCTCACTCATCCTTTTGGTCTCAGCGTAAACCCCTGCATTCTTTGTGACGCCCACTTGCCCTGGCTGGGTCTAGCTTGGTCTCCCTATTAAGCACCTTCTTGATGCTTTGCATTGCTCTCTCATAGCTGAGTTGCTCAAATGTCTTTTTTCTCCACTAGACTCTGAGCCCCATGAAGCAGGGGGATGTGTCTATGTTGGCCAGTGTGGCAAATGGTAAATCCTGATTTATAGTTTTGTTGAATTAAAAAATAAATAACTGATTGCCTATAGTAATCCATTTAAAGAAGTGTCTGCATAAGCCACCATCACAGGCTATGTAAACCTTTCATATTAGACACATTAAAAATGAATGCTGGCCAGGCGCAGTGGCTCACACCTGTAAACCCTGCACTTTGAGAGGCCGAGGCAGGTGGATCACCTGAGGTCAGGAGTTCAAGACCAGCCTGGCCAACATGGTGAAACCTTGTCTCTACTAAAAATACAAAAAAATTAGCCAGGTGTGGTGGCATGTGCCTGTAGTCCCAGCTACTTGGGAGGCTGAGGCATGAGAATTGCTTGAACCTGGGTTGCGGAGGTTGCAGTGAGCTGAGATCGCGCCACTGCTCTCCAGCTTGGGCAACAGAATGAGACTCCATCTGGAAAAAAAAAAAAAGAATGCTATGCTAATATGCTAATGCCTTATGTTGGTGAGAGTCTGCAGATGTGGGAACTCTGAAATACTTCACAAGAACACTTTAGCTGCATGAGGCAAGTCTTAAAGAGATTATTTTATTTTTATTTTTGGCTCAGCAAATACGTTTGTGGGAATTTACCCTAAAGCAGTAATTTGGGAGTGTGTGGACATAGTTGGGCCCAAGGATATTCATCACAATGTCACTTAAAATTGTGAGAAATTGTGAACAACTTAAATGGTCAACAGTAGAGAATTAGCTGAGAGAGTTGTAATTTATCTAGATGATAGAATACTATGAAGGTATTAAAATAATGATTTAGAAATATGTTAATGACATGGAAGAGGTTTATGATATACTCTGGGGTGAATAAAGAAAATATCAAGCCTTATGAAACTATGATTCCGTTTTTTGAAATAACATTTATGTAGGCAAATGACTAGAAACACATATATTGAAATGTTAAGTCATTTTCTGTGGTGTGGCATGATTTTGTTTTTAATGTGATTCTTTTTCAAAATCAAAAGCAAAATGAGACAAATAAACCTGTGCATTGAGTTGTTGGTTTAACCCTCACAGAGGGACATCAAGTTAAGTTACTTGGCTGTATATCTTAATGGAATATATGTTAAGGACGTAAATAACATCAAAGAAATTTTATTTTCAGTAATTATATTGTTAATAATAACTTTGGTATTTTGTTTGGAAGCTACTTAAGTAAATTCTAGGAGAAATCAAATTATGTTAACATGAACAAGAAATAATATATTTAGCTTAAGAGAGAAAAATTTAAAAGAATTTAAATAAAAAACCCTGCAACCTTAAATTTGAACTGAAAATATCAGCATAGATGCCCAATATACTTTCACTTAAAAGGTACATTTTCTACCTTTGTCAACTGAACAAGCCCTGAAAGAACTTAACTAGTAGCAATGGATGTATGGACAGTAGCATCTGCACTGTCACTGCTGAGCACCTATCCACTAAAACAAAGCAGGGATTCTTGGAGAAATGGCTGACTCCTGATCTGGGGCACGAAATATATGAGAAGATCCCAGATCATCTTACTCATCCCCAGGAAGCAAGAGAAAAGGTTGCTGGGTCTTCTCGGAGGACCCAGTAGCTGACCTAAACAGGCTCCTACTGGACAGAGGTCACACACTGGAGGGTTCAGTAAGAATAACAATGTGGAATGGAAACACATCATCTGTGTTCCCATCCATGTGTAAAACACAGACAACAGACAACAATGGAGCAAGACACATCAACTGTGTCGAAATCCACAGGTAAAGCACAAAACCACCGTAAAAGCAGCAGCAAATCAACACCACCACGAAATGGATTGAAAGAATGACAGGGAACCAACTCACAATTTTGAAAACCAGCAAATAAAGAGAAAAAATTGAGGATTTTTCCAGCCTTAATTTTACAACTGTACCTCAGGATAACACAGTGGTTTATTTGGGAACGTTTCTTTTTATATTGAAGAGTTCCAGCTCAATAATAATGATGGATGATAGAATTAGAATATCATAACTTTTCAGCCTCAAAGGCAGTAATTGAACCATGCTGTAATCCCCAATGACTGTTGGCATCACAGAAAAGAGCAACAACCTGGTATTGTATCTCTAGATTAAAGTACATGATACCACTTAGGGGTTTTCTTGAAAAATATTGAACCTGAAGACCAGGGATAGAGCAATACGTTAAATGATACCACAGGGTTGTAATCAACAAATTTTAGAATGTGAGAGACCCTATGTCATCACTGACAAATAAATTGTGAAGCCATTAAAAAGGAGGAAGAAACTACAGACAGAGATTTAAGGGTCATATTAGGCAACTGCAAGGCGAGGCCTTCTTTGGATCCTAACTTGAATAAGCCAACTACATATATATAAGCACATACACACTATATGTAAAATATATATATATACACTATATATATATAATATACACTATATGCATATACTATATATAAAATTTATATATACACACTATGTAAAAATATATACACAATTCTATGTATACACATACCATATATAAAAAACATATATACATACAACTATGTATACACACACACTGTATATATATACTATATATACACACACATATATATATACACACTATATAAAGTGAATGCTAATGCCTAGTGTTGAGAGTTTAGAGATGTTTTACACTATATAAAAAATATATATACACACAACTATATATATATACACACACATATGTGCAATCAGGGAAATGTTGACTTTCCCTGGAGGTTGGTTATACAAAGACATTTTTGTCATATGTTATGCTGATAATGGTATTGTGGCCATTTAAAAAATCTTATATTTTAGAGATACATGTGAATTATTTCCAGAAAAAAATAAGCTCACCAGAATGTGTGACAGAGGTAGCTTCTTTTGACTTTCACTAATTTTTTAGGTCCTTGAGACTGTTCTGTTTTGAAGACTCAAGATGAGATTTAATTATTTTCAGTCTTCAGAAATTTTCTTCTATAATTTTATTGATCTTTGCCACAACTCCATTTATCCTGTTTCTCATTTTGTAATTCCCTTGGGTAAATGAGGTAGCCTGGGCTGGTTCTATATTTCTCTTTTCCTTTTTCTCCAAATTCATCATAATAGAATTAATTGAATTAAATGAAGTTGATCCAAAGCAACTTATATCCCACATGGGATATGCCAACATCTAGATTTCATATCAGCCAGATATCACTACAACGGAAAGCTTGAAATATGAAAGAAAAAAATACAAAGATCCTTCTTATTTTGTAGGAAAGTGAAATTTAGGGAAAAAAACTAACAATCACCCTTTATTCTATAGAGAAGCAGTGAGAGCTGAGGGCTTCAGACACATTGGAAATAATATGAAGTATTTGAATCAATTATATGACAGCAACAAAGAATAATTCTATTTTCGTGGGTCTGCCACTAATTGCAGTATAATGTTCTCAGCACTTTCATCTGTCATTGCTGGGAAATATTAATGGGACACTTAAGATCAAGGCTTCAGCACAACTATTGGGTAATTAGGGCACGAATCCCCATGCATACTTAATTGTATGATATAGGACCAGGCTAACTTTAGAGTGGGGGTGGTTCCAGAATGACAATACAGAGAAACACCTCCTTGGTTTCTATAACTCTAAGACATCAGATTACATTGAGTACGTTGAAAAGAATTGCACTGAAATATCCCAGACTGTGTTTCTGTTCTAATTAGCTTATTTACAAAGTTTAGCTCATCTATTTTTCCAAAAAGACATTTCTCTGGACTGCTCTACAATTCTGTTTTAGTCTTCTAGTTACTGAAATCCAGCTCAAAACATAGGTTCATTTTCCTTTTAAAAGGGAATTTATTGTCTCATATAATGGAAAAGCCAGAAGCCAGCATCCCAGGCATGGTGGATCCAGGTGCATAAATGGTGTCCTCAGGAATCAGTTCCTATTCTCGTGTCTTTCCACCTGGTGATGAAGGTGGTCACCAGGAGTTTCAGGCTACGTCTTACCAGTTTAGCAACCCTGCTATAAAGAGTACTAAGGCTCTTGTTAGCCTAGTTGTGGTCACATTTGCAGCTCTAAACACATCACTTGGCCAGGGGTATGCTGTCCATTGGCCAAGCTTGGGTCCCAGGCCCACCTCTGAAGCCACAACATGGGTTCAACCTCCCATACGCCAAATGGCAGAGGGTAGTTCTTTGATGGAAACTTTGTCTCCACAACTTGGAAAAGGGGGAATGAATGTTGGGCGGGCAGAAATCACAACAGACGTCTTTTGTGGAATTTTAAATAACTTTTGGAATATTAATCACTACTCTGTCTAGCCTGACCATTTCCATGCTTGCTAAAGGAACAATAGCAAGGCTGACTTGAAATGCTGGCAGAAGCTTTGCTGTTCTGTATTTGAGGGTAAAAGAAGGAGCAGTTTGAGGAGAATGTGGAATGTTGAGCTGTCCATCTGTCTTTAACAATGCAAAAGCAAGAATGGTCAGATATTCATTTACTGATGGATCATTGACTTTTTAAAATTCCTATGAAAAAGCATCCTGTAATCCTTTGAGATTTTAGAAGTGATAAAATGAATCCCCTCTAGTCAACTACCCTAATGGGAAATACAACAGACACTTATTTATTCTAGCTTTACATTAACAAAGGTTATGTGATAGAATGGCTTTCAAGAATGCTGTTTCTAGAATTTTCTGTTTGGTCTAAGAATGAATATTATACAGTCACAAACACATGGCCAGCCACCTGAGGAAAGGTAGCATCTAAATGACACTATTAGATAGGAAGTTCAAATAGTCAAGTGTTTAGTAAGGTGGGTATTCTGAAGTCTCATCAAACCTTAGCCCACATATATTGAGCACTGACTGTTTACTGTATGATTTATTGTGCCTTGGGCATGCAGATATATTAATGACATGACCTCTGGTGTCTAATAGGGATGATCTGCTTATAACAGGTTATACATCAGATTAACTCAAAGAAAATGGAGAAGAGGGCTTGTAGTGAAATGTCAGGAATTTTATGTTTTTCAATAAATGGAGCTTCATTTCTAGACCTACTGATGGAATGAATAGAGTAAAATTCAATTTTAGGATTTTTGTTCCAAAAATCCTTACAGCTAAGGGGCGTAGATGTTAATCTCTGAAATGGGTGAGTTTGTTTTGTCTTAAATTGTGTGCTGCCAGGATATATGATGTCAGACAAAATAGATTCAGGCATTGATTTCCGGGTGAGTTTAATTGATTGCTATTTCTTTCTGCTTGACTAGAGACTGAGGTTTGCTGAAGTTTCTGCATGTCTAATATAATTTCCATTTGGTATTTGGCTTGCTTATGTAAACGAATACATATTCAATTGAGTTGAGAAAGACCAGACCATGGTTGTTCAAAACCCTGGGGATGTGGCTTATGCTTGTTAGCACTTAGTCTTCTCTGGTTTCTACACACAGTTTCATTGTGACACCAAGCTCCTTGTCAACTTTCACCATGAAATAAGTACAAAAATACTTACATGGGTGTAAAGACTGATGGTTGCCTTAACATCTATGGCCAGTGCAGGGAAATAACTCATTAGAAAGATTAGAAGACCTGGGCCAATTTAAAATTATTTATAAAGGCCAGATTCTAATGAGCATTCCACCTGCACTGGGTGATAGTAGATTAATGTAAGCAAGGCTTTTCTTCTTTTATTTACTTTCTCAAATCTCAGTGGGAGACATGTAGACTTGGGGCCTGTTGCTACCATCTCAAGTACAAACATTTCTTTATGTCTGTGGTGAAAGTGGGGATCTGTTTTTGGGTCATTTCAGCCCATCTCAACAAATGCAGGTATCCAAGTGTGTGTTTGCAAGATGAAGACAAGCTGCATTCCAGGAAGAAAGTTTTCAGGCAAATAGCTTCAGGACCAATCATCAGTTATATCAGGACAAACAGGACTTCTTCACGATTGAGGGATCCCGGGCTCTTGCCAGTTCCCGAAGCTTCCAATACATTGAAAAATGAAGGAATCCTGAAATAGATTATAAAAATTGGATATATTTATATTCTTTTCATTGAAGAAATTTATGCTTTTTACACAGTCAAGTGCAGTGACTAAATGCGTGATCTTACTTGAGGATATGTCTAGCAATTACTCCCTGGACATTTGGGAATATAAGGCCAATACCATGAAAGACAGAGGGCAGAGGAAGAGGGAAGCTGGATTTTAGGCTATGTCACTGAACCACTGAATGACTCCTCACCTGAAATCCTCAGGTAGATGTCCTACTGCCGTACTTCATAGTTGAGCCAATAAATTATTTTCTAAGTCAGGATGAGTTAGGTGCTGGCTCCTTGCAGCTGAAATCATCCTAGCTGATGTGGACCTGCTTCCGCCCAGTGTCTCCACCCTTTAACCACTCTTAGCACTCACACAATGCTGAGGCTGTCTTCATTTAATTGAAAGGTTAATTATAGGTGGAGGTCTGTTGTAGAATATGTGGTTATTTTGGTCTCTGTAACAGTAAACAGGTTTGACAGTCCCCTGACTGATTTGACTGGATGGATGGATTGTTGATATGACATAATTCTAGCTATTAGCTGTCAATCCTTTCATCCTTAAAGATGCTGTTTTCTCATTTCTTTACACTGGTTTGACAATTTATACAGCTTGAAATGCTTTCTTATGCATTATCTCATCTGATCATAAATCCACTCTCTAGGTTATAGAATAGACATTTTCTACTTTTTCAGTGGAGGAAGCTGAGACAGCAGCCGCCCCAGGCCACCCTGCCAACATAAACATAGAATCCAGGGCTCCCCATGAAATGTGTGTGACCTCCCTGGCTCCACATGGATGGGCCAATCTAATCAGTGTCTGCATTGTTGGTCTGCATTAGGCTATAAGCGACTGAATACAGTGACTCAGACCAATCCAAGCAACAAGGATATCCATGGTGCTATGTAACAAGAAATTCGGAGTCAGAATGGGGTCTAGGCGTGGATGTCAGGCTCTGGAGCCTTTATCTGCATTTTTCTGGGCTCCCATTGCCTTCGAGGGATTGGCGTCATCCTCCAGAGATGGCAAGGTGGCCACAGCTGATCCAGGCATTATCTGACTCAACAATGTCCAGGAGCAGGACCTTCTCTTCTCCTGTTCTTTATTGGAGCCTGGAAACCTTTTCCATAAGGACATGCAGCAGACATTTCCATTTTATCTGCACTGGGTCCATGCCCACTCCCCCATCAGTCATTGTAGGGGAAAGGAAGCCCATAATCCTCTTAGAATAACCTGCTGATGAGAATCAGCTGTTGGGTAGTGAACCACAGTAACCCCCACAGCATGGATCTAAAATACGCTGACCTAGAGTATGCAGCAGTTGAAGAAAATTGGTCTGGACATGGTGGATTGCTGCTGTCACAGCCCCTCATTTGTTCATGCCTCTCTGTGTCCTGGCATTTGTGTCAGTGTGGTCCCCTCTCACACCGACTGAGGACCTGGCCAGAGGACTTGTTTAGGTCAATGAGAAAAAATCAAATGTTACACAAAGGGCTTGTCTTCTGTTTGCTCTTGGGAACTGTTATGGACTGATTGCATCCCACTAAAATTCATAGGTTGAAGCCCTAACCCCCAATGTGACTGTATTTGAATGTAAAGCCTTTAAGTAAGTAACTAAAGTTAAATGAGGCCAGAAGGGTGGGGCCCTACTCTGATAGAACTGTGTTCTTATAAGAGGAGGGAGCGATACCAGAGACTACTTCCTCTCCACAGGCTCACAGAGGAAATGTCACGTGAGGACAGAGCAAGAAGGCACCCGTCCACAAGCCTCACTGGAGAGGCCTCACTGGAAACCAGTCCTGCTGGCACCTTGATCTTAAATTTCCAGCCTTCAGAACTGTGAGAAAGTAAAGTTATAGTGTTTAAGGCCCCCGTAGTCGGCGGTATTCTGTTATGGCAGTTCTAGCAAACTCATACAAGAACTTTACAACCACCATCCCAAGAACAAGTCTGGGCAGGCCTGCTGGGTGATAAAAGACAGGACACCTAGGTACCTTCATGGCCTTGACCTGCAGCCAGCCAGCCCGTAGGTAGGCACGTTAGTTCAATGACCACCAGCTGACCACAGATGAGTGAGTCTAGTGAGACCAGCAGAAGAGCTACCTACTTGAGCCCAGCCCAGGTTTCAGACACACATAATTAAAAGCCAAATAAATGCTTGTTTTAAGTCACTGAGTTGTGGGGAGGTTTGTTATTCAGCTATAGATAATCGACATCTGTAGGATACAGAGGTTTTCAGCCACATACTCCATTGAAACAACTTGAGTTGCATGTCCTTCCGTTGGTCTGATTCGGAATGCAATTTATTGACACTGTGGGTCAAAGCCATATCTACAGGGATCAAGTAGTCATGAAAATGAGCAAGGCAGGCTGCATAGAAAAATAATCATCGAGCCCTTTTAGTTTGAGTTTTATTGTACATATTTGGATAAATATACAGATACAGAAATCGCCACATACCATAGGAAAGCAACTGTCTAAGAGAGGTGCCGGATGACAACTGGTACACACAGTCTCAAGGATGGGGATTCAGCAGGGAGTGGTGGGGACTGTGGGGAACTGGAATGAGCATGTCACTAACAGGGATAGCCACTGTTCTGCTCCAGCCCTTGTTGCTATGTAGGTATGTGGGCCCAGTGTTTTGTTATGAGAATTTCCAATTTTTCAACAAATACCAGAAATCTGGATTTTTATGTAATGTTTTATATTTTTAAAACACTGATTCACTTGGAAGTAAAACACTGAACAGGCAAAATAAAACTCTTTTTAGGCTAAACTGCCACTTTGTAATGTCTGCTCTGTACAAACTGGCTAATAGTAGAGTTAGAAGTCAGTAAACTACCCTGATGTCAAGTGGCTGGTTTGGCTGAGTTTTTACTTTCCTATTTGTTTGGGATTTGCATATTTATAGTATACAGATGCAAATGAAAGACTTTGCAAAAAAGTGGATTCCGAATCCAAAATATAATAGGAAATAAAACAAAGAAAAAAATACAGTCTTTGATTGCAGGTCTTTCTGCCTCCAAGCTCAGAGAAAACAAACAAAATGCAAAAACCTAATATGGGTACACTCAGTCTGAAAACTTCTTCAAAATCAGAAAACAAATAAATGAAGGTTTGGACCTTTGCATTCCAAAATTATTCTCAGCCAGATGGTGAATTTCTTGAATTAAGTCAGGGACCAGATTTTATTTATTTTTGTATCCAGGGCAGCTGGAAGCATCGAATCAAGTTTAAGTGAATGAATGAATGAATGAATATTTCACATGGATTTATAGGTAATTAACATATGGCCCATGTGTTGGGGAGTGGCCCTGTGTGCGTTACCACCATGCCGTTTGGAGTCAGGAGACATGGCTTTTTTTCTGACCTGCTCTTCCATTTTAGCCACATTAGTTATGTAACCTCTGTGTGTCTCCATTTCTCATGTGCGAAGTGAGGATAATAAAAAATGCATACCTGTTAGTGCTGTAAAGATGCAATGAAACCTGCCTGTAACTGTACTGCATGGCCTGACATGGAGCTCTTGTCCAGTAAATGTTTCTGAGGTTGATGCCTAGTTAGTTTTAAACAGTGGATTACCAGGGGAGTGGGCAGGAGAAGATGACACCTACTTAACTCCTCTTCAGGGACATGAATTTTGAGTCCAGCAGCCTGAGTTTGGACTAGCTTATGCCAACACATTCTTTCTACGGATTCTGTGAGAATCAGCTCAGGTCAGCTCTTGGGCAGAGGTCTGAGGAATCTGGAAAGCAACCCAGTGCTGTTTCCAAAGCATTGTCAACAGCAATGAGGCAGATGCTGCCCTTGGGAATGATTCTTTGCTATAGAATTGGCCATTTTCAGCAACACACAGTGATGTTGTAATAAGGAGATAAAATATGTGAGTCCACAGCCGGCCTTTTATGGGGTGTTCGATGCATCCCAGTTGTTCTTAAATAAGCAAAGAGAAATTGCATCCTCTAGGCCGGTGGAAGCTTGCGGCTTTTCATTTTCTGCCTCTTTTTGGGTATTGTTGCTTTCCTTTTCACTTTGCTCTAATAAGGAATGTTCTCTCTAGAGCAAAATAAATGTCAATCTTATGCATTTCTGAAGGGAGAGCTATTGTAGTTGGAAACTACTGAATAATTCTCAGAGTATTATTTTGTCATTATTACTCAACCTTTACTATCATATTCCTGATGTTGGCTGGGACCTCCTGGTCCTCTGAGGCACATAGACAAGGTCAGGGCCAGCTCCCACCACGTCCCATACTCAGAAAGGAAAAACCTGCACTGAAACTTCTCCTCTCATCCAGTGGGCAGCAGGGTGAGCGGTGGCTCAGAAGGTGGGAGTGCATTCTCATGGCTTCTTTGCATCCCAGGGGACACCTGCCTTGCCTGTGAGCTATTTTGCCCCATGTTGAACCAGATGGAAAAAATCTTTTTCTTTACAAATCATAAATTTGCCCTATTCACATACCATGTATGTGAATACAGAATCCTTAAAAAAAAAAAAAAAAGGCCCGGGCGCGGTGGCTCACACCTGTAATCCCAGCACTTTGGGAGGCCGAGGCGGGCGGATCACCACATCAGGGGATCGAGACCATCCTGGCTAACACAGTGAAACCCCATCTCTACAAAAATACAAAAAAAAAAAAAAATTAGCCGTGCATGGTGGCGGGCGCCTGTAGTCCCAACTACTGGGGAGGTTGAGGCAGGAGAATGGCGTGAACCTGAGGGGCAGAGCTTGCAGTGAGCTGAGATCATGCTTGATCTGGGTTGCACTCCGTGCACTCTGGCCTGGGTGACAGAGTGAGACTCCATCTCAAAAAAAGTAGAGATAAGAATGATGATAATGAGGGGGAAAACTCGTACTGGAATAAAGAGAAAAAAAAAAGAAGTTCATATAGAATAGTTAGGCAATGCTGTTAAAATGCCCTTTGACCACCCCCACTCCTTTGCCAGGGAGTTTCTCTGATTCACTCCATATTTCTTGCTCCTCCCTCAGATTGTTCCTAAAACTCCAGACTCTCGGGGTATTTGCAACCTCTGCAAGGTCCATGCTCTAACCTAACAACAAGTCCATGAAGACACAGCAGGCAGCAAGGCATCCCTGCAATGGGGCATGCACCCCTTCAATAGCAGTTGAAGTTACAAGAGGAATCTTTTATTTCTATTATGTTTTCAACAATCACATTTACTGGTTAATTAGTGAGGTGAGCATATGTCCTGGCTTATGCCTGTTGTTCTAGTGTGATTATTAAGAATGCCTGTGGGCACTGTCCAATTGTCCCACTTTGGATCATGAATTAAATGGTCACTCCATATACTTGCTTTACTCATTGCTCATCTGGAGTGGCACTATACAATAGATATATAATAGAAGCTAAATGTGTAATTTAAATTTTTCTGGTAGTCCTATTAAAACACAAAAGGAAAAAGGTAAAATTACTTTTAATAATATACTTTTTCTCCTGCCTCAGCCTCCCAAGTAGCTGGGATTACAGGCACCCAACACAATGCCTGGCTAATTTTTGTATTTTTTAGTAGAGATGGGGTTTCATCATGTTGGCCAGGCTAGTCTTGAACTCCTGACCTCAGGTGATCCACCCGCCTCGGCCTCCCAAAATGCTAGTTGCAGTGAGCCCACATGGTGCCACTATCCTCCAGCCTGGGCAACAGAGTGAAACTCCATCTCGAAAAAATAAATACATATTATACTTTATTAACCCAATATATCCAAAATACTATCAATTTGACGTGTTGTCCATATAAAACATGTAATGGGATATTTTACCTTTCTCTTCTGTAGTAAATCCTTGAAATCCAGCAGAGTGTATATTTTAATTGTGGCACATCTCAGTTTGGACTAACTACATTCCAAGTGCTCATTAGCAAAATATGGCTATTGGCCACTGGATTGGATGCTCAGATCTAGGTCCATATTACTCATTTTTATAAATATTGTAATGGTATACAATGAATAATCACAGAATAATCACAGAAGGTAGAAGCTGTAAAATTGTACTTTGAGTGTGGGGAGAGGTACATAAGGACTTCTTTCCAAAAGTTGAATATCTTATGGAACTTTAATATATAATATCAGTACAAATGGCATAGCGTTAGAATAAATTATTGTATATAAATTTAAAATTTCAACATATAGTTAATGTACAAGGGGACTTCAAAATGTTCATGGAAAAATCGAATTAAGAGATAAAAATAAAGAATATAAACTTTCTTAACATAAGCTCCATTAAGGTCAAGATACTTTTGTAAGCAAGGACGCCAACCATTTAGACCATCCCTGAAGAACTGAGGGCCCTGGGAATTGAACCATGTCACTTCAGTCCTTTTTCCATTATTAACTGAAGAAAAATGGGTTTCCTTTACAATTTTTTTAATATTAGGAGACAAAAAAAAAAGTCAAAAGGAGCCAAATCAGGTCTGTAAGGTGCATACCTAATGATTTTCCATCAAAATGTTCCCCAAATTGCCCTTGTTTGATGAAAGGAATGGGCAGGAACATTCTCATGGTGGAGAAGGACTCTCTGGTAGGCTTTCCTGGGTTTTTTTTTTTTGCTGCTGACACTTTGGCTTTCTCAAAACACTGTCATAACAAGCAGATGTCATTGTTCTTTGGCCTCATAGGAGTCAATAAGCAAATTTGAGCAGGGCACAAAGCTGTTGTCATGACTTTTGGTCTAGCCCAGTGCACTTGTATTTTGACTGGGTCACTCTTGGTAGCTGTTGCTTTGGTTGTGCTTTGTCTTCGGGATGGTGCTGGTGAAGCCATGTTTCACTTCCTGCTACAATTCTTTAAAAAAGTGCTTCAGGAGCTTGATTCTACTTGTTTAAAATTTTCATTGAAATCTCTTCACTTGTCTGCAGCTGATATAGATGCAACAATTTTGGCACCCATTGAGTGGAAATGTGCTCAGCTATATTTTTTCAGTCAGAATTGTGCAAACTGAACCAACTGAGATGTCTATGGTGTCAGTGATTGATTGCACTGTTAATTGTCAGTCCTCTTCAGTTAGGGCATGAACATGATGCATGTTTTCCTTGCAAATTAGGGGTGTGGTCTATGCTGCTTCAGGCTTCATCTTCAACATTGTGTTGTCCCTTCGTATAATGAGTTATCCATTTGTAAACTGCTGATCTCTTTGGGGCATTGTCCTCATACATTTTTTGTAAAGCATCAATGATTTCACCCTCTTCCACACAAGCTTCACCATAAACTTGATGTTTGCTCTTGTTTCATTTTTAGCAGAATTCATGTTGCTCTGATAGGGGCTTTTGGCAAACTGTTGTCTTATCCTTCTTATACTTCAAACTAGATCCTATTCAGACAAGTTATGACAAGTTAGTATGAGTTTATTTTGGTGCAAAAATGGAAAATTTTCAAAAAAACTTAAAAAATTTTTTGAAATCCACACACAGTTTTTTAATAATACATATTTTCCAAGATTTGATGAAGCTATCTTGTATATTTAATAAATATAATAAGAAAATTAAAAGAAACCATTTGTAAAATGTTAAAATAATCAACCTCACCTATCTGCCACTCAACTTCAACATTTACCATTCCCTGATAATCTTGTGTTACGGGTACTCCTGCCCACTCCCCAGCTAATGGTTTTAAGATTTACATGTATCTCTAAGAGATAAAGATTCTTGTTTTTACACATAGCTACAATAGTATTTAAAATATCAATAATTCCTCAATTTCATTCACTACCTAGTCAGTGCACAAATTTCCCCAGGTACCTTATATATTTTTCTTTTACGTTTAGTTTGTTCAAATCAGAGTCTAAATAAGGTCCATACATTGCAATTTGTTGATAAATTTCTCAATATTTTTTATCTGTATTTCTCTTCATCTCTTATAATTTACTTGTTTATCAGTCCTGTGGAGTTTTTCACAGTTTCGATTTTAATGCTTGATTCTCTGGGGTGTTATTTAATGTTCCTCTGTTCTCTGTGCATCTGTAAACTGATAGGGCTAAAGGTTGGAGGAAATTCAGAATAGAAACTCTGGCAAAAATATTTCATAGGTGGCATCAAAGGGTACATCACATCTGGATGCTTTTTTCTTCTTTTTGAGTGTGCATGCATGTGTATGTGTGTGTGTGTGAGAGAGAGAGAGAGATGAGTGGGGAGAGGGACAAAGGGAAGAAAAAAGGTAGAGAGATTGAGAGATGGGGGGAGAAACAGAGAGAGTGGGTAGAGAGAGAAAGAGAGAGATTAGATCAACCATTGTTGATCACTGCATAAGACCTTAATTCAGTAAGTGTGACAACATTAGAATGGCCTTGTTCTGTCATTTATTTCTCATTTGTTTGGTGGAACGTCTCTGTCAGAATAATTCTTCCAATTCAAGTTCTTGGTTACTCTGAGGTATAGTTTGTATAGGAAATTTAGGATAAAAACTTTAATCTTTCCCCTTTTATTTACTAATTTTCAAAATAACTTCACTTCCTGGTATTCTCCAGAGGTGACCACTCAGTTTTTATTTTCTTTTTTGTTTTCGAGATAGAGGATGGTATTATTAACTCATAGGTTTGAACATGTTTGATGTACTTCAATGGACTGTGATTATCTCTGGCCAGTGGGAGCTGCTGCAGGTTGATTGTGACTTTGTCTGCTGTCAGACATGACACGATGTCTAGGCTAATCTTGTACATTTCTCGACCTACAACTTTGATTCAGCCATTTCCCCATGAGGAAATTGAACCCGAGAATAGCATCAGCATTGAAACTGGGGTTGCATTATTTAAAACTCTTTTGCTTGCAAGTAGCAGGAATTCCAACCCAAACTGCCCAAGCCTGGTGTCATTCATGGCTCCCATGATATAAAGAGCTGGGACTGGATCTGGGGGCAGGCTGACACAGGGGCTCAAGCCCTCCATGGGAGCTGGTGTCTCTCCCTCCACTTCCCTGCTGCATTTCCTTTAGGTGGCCCCAGGGGAGATATTAAACCTATTTAGCAACCATGCACTGAGGATGAGAAGGAACACAGGCCAAAGTTTTGAGTGGCTCCCGGAAGACCCCTGCTGTGCCAGCGTTACTTCTTCAGTTGCTGCATTGTGGGGAGATACAGGAGGACCTGAGGAGGGGCTGGGGTGACAGGTGGTAGAGGGAGAACTTGGAGGACCTGAGGGTGGTGGCTATTTGCCAACAAGTATGGAAGTATTTTGACAGTTTAACAACCAACTCAGTCTCCCCGGGGCTACCTAGTCTAGTTGGTTCCATTCTCTGAACCGCTCTTTGCTCATGGTGGCCAGATGGCCATACTCCTCACATCCAGCCAAGAAAGGCAGGGCTAACCCAAGTCCAGAGAGTCACTTGGATGGACTGAGCTGGACCATGTGCCCAGGAATGAGCTGAGTTGATTAACTCGTCCCAGGCTCCATTCCAGGAGCTGGGCCAGAGCTGGACATGTACCAGGACTGAGCATGGGGAGGTGAAGACCATAAATAAAAATTGGGATTATGGCCAGGGGAAGGGGTACCAGCTGTGGCAGGACAGTACCATGTGCCCACCACAGAAGGGGCAGAGGACATTTGCACCTTATGTTAGTTGCAAGGTCAAATTTGCTTTTATATTTTGTTTCGGTTGAAGAATATTAAGAATGTTAGGCTTCACATTGGTATAGAGGTAAAAATTGTAGATGTTTTCAACATCTTGCCTTCTTATCTCATCAGTTACACTAATCAGTGTGATTGAAAGAGAAGCAGTAGGAAACATTTTCCAACATGAATTGAAACACCAACAATCAGGACTAGTGTATAATTTGTGGGACCTAATGCGAAATGAAAAGGTGGATCCCTTGTTCAAAAATTATTAAAAATGTCAAGACAGCGATGGCAGAGTAGTAAACCTGTGGGGCCCTGTGTGTCCGTACAGCATTGCCAACAATATCTGGTAACAGCCCACATTTCTTTCCTTGAATAGAAAGATCAGACAAGAAGCACCCTAAAATTTCAAGTGCTGAAATGTCTATATGAACTAAGGTTCAACCTCAATGTGGTGTGTACTCACCGTTGTGCACAGTTAGTGCAGTGGTGAGGAGGCCAGGCTCTGGCCTCTTCATGCTTCTATTTTTCAGTTCTCCCCACTCACTAGCTCTGTGGCCTTGGGCCAATGACTTCACTCCACCTCACTTTATCCTCTCCCTCTAAAATATGAGAATAACATGATCTACCTTGTGGGATTGTTTTAAGGATTTGATATGAGATATGAAAATAATTTGAAATGAGATCATGGAAATTAATGTACTCAGAATGGGGCTGTTACAGAATGGCCACTCTACATACGCTTTAGCTGGTATCTCAGTGACAAATGTTATAGTTATTATACCTACGGCATGCATACACAATGTGTCATACATGTAGGCATACTGCATGTGATGCTGGAGCATGCCCCACACAGGTGCTTCCCAGTCTTGCCTGTCATGTGGTTGAGAGAGGCACGTGTGTGCTTCATCAGCTTGCTTGCTTAGATAATTTTATCTAAGTAAAATGGAAAAAGCGTGAATTTTTTAAATGCACAATGCAGAGTTACAGCCTTCTTAACCAGTAAAACATATTCAAGGAAATTAAATTATGCACAAAAACTGCGTGAGAATTTATTCGAAGTTCTGCACAAACACAGTTTAACCTGTGCTATAATTTGGTATATATGACATTTAAGCATATTGCTCTTTATTATACAGGTTTTTTTGGAAATAGTTAAAATACATTTTAAGAAAAAGAAATTTGAACACAATCTTGGCAGAACCCTTGAACTTCTTATCATGTCCACAAAGGTCCTTGTGATCCTAGGATACGGGGCCCCCAGAGAAAGGCCTCATAAGTGAGTTCCTTACAAGTGGGCACCTGCTTTTTATTATTAAACAGTAAAAAGAAAATCCCTTCCCAAAGCCAAGCTTGATTGAAACTTCATCTTAAAATAATGAAATGAAACTAGGAAGATATGTTTATCTTATAACTAATATTTACATTATAATCACAACTATAAACTAATTTTAAAATAAAGAATAAACCAAGTTGACTTCCTTCCAATTTTTTTTAATTGTAGTAAAATATATGTAATATAAAATGTACCATTTTAACCATTTTTTAGCATATAGTCAGTGGCATTGAGGACATTGCCATTGTACAACCCTCACCTTCATATATCTCCAAAACTTTTTCATCATCCCAAACTAAAGCTCTGTCCCCATTAACCAACAACTCCCCATTCCCCCTTCCCCCAGCCCCTGCCAGCCACCATGCAACTTCCCCTCCCTATGTATTCGACCACTCTAGGTACGTCATATAAGTGAAATGACATATGGTGGTCCTTTTGTGGCTGGTGAGTGTTAATTTTTTTGTAGAATTTTCCAAATCAGGTTGTATGACAGCACAATAAAATATCCTTCCCTTTCTGCTTGACTTTCACAGAACCATCAGGAAGACGACATTTTGTAGAGTCATTCAAGGGCTTCATCAATTTTGCAAGAATATTCTTTAAATTTTTATGTGGAAATGAGTTACAGTAAAGCATTACTTGAGCACAGTCTTCTGTCTTCAGCCCAATCAACTTTCACATCCGGGTACTTCCATGTGGCCATCCTCAGATGCAGATCTAGAACATTGCCACCACCCAGAGTCTTCTCACGTGATTCTTTGCAGGTGTTAACTCCTCCCCACTCACAGGTCACCGCTCTGCTGACTTTCCTTACCTCAGGCTAGTTTCCTCTCTTCCCCAACCTCATAGAAATGGAATTGTTATCATGAGTTCTTTTGCGTCTGGCTTTTCACCCAGCCTGTCTGTCATCTGTGAGGCTCATCCTGGCGACTGTTCTTTGCAGCTCACTCATTGTTATTACTTTGAGCTATTTCTTGCTATGCGTGTACTATCATTTATTTATCCATTCCTCTCCTGATGGACCTTTGGGTTGTTTTAATTGCCTGTTATAAAGATGCTATAACCACTCTGCCAAGAACATTTCTTATTTCAAATGATTTTTTCTTCGAAAATGTCTGCATTGTCACCATTCTTATAAATTCTCTTTTCGGTTCTTGTCTCTGCCGAAGAATCCTCTTGCGAATGCCTCTGCCCAAGACTCTGTGTTTTCCAAAATCACAGTTATCTATTTCATAACACCATACATCATTTGTGAGATCTTTACACTTCCTTTGAAACCAATTTGTCTTGTCCTTTTAGATGCTGACAACATGAGCCTCCCGTGGTCGGAACGGGCTTGTGAAGGCAGTGCTGGGATGCACCAGGGTGGGAGCTACAGGTGAGTGGGCGGGGACATTTGAAAGGGGCTAATTTTCTCGTGGTCCTTTATAGGCGGATGTTTGTATGTTAAGACAGCTCTTTCTTCCCTATACAACTCTGTAGCTGGGGTTGACTGCACGTAAACTCAGCTAACAAAATCTTCTTGCTTTCCGTTTGAGGTCTATTGCTTTGCAGAATCCCCAGGCCTGCCACTTTCCTGGAACATCTTCTCAGCCTTTAGGCTCAGGCTGCAGTCTTTGATTAGTGGTGCATGTATGTGCGACAGGGACAGTTGTCACTGAAATTACAGACAGCTGAATGGTGATTTGAATTGCATGAGTATTAAGGCCTTCCTTAAGAGAGATATGCAAAACCCACGGTTTAATTCTCTTGAAGCATCGGGAAGATAAATCCCCATGACATCAACACAGCGGGGACACTCGAAGAACCTAATTTTAATGAATATGCATTTTGACTTTCCAACTGCAAGAGAATGAGGGCAGAAGATTTGTTTAGATCTTCCTAATTAATAGCCCAGGTTGACTGTACTTTTCTGTTTAATATAACTGATTTCATCTCATTAAGAGAGAGGTGGAAATTAGATGCATTCTCCACTTCCTGGTAAGAATACCTTCTTCTTATAAACTGGGCATAACAGCCCATCATGGTATGCATACTGGGACTGCTGTGTTCTGGATGGAGCCACGTTCAGAAGTCCTTGTCTGTAATGAAATGGGACATTTTTCTGTACTTGGTTAATAATCTTTGGGCAGCATTTGATCATTTGAAAAAAGTCACACCATTCACTTGATCAGGAGGCATCTGTGGGGAATGCAGGCTGGGCCTGAGTCCTGTTGGCCCAGGAACAGGTAGTTGTGGCATCAGGCAGTTTTTGTTGTTGTTGTTGTTTTTGAGACAGAGGCTCACTCTGTCGCCCAGGCTGGAGTGCAGTGGCACTATCTTGGTTCACTGCAACCTCCGACTCCCTGGTTCAAGCGATTCTCCTGCCTCAGCCTCCTGAGTAGCTGGGATTACAGGCACACGCCATCAAGCCTAGATAATTTTTGTATTTTTAGTAGAGATGGGGTTTTACCATGTTGGCTAGGGTGGTCTTGATCTTCTGACCTTGTGATCCGCCCACCTTGTCCTCCCAAAGTGTTGGGATTACAAGAGTGAGCCAATGCGCCCGGCCTCAGGTGTTTTTTAGTTAGGTAATTGAGGTGTTTCCACCAGGACGAAGCCTCTTGGTGGCTAAGAGGGACCCCACTGAACTCTCTGCTGATCAGTGGGAGAGCACACTTAGTGCTTAGGAACATTAGCACATGCCTTGTGAAACTGATGTTTTTATGGTCAAAAAGGGTTGGATATCAGCACTTCCATAAGATACAGTGGACATTGGGACCCACATTCACTCCCAGTGACCCCCTCACTCTGTTCCTGGGTACTCTGTGTCCCCAGTTCAGCCGCTCTGGGCTGTGGCTTTCTGCTCAGCCATTTTCGTTTTGTTACTGCTGTTGTTGCCTTGGGGTGAGAAAGGATTTGTATCCACACACAGAGGAAGATGAGAAATGTCATATTTCTTTATTTCGTAAAAGACTGAATTAAATATGACTCTTAAGCAATATCCTGGCAGGTGGGAAATTCAATCTCAGACATTTTGGACTTCCTTGTGCCTTCCTTTTGGGGCACAGACATTCTGGAGGTTTTGGTGAGTTCAAGGGTGGTTGTGCTGGTCTCCATCTCTGGTGCTCACTACTGATGACCTTGTGCATGCTGTATCATTATCCTGAAAGATGATTTTATCTCAGTGTTTTGAATAAACATTTTCCACTGTGCTCCAAGGGCCTCGCAGTAAACTGATGGGTGTTAGTTCCCAGGTGTGGGTCTTTGTGGAAGTTGTAGGCCCCGTGAGGCAGGGGACCACATCTGTCTTAATCACTACTTCATTTCCAGAGCCTAGAGCAGCGCCTGGTTCATAGTGTCCAATAATTATTGAGTGACTGATTTAGAAGGAAAAAGCCTCAGTGGTAACTGAATCAGGAAGTTTAGGATTTTAGGAGTAATCTGGATACAGTTCCTTCTGGACTAACAGACAACTTAGGTAGAGAAAACATTGTTGAAATGCGCTTACCTTATTCAGCAGAAAGAGACCTGAGGAATAATAAGACACTAGAAAGAAAATCAATAAAGAATTATCAGTAGACTTTCTGCAAGCAGTACATTTGTATAATTTATTACTGGATATATAACAATGTGATCTCTTTTAAAATATACTTATTTCAGTATAACATACATAAATGTACATAAATAATACTTTGTGTAGTTAATGAGTCTTTACCTACTCAAAGGAAGAAAGAGAAGGTTATCAGCATCCGGAAATCACACTCCTGCCCCCTCCCAATTACAGCCTTCTCAAAATCTAATCCCTATCAGAAGGTCTATCATTAGGAATTAATTCTGATTGTTGAACATTATACACAATGTGTACACAGTGTGCTTTCTTTTGTGTTGGACTTCCTTCACTCATCATTTTGTGTGGGAGATGCACCCATGTGGTGTGTGGTTGTAGTGTGTTCATTTTCATTGCAATGTAATATTCCACCAAAGAAGAAGTTGTGATTTATGCATTATGCTGTTGAGGACCATTTGGGATGCCTACAATAAATAACAATTCTATAACATCCTTGTTCCTGTTTCTGGTGGATTCATGCAAACATTTATATTGAGTGGAATTCTATTTAGGAGTGGAATTACCGGATGACTTAGATCACATTCCCCAGAAGCAGAGTCTGAGATGGGTCTTACTGTGCAAGTGATTTATAGAAAGGGTGCTCTCAAGAGGAAGCTGGGAGGAAGCAAGGGAAGGAGGAGACAGCATGGGAGAAGCTGTACCATATATGGATTCGGGTAGAGTCCAGGGCAGCCTGATGCCATAGGGAGCTCTGGGGGGTGACCAGCAACACAGCATTGATCCTCGGAGGGCTTTGGTATCTTTTCATCAGCGAGACATTGGCTGGGCATCATCCCAGAGGGGTGGGGATAACATCGTGAAGCATCTGTATGTGTGACGGCTCCCATAAGCAAAATCATTCTCTGGAAAAGGTGTGAGACCTCAGCAGCTAACACTCTCAGGAGCTAGGACATTGGTGCCCTGGCTCATAAAATGGCCTGGGTGGGTCACCAAGCATGTCTGCTACACTAAGGCAGCAAGGAGCTAATGGCCAGTATTAGCAGGCATTGCTAGTGTTTTTATGGATAGGAACACGTCGAACATCATAGGAGGGTTTCTGTTGTTCTAACTTCTCACCAACACTAGGTATTGTCTGATTTTTCATTTTAGCTATTTTTTCCATTGTGCTCATTTGGCTAATAAGATACAGTAGTATCTTATTGTGACTTTAATTTGCATTTTCCTGATGACTAGTAAGGCTCCCTTTCCTTATGTTTTTGCCGTGTGTTTATTTTATTTTAAGAAGTGTCTCAAGAACTCTACAATTAGGTCGTGTTTAATTGGGTCGTCTGCCTTTTTCTGATTGTGTGGGTTAATTACCTATTCTGGACAGTAGTCCTTGTCAGATATTTACTTTAGAAATGCCTTCTTCATCATTATGGTTGTCCTTTTTAATCTTGTAACATGTCCTTTGCTCAACAGAAGTTCTTAATTTTAATGAAATCCAGTGTCATCTTTTTCCTTTTATGATTTGTGCTATTTGCCCTGTTTAAGGAATCTTTGCCCCAAGCCCACGAAGATATTGTTTTATATTGTCATCTAGAAACTTCATTTTAATTGTCGTCTTTCATCTTTAGAGCACCAAAGCTTTGGGAATAGATCTTTGCCTATAGTGTGAGGCCATATCTCTTTAGTCATAAATCAAAGAACCCTATGTATGGTCTATATCTCATTTTTCATTTTATTGGCTCTGTTTTCTATTCCAGTAGTTCTCAACTGGGGGTAAATTTTTCCCCCACCAGAGGACATTTTGCAATTTCTGGAGTCATTTTTTGTTGTCACAAATATGCGCAGAGGCTGCTACTGGCATCTCATGGGTAGAGACCAGGGATGTTGCTAAGCAACCTACATCACACAGGACACTCCCTAATATAAAAACCATCCAGCCCCAAATGTCAGTAATGCCGAGGTCGGCTAAGAAACCTGGCCTATGCCTACACCAAGGCCACAGTGTCTCACTGGCTGTGGCTCCACAATCAGCCGCTGCTTTTGGTCATGTAACCTGTAACTCTATGATTCTTACCTGGCATACTTGGCACTGCTTTTGCTTTTTTTTTTTTTTTATATGTAAATTTTCGAATCATTTTGTTAGTGTCCAAAAAAAAAAAAAAAAAAAAAACCCTGCTGGGATTTTTATGGGATTGCCTATAATCTATACATCAATTTAAGGAAAACTGGCACCTTTCCAATAAGAACTCTTATAGTCCACAAACATGATATATCCATCCATTTACCTAGGTCTTTTATATTTTCTATGGTGTTTTTTTTTGTTGTTTGTTTTTCTTTATAGGAATCTAGCAAGTCTTCTGTTAGATTCATTCCTGGCTTTTATACATTTCTACTGATATTGTAAATACCATTCTTCACATTTCAGTTTCTAGTTGCTTGTTACTGGCATTAAAATGAGATGGCTTTTGTGTATTGACATGCACGTAGCAGTGATGCTGAATTCTCTAAATAATTCAATTAGTTTGTGAATTCTTTTGGATTTTCTATGTAGTGTTAGATATGAGAGTCTTTTTCTTTTCATGTTTTATTATATTGATTGATTGCTTGCTTATTCTCCTGGTTAGGAGCTCCAGTACAATTTTGAATAATGGCTGTGCCCAGGCTGGTTTTGAACTCCTGGCTTTAAACAATCCTCCTGCATCAGCCTCCCACAGTGCTGGGATGGCAGGCATGAGCCACCATACCTAGCCTTGTTTTCTATTTGAATATATCCTGTATCTTCCTTTACATTCCTTTCATTCTACTTCAGATTTTTTGGTTTTTCCAAATGTAATTTCTTGAGATTGATAGACAATTGATCTTTCAGCTTTCTTCTCTCCTATATAGGCATTTAAGACCATGAATTTCCCTCTAAGCATGACTTAGCTGCATACCACACATTTTGATATGTTGATATATCATTGAGATGTTGATATGTGTGTAAAATGTTTTACATGTATTTTAAAAATATGCAAATTCTACAGCTGTTAGGTGATGTGTTCTACACATGTACATTAAGTCAGGCATGTCAGTCAGAATGCATGAATCTTCCGTATGTTTTTCTGGCATTTTGTCTGCTTATTCTATTAATTCCTTAGAGAGGTGTGTTAAAATCTATCATATTCATTGTAGATTTCCTGTTTCCTCTTTTATTCCCATCAAGTTTTGTCTCATATATTTTGAATATATGTTAATTAGGTACATGCAAATTTAAAATGATCATATTTCTCTGATATGTTCTTTTGCCACGATGAGACATCCCTCTTTATTTCTAGTAATGCTCCTTTCTTTAAAATTGATTTGCATATTAGCCTAGGAAACCACCATTCTTTTGATTACTGTATGCATGCCTTTTTTCCCATGTTTCAATGTTCAGCCCTTTAGTATCCTTATGTAGAAAGTGTATCTCTTTTACATCATACATTTAAAAAAATTCTAATCAGACATTCTTGCTTTTTAAACTGGAGCATTTAATCCATTTGCATGTTATGCAAGTACTAATATATTTGAGTTTATACTTTTGCTATTTGTTTTTTCTGTTACCTGTTCTTCCCTTCCTTGCTTTCTTTTATATGGATCAATGTTTTCATGATTTTATATTCTCCCTTTTTTACCTTGTTATACATTCTTTTGCTATTAATAGGTAAACTAGAAATTATAACATGTATTCTTGAGTCACTACAGTGCCTCTGTCTAATCTAATTAGCACTTTTACCACTTCCCAGACAATTCAATTACCCTAGAACACTTTAACTTCATTTAACCCCTTTACCATTTATGTTACGGGTATATTTTATTTCTATATATATTTCAAGTACCACAAGACAGCGTCACTCTTATGATTCAATACTCTGAACAATTCTCGAGATCCGTATATCTACATGCATTTTTCTGTTCTCTACATCTTCCTGAATTTCTGTGCAGGATCATTGTATTATACTGGTGGGCATCTCTTTAATATCTTAGTTGGGCCTGCTAATTTTTGTTTGTCTGGAAATATGTATATTAATCTTCACTTTTCAATGATATTTTCACTGGGCATAGAATTCTAGGTTGGATGTTAGTTTCTTTAACCACTTTAAAGGTGTCTTTTTTTTTTTTTTTTTTTAACTGGTTTCCACCATTTCTGTTGAGAAGTTAAGTGTCATTATTACTGTTTACTCCTTTGAAAGTAATGCCTCATGTGGCTTTTCTCCTTAAGGACCCAAGTGTGGCTACTATCACATGAGCTTTAAATAACTTTTTTTTTAAAGACAGGAGAAAAAAATAACCCAAGTGTGGCTTTCTTTTCCTGTATCCTGCTTGTCAGTTTTATTGTTACTTCTTTGTGATAAAGTGGGGTTTTTTTATCTGGTTGCTTTTCAGTTTTTCTTTGTCTTAGATTCTCAATTATTTCATTAAGATGTCCCTAGGTGTGGTTTTCTTTTTATTTAAACTTCTTAGAGCTCATAACATTTTTGAATATATAGTTCTATAATTTTATCAGTTTTAAAATATTCTTGACCATCACCTTATCAATAGGGCTCCTTTCCACCTCTATTCCTTCATCTCTTTGGGGCCTGTAGTGAATATGTATATTTAGTAGTATAATCACACGTGTATTTTCTATCATTTTTCCCCTTTTGCACTTCAGTGTGGGTATTCTTCTATTCTATCATCCAGCTCATGAGTCCTCTTTTTAGTTCTATCTAATGTGCTGTTAGACTCATCTATTGTTTATGTAATTTCAGTTACTTTATTTTTGAGTTTTAGGATGTCCAGTTTCAGTTCGAGACTCTAATTCTCTACTAAAACTCCCCATTTTATTATTTTCTTGTATATGTTAACCATAGTTATTTAAAAATCCATACCTTATGACTGTAATGTATGGATAATCTATGCATCTGCTTCTGTTGTCTGCTTTTTCTGTGTCTTATTTCATGGGTATACATGCTAATTTTTGAACTTTTTCTTGAATGATGGTGCAGAGCCTCTCTACGGTATTACAATCTTCCAGAGAAGAATTTTATTTTAGTTGAGTTTCTATCAGGCAGTTATATCAGGGGAAGACCACTCAGGCTAATCAGAATTTGGTTGATCACTTCAGGACTGGGTTTCTACTCCGTAAGACAGGGTCTTTTTTCTTCTATTTGCCGCTTTTCCCAGGTATACTGCTGAACTTCACTTTTTCTCTTTTAGCCCTGTAAGACTGCTGAAAGCCATGCTTATTTTCTCCGACATCTAGAACCGTTTTGTGCTTGTCTTTCTAACCTTTTGCTAGTCCCCACTTACACATTGGCAAATATCTCAAGGGGAAAACCAGAGTAGAAATGCTGGGCTTGTGTCTCAATGCTTGCCTTCCCTCCAAGATCTTGGACCTATGTATCCTGGTAGCCATCATGTCCTTGAATATAACCTTCATCTCCCATCCCTATAAACTGCCAAAAGCTCTGCTCAGCTCCCACTTCATGCTTGGCTTTCTGCTCAGGTTCTCAGCCTTTTACCCTTGTAACTTGCAAACTAAATAAACCTCAAAGTGAAAGCAATGTAGAATACTCGCCTCATCTAAATATGTTTTCTTTTTCTCCAGGATCTTAGACTATCTGTCTTCATTTGGTAGACCTTTCTCTGACCTTGAAAATAACACAATCATGTAAAATTCACCTTTTTAATATGCATATTTCATCCAGTTTTTTTGTGTGTATGTTTTCAGCAAAAGGTTTGTTTTGCTGCAGACTAGTCCTTTGTATCATCAAGCAGATGACAAAATATATATCTTAGTCACTTGATTTCCTATTACAAAATAACATCCTATGTATTGGTTTTTGTTCTAAGCAACAAAAAAGCAAAGATTGTTTTTGTTCTAAGCAACAAAAGCTGACTCTGGTTAACTTAAATTAATTTTTTTAAAGGTACCATCTGGGATTGGCATTACCATGACCTTCATTGTGTATCTGAGGCTCTGAGGCTCTGGAAGTTTGAGTAACAGGCCCAAGGTTGCAGAGGCAATAGGGAGTGATGTAGGGATCCAAACTGATGCTCCCCAGCTCACGGACGCCATTGTGTCCTGCTGCTCCCCAGTGACAAGGTAGTTTCACACACAGTTGTAAGAGATAATGTGGAGAAATCTTGCATACCCTTCTTTCAGCTTTCCCCAATCTTGCAAAACTAGGGTACAAGTATATATCAAGACAAGGATGTTGGCATTGACACACTCAACCGACTTCATTGATATGGCACCAATTTAATGTGCACCCTGATATAGACTGAATGTGTCCCCTCAAAATTCCTATGTTGAAATCCTAACCCCAAAGGTGATGGTCTTAGGAGATACAGCTTTGGAAGGTGATTAGGACATGAGGATGGGGCCTTCATGAATGGGGTTAGTGCTCTTTTGAAAGGGACCGCAGAGAGCTCTCATGCCCTCTTTTCTCCATGTCAGTGGCAGTTTGCAGCCTAGAAAGGGTCTTCACCAGAACCAGGCTGTGCTGGCATTTTGATCTTGAATTTCTAGCCTCTAAAACTGGGAGAAAAACCTGAAGCAGGTTTTAGAAACTGGAATCCTTCTTCCCCAAAGCAAGCCATGACACCTAGAAAGGTCACTCTTACCTCGTCCCTTCTCCCCTGAAGATCCTCATTGTCCTTCCTCATACCCGGAGCGAGGGAGGAACGTTTTGCAGAAACACAGAAAAGAATCTGAACAAACTGGCCTTGCTGAAGATCCCCCCAGATTATTACCATTAGATTATACCCCTTTTGTTCCATTTTACTTCCCCAAAAATTAAATTTTTCATCAGACTTAGCATAAAAATACATAGTTTTCCCTGGGTCTTTGAATATTCATTTCTGGAAGTTCCTGTGTCACATTAACCTTTATAAAAATAAATGTGTTATGCTTTCTCCTGGTAATCTGCCTTTTGTTACAGGGTTGTCGGTCAAGACTCTTGCCATGGGCGAGGAAAAGGTACTTTTTCTTCCCTACATGTGGGTATTTAGTTCCCTGTAATTTTATGCCACGTGTAGATTCTTGTGAACATCACTTCAGTCCAGAAAGAGCAGATCCATCATAAGGCCCTTCGTGCCACTTTGTCATAGCCACACCATGCGCTTTCCTCGTCAAACTCTGGCAACCATGGATCTGCTTCCCATCTCTAAAATTTTGCCATTTTAAGAAAGTTATATAAATGGAATCATGTACTATGTAACCCATTGAGATTGGTGTTTTTCGCTCAAGGCAATTCCCTTGAAATCCAGCCAGGTTTTCTCACGCATCAGTAGTTCACCCCTTTTCATTGCTGAGAGGTATTCCACAGGGGTTTCCTTTCAGGATTGCATAAGATACATTATGTTGAAAGCTTAGAATAGTGACATTATATGTGCCTACTGCATAATGGGACATCCTGTAATGGGAGCTGGTGCTTTTCCTCTATGCAGAAACATGATGTAATTTTTAAAAACTGAGTTCAATTACACATGCAACTTTAGGACAGAAGAGATCAAGTTACCCTGGACTAAGTGTTCAGTTATGAATGGTATTGGGAGGCCGAATTGAGATGCCCCCCTCTCCTGCATAACTTAGAAACACTGGCTTCAACAGGGCTTTAAGAAATAGGTCAACATGGAATTCCCCAGATGAGAGAGGCAGAGCCAGCTAGGGAGGGAGAGAGAAGGCTGGCTGGGACCTGGGTGAATTTATTAACAACTTCAAGATGAGGTTGTGTCATTCAAAGGTTTGCTGTGCTCAGGAGGCTATGTATAAATCCCACTGGCAAATACTGGGAGTTTCATTTAGAACCTCTCTGAGGGGTGGAGAGAGCTTTAGCCATGGAGGCAATCTCACCAGACTGGCAAAGCCCATCAGGTGAGGCTGATGCATCTTCCTAACCCAGTGACATTAAACATTGAACACCCCTCCCTCTTCCTGTGTCTATTCCAGGCTCCCCAGGCTATGTGCTGATTATTTGTGGTATTCCCATTGTCTGCCTGCAGGGAAATAATGCAGGAATCATAGGGACTTTGAGAGTCCTGTGCTCAGCATGTGTTACTTCTCATTCTAAAATCAAACAAATGATGTTCTGAATACAAGTTGGCTTCTTATGCCTACCATGCAGGGGCAATCTTTTCAATCACCGTGATAATTACAGGACATTTTGCTGCCATTTATTGAACACTTATTAGGTGCCAGGCTCCCCACGAAGCCCTCTGTGCATATTATTTTGTGTTAATCCCCACTCCAATCCTATGAGGTAGGACTGAGAGAGGGGATTAACAATCCACAGTGTGCAGGTGGCATCACTGGGATTTGAATCTAGGGTGGGTTTGATGCCAGAGTCTGTGTTCTTGACCACAAAATGACAGAGATGAGTTACTGTAAGTTAAAAATGGGCATTTGGAGCTTATACTTCAGCTATAAAAACTTGGCATATGCTTGGTTGCCATTGTGAGAAGGATCAGCTCTTGATGTGCTGGCAAACCAGCATCTGTAAAGTCTGCGACCACAGCCTGAACCAGGGCACATTTGCAGGCTGAAGAGGACAGTAGAAATCATGATAATGTTGTATAACAATGATGGGGGTCATTGTTTAGAATTAGCTCCATTTTAGGCGCAACAGACCAACCAGACCAGAATGGATGCACCCTTGCTAAGTGCCATGTAATCAAACCGACTCATATGGACCAGTTTTCCAAAAAACAGGAGATTCCCAGCAGCAGTTGGAAGAAGCCCCATTTGTCTGAACCAGCATGATACAGAAGTTCCCTCCATTTTGACCTTATAAGGAAAGTAACTTGTGATGTCCAATCTACTTTTTATTCCTTTTTTCAGCCATAAAGGCCATCTCCTTTTCTCATCTTACAGGGTCTTCTTTCTAAAGCTGTAGATGGAATGTTGCCTGAAACATGACTCACTAATGAAAGCCAGTTACATCTCTAAACTAAATTGGTGAGAATGCTACTTATTTTTTTAACAACAGTAATAAGAGGAAGAGTAGAATAGCTAAAACTTAGTAAATGAATATTTGGGTCAAGTGCTGTTCTATGTGCTTTACACATGTTAACTCATTAATCCTTAAAACAAGCCTTTGAGATAAGAACAATGGCATTAGCTGCATTTGGTAGATGAGGAAATGGAGGCACATGGGGGTGAGGTGACTTGGTGACTTGTCCAAGTCATACAGTGGTGAGAAGCAGAGCTGGGATTCAAGCTGGACAGCCTTGGTCCAGAGGGCACATACTTCACTGTGGATATGTGCCATCCCCTCCATTATTCAGGGCCACCATGGAAGAGCTCTGGGCCTCCTGTGCTGGGTGCTGGCCTGGCCATCCTTTGAGGGGAGGGGGACACTGCCAGACTCTTGTTGCAGAGGAGGAAGACTAGATGCCCTGCAGTGTCTGGGAGGACTTCTAGCTGCCACTTCTCAGGTGAGGAGGAATCATTTTATCTGTCAAAATGGGTTTGGGCCAGTGAGGGTTACCCAGGTCACAAACTCTGGTTAAGCAGAAGAGGATCTAGTGAGAGCATGAGAACTCTGCTTGGGAAGTGGAAAGATCAAGGGCAGAGCTAGGGTCCAGGTAGCAGGAGCTGGCACCAGGCATCTCAACTCAGTGTACCAGGTGGGAATCAGGTTAACTCTTTTCCCTATCTTGTGTCATCTTGGCTAACAGAATATCTGGGGGTTGGGGGAAAGTGAGCTCATGAGATTGCCCCAGCTTGAGCTCCAGTGCCCCTTTACCCCAACACTGCTAAGCAATGAAGAAACGGCAGGGCATCTTGACTTATAGCCAGTAACCAGCCCACCCCACCAAGCAATGGCAGGGCACCTTGACTGACAGCCAGCCTACCCCACTAAGCGGTGGCCGGGCACCTTGACTGACAGCCGACATACCCCACTAAGCAATGGCCAGGCACCTTGACTGATAGCCAGCCTACCCCACTAAGCAATGGCAGGGCACCTTGACTGACAGCCAGCGTACCCCACTAAGCAATGGCAGGGCACCTTAACTGACAGCCAGCCCAGTGCACTAAGCAATGGCAGGGCACTTGACTTACAGCCAGCCTATCCCACTAAGCAAAGGCAGGGCACCTTGACTTATAGCCAGCCCACCCCACCAAGCAATGCCAGGACACCTGACTTACAGCCAGCCCACCCGACTAAGCAATAGCAGGACAACTTGACTTGTAGCCAGCTCACCCCACCAGCAATGGCAGGATACCTTGACATGGAGCCAGCCTACACTACTAGACAATGGCAGGGAACCTTAACATAGAGCCAGCCCACCCCACCAAGCAATGGCAGAATACCTTGACTTATAGCTAGCCCACCCAACTAAGCAGGGCACTTTGACCTCCCACCAACCCAAGACCATACACAGTGGGAGAGGGGCAATTTCCCCAAAGGGAGATGGGCATTGTGCAAAAAGTAGGGAAATAGATGTTGGGGTAGCCCAACCCAAGCAAATCCCCTAAAGAAGTGTGTGGTCCACAGCCACCATATTGGGTAAAACAGGGGAGGCAAGTGCTTTGGGTGGTGGCTGTAGAAGAGAAGAAACAGTCCCTAACATTCTGCCAATTTACCTGTTAAAAGTACCGCGTCTCTTCAATGGGTCCTTGCAGTCTCTAGGGAAACTCAATTTCCCATAAATGGTGGTTGAAACAATAACATAATTTCATCAAACTTGGGCATATTACATTTGGCTATCTTTAAATTGGAAAAAAGTCTGGAATCATCCATTTTTCCTCTCATTACCTTTAATTTCCTTGCCATCATTTTTTTTTAAACCAAGTGAAATCCATTAAAAAGTCCATGAAAATGAATGGGTCTTTACTGGACATGTCACACAATGTTCCTTTATGCAGAAATTGCCCGAAAAATTGCCGAAGAATTTACCTCCATAATTAGGATGTCTCTAAAAGTTTAAGAACGTGCCAGTTTGTCAAAAAGAAAGGTAAAAGGAGATGAGACAAGTTCAAAGGTATTTCAAAAGGAAAAGACTTCAAATGGGAAGTTTCCAAATGATTCCTTTGGTCCTAAGTATAAGATATTTGTGCAGAATAGTTGGCGGGAGGTGCTGGTCCCTCGACACTGCTGTGTGGAGGTGAGATCTGTGAGTGCTTGAAGAGAGAGAATGCCAGCGTGCATATCTGCATCCAACAAGGCCAGGGGCCCACCTATTTTATTGGGGGCAGTTGCTTTTAATTTTTGTAAGGCTTTGAAATTACCAAAAATGGGATGCTTTTGCTCATCATGAGATGGCTAAACTTTGCAGTGATGGTGTTCTAAAGTAATGTTCCCCAAGAGAATGGACGGAGCACCGCCCCCCGACCTGCCCCTGCAAGTCCTGCTGACTCTTCTGCACAAATATCTTTTCCTACAGTTCCCTCCCCACTGAGAAATCCAGCAAGGCTCGGACTCAGCAAGTGGCTTAGAGCTGTGAGATATGAGACTTCAAGAATGAATGTTGTGTAAAAAGAACTTTTGGTACTTTGGTCCCTGGAAAAACACAGTTCTGCATAACATTGTATTTTTATAAAATGAATTTTTCTGTGGTCAGTTAAGAGAAACCCATTTGAGCCCTTAGCATTGTGTACATTTGTGTATTCAGGTCTCTTGGAAACTCTACACAAAAGAAATTCAAATAACTTAGTGAAATTCAGTCTTTTTCAAATATATTGAACAACATACCCTTTGTTCCAAGGAATATATTTTTTGGAAATGCTCTTTTTCTTTTTTTTTTAAGTTCTGGGATACATGTGCAGGATGTGCAGGTTTGTTGCATAGGTAATCATGTGCCATGGTGGTTTTCTGCACCTATCAACACATCATCTAGGCATTAAACCTAGCATGCATTAGCTATTTTTCCTGATGCTCTCCCTCCCCGCACGACCCCTACCCCAATGACAAGCCCCAGTGTGTGTTGTTCCCTTTCCTGGGCCCATGTGTTCTCATTGTCATCTCCTACTTCTAAGTGAGAACATGTAGTGTTTGGTTTTCTGTTCCTGCAGCAGTTTGCTGAGGATAATGGCTTCCAGCTCCATCCATATCTCTGCAAAGGACATAATCTTGTTCCTTTTTATGGCTGCATAGTATTCCTCAGTGTATATATACAACATTTTCTTTATCCAGTCTATCATTGATGGGAATTTCAGTTGACTCCATGTCTTTGCTATTGTGAATAGTGCTGCAATGAATGTATGTGTACATGTATCTTTATAATTAATATTCCTTTGTGTCTATACCCAGTAACAGGATTGCTGGGTCAAATGTTATTTCTGGTTCTAAGTCTTTGAGGAATTGCCACACTATTTTTCACAAGGGTTGAACCAATTTATATTCCCACCAACAGTGTAAAAGTGTTCCTATGTTTCCATAGCCTCACCAGCATCTCTTGTTTCTTGACTTTTTAATAGTAGCCATTCTGACTGGTGTGAGATGGTATCTCATAGTGGGTTTGATTTACATTTCTCTAGTGATCGGTGATATTGACATTTCTCTAGTGATCAGTGATGTTGAGCTTTTTTTCATGTTTGTTGTCTTTTGAGAAGTGTCTGTTCATGTCCTTCACCCACTTTTTAATGGGGTTGTTTTTTCTTGTAAATTTGTTTAAGTTCCTTGTAGATTCTGTATATTAGCCCTTTGTCAGATGGATAGATTGCAAAATTTTTCTCCCATTCTATAGGTTGTCTGTTCACTCTGATGTTAGTTTCTTTTGCTGTGCAGAAGCTCTTTAATTAAATCCCATTTGTCAATTTTTGCTTCTGTTACAAATTGCTTTTGAGGTTTTCATTATGAAAGATTTGCCTGTGCCTATGTCCTGAATGGTATTGCCTAGATTTTCTTCTAGGGTTTTTATAGTTTTGGGTTTTACACTTAAGTCTTTAATCCATCTTGAGTTAATTTTTGCATAAGGTGTAAGGAAGGGGTCCAGTTTCAATTTTCTGCATATGGCTTGCCAGTTTTCCCAGCACCACTAATTAAATAGGGAATCTTTTCCCCATTTCTTGTTTTTGTTGGGTTTGTAAAAGATCAGATGGTTGTAGATGTGCAGTCCTATTTCTGAGTTATTCTGTTCCATTGGTCTATGTGTCTGTTTCTGTACTGGTACCATGCTGTTTTGGTTACTGTAGACTTGTAGTATAATTTGAAGTTAGTGGCATGATGCCTCCAGCTTTGTTCTTTTTGCTTAGGATTGTCTTGGATGTACAGGCTCTCTTTTGATTCCATATGTGTTTTAATGTAGTTTTTTTCTAATTCTGTAAAGAATGTCAATGGTAGTTTAACAGGGATAGCATTGAATCTATAAATTACTTTGGGGAGTATGGCCATTTTCCCAATATTGATTCTTCCTATCCATAAGCATGGAATGTTTTTCTTTTTGTTTGTGTCCTCTCTGATTTCCTTAAGCAGTGGTTTGTAGTTTTCCTTGAAGAAGACCTTTACTTTCCTTGTTAGCTGTATTCCTAGGTATTTTAAGCTTTTTGTAGCAATTGTGAGTGGGAGGTCATTCATGACTTGACTCTCTACTTGTCTATTGTTGTATAGGAATGCTTATGATTTTTGCACATTGATTTTGTATCCTGATACTTTGCTGTAGTTGCTTATCAGTTTAATAAGCTTTTGGGCTGAGATGATGGGGTTTTCTAAATATAGGATCATGTCATCTGCAAACAGAGACAGCTGACTTCCTCTCTTCCTATTTGGATACCCTTTATTTCTTTCTCTTGCTGGATGCCTTGGCCAGAACTTCCAATACTATATTGACTAGGAGTGGTGAGAAAGGGCATCCTTGTCTTGTGCCAGTTTTGAAGGGAATGCTTCCAGCTTTTGCCCATTCAGTATGATACTGGGTGTGGGTTTGTCACAAATGGCTCTTATTATTTGGAGGTATGTTCCTTCAATACTTAGTTTATTAAGAATTTTTAATATGAAGGGATGTTGAATTTTATTGAAGGCCTTTTCTGCACCGATTGAGATAATCATGTGGTTTTTGTCTTTGGTTCTGTTTATGTGATGAATTACATTTATTGATTTGTATATGTTGAACTAGCCTTACATCCTGAGGATGAAGCCGACTTGACTATGGTAGATGAGCTTTTTGATGTGCTGCTGGATTTAGTTTGCCAATGTTTTATTGAGGATTTTGCATTGATGTTCATCAGGGATATTGGCCTGAATTTTCTTTTTTTGTTGTATCTTTGCCAGGTTTTGGTATCAGGACTATGCTGGTCTCATGAACTCATAAAATGAGTTAGGGAGGAGTCCCTCCTTTTCAATTGTTTGGAATAATTTCAGAAGAAATGGGACCAGCACCTCACAGAACCTCTGGTATAATTCAGCCATAAATCCATCTGGTCCTGGGCTTTTACTGGTTGGCAGGCTATTTATTACTGCCTCAGTTTCAGAACTTGCTTCGGTCTATTCAGGGATTCAACTTCTTCTTGTTTCAGTCATGGGAGGATATATGTGTCCAGGAATTTTTCCATTTCCTCTAGATTTTCTAGTTTATTTGCATAGAGATGTTTATAGTATTCTTTGATGTTTGTTTGTATTTCTGTGGGGTCAGTAGTGATATCCCCTTTATCATTTTCTATTGTGTCTATTTGATTCTTCTCTCTTTTCTTCTTTATTAATCTAGCTAGTGGTCTATTTTATTAATTTTTTTTTCAAAAAAAAAACAAAACAACTGGATTAGCTGTTTTCTTGAAGGGTTTTTCATGTATCTATCTCATACAGTTTCACTCTGATTTTGGTTGTTTCTTGTCTTCTGCTAGCTGTGGGGTTTGTTGGCTTTGGTTCTCTAGTTCTTTTAGTTGTGATGTTAGAAAGCTGATTTGAGATCTGTCTACTTTTTTGATGTGGGCATTTAGTGCTATAAATTTCCCTATTAACACTGCTTTAGCTATGTCCCAGAGATTCTGGTAACTTGTCTCTTTGTTCTCATTGGTTTCAAATAACTTCTTGATTTTGGCCTTAATTTAATTATTTACACAGGAATCATTTAGGAGCAGGTTGTTCAATTTCCACGTAGTTGTGTGGTTTTGAGTGAATTTCTTAATCTCGAGTTCTAATTTGATTGAGTTGTGGTCTGAGGGACTGTCATGATTTCAGTTCTTTTGCATTTGCTGAGGGGTGTTTTACTTCCAATTATGTGATCAATTTTAGAGTGACATGTGGTGCCAAGAATTATGTATATTCTATTGTTTTTGGGTGGAGGGTTCTTTAGAAATCTATCAGGTCCACTTGATCAGAGCTGAGTTCAAGTCCTGAACATCTTTGTTAATTTTCTGTCTCAATGATCTGGCTAATATTGACATTGGGGTGTTAAAGTCTCCCACAATTATTATGTGGGAGTATAAGTTTCTTTGTAGGTTTCTAAGAACATGTTTTATGAATCTGGGTACTCCTTTATTGGGTGCATATATATTTAGAATAGTTAGCTCTTCTTATTGAATTGAGTCCTTTACCGTTATGTAATTCCCTTCTTTGTCTTTTTTGATCTTTGTTATTTTAAAGTCTTTTTTGTCAGAAACTAGAATTGCAATCTCTGCTTTTTTCTGCTTTCCATTTGTTTGGTAAATTTTTCCCCATCTCTTTATTTTGAGCCTATGTGTATCTATGTGTATTCAAGTGATGGGTCTCTTGAATACAGCACACTGTTGGGTCTCAATTCTTTAGCTTGCCATTCTATGTCTTTTAATTGGGGCATTTAGCCCATTTACATTTAAGATTAATATCATTATGTGTGGATTTGATCCTGTCATCATGAGTCTAGCTGGTTATTTTGCACACTTGTGATGTAGTTGCTTCATAGTGTCATTGTTCTGTGTGCTTCAGTGTGCTTTTGTAGTGGCTGGTAACAATTCTTTTCTATATTTAGTGCTTTTTTCAGGAGCTCTTGCAAGGCAGGCCTGGTAGTAATGAATTCCCTCAGCATTTGCTTGTCTGAAAAGAATTTTATTTCTCCTTCGCTTATGAAGTTTAGTTTGGCCAGATATGAAATTTTGAGTTGGGAATTATTTTCTTTAAGCATATTGAATATTGACCCCCAATTTCTTCTGGCTTGTAGGGTTTCTGCTGAGAGGTCTGCTGTTAGTCTGATAAGCTTTCCTTTGTAGGTGACCTGACCTTTCTTTCTGACTGCCCTTAACACTTTTTCCTTCATTTTGACCTTGGAGAATTGGATGATTATGTGTCTTGGGGTTGATTTTCTCATGGAGTATCTAGATTCCCTGAATTTGAATGTTGGCCTGTCTTGCTAGGTTGGGGAGGTTCTCCTGGATGATATCCTGAAGTACGTATTCCAGCTTGGTTCTGTTCTCCCTGTCTGTTTCAGGTACCCCAATCAGTGGTAGGTTCAGTCTTCTTACATAATCTGATAGTTCTCGGAGGTTTTGTTCATTTGTTTTCATCCTTCTTTTCTCTAGTCTTGTCTTCCTGTCATATTTCAGCAAAATAGTCTTCAAGATTTGAAATTCTTTCCTCCACTTGGTCTATTCAGCTATTGATACTTGTAGTTGCATTGTGAAGTTCTTGTGTTTTTAGCTTCATCAGGTCATTTATGTTCCTCTCTAAACTGGTAATTCTGGTTGACACCTCCTGTAGTGTTTTACCATGGTTCTTGGCTTTTTTGCTTTGGGTGAGAACATGCTCCTTTAGCTCAGCAAAGTTTGTTATTACCTACCTTCTGAAGCCTACTTCTGTCATTTCATCCATCTCAGCCTCAGCCCAGTTCTGTGCCCTTGCTGGAGAGATGTTGCAATCATATGGAGAAGAGGCCCTCTGGTTTTTTGAGTTTTCAGCATTTTCTCATTGATTCTTTCTTATCATCATGACTTTATTTACCTTTGATCTTTGAGGCTTCTGATCTTTGGATGGGGTTTTTTGTGGGGACTTTTTTGTTGATGCTGTTGTGGTTGTTGCTTTCTGTTTGTTTGCTTTGCTTTTTAACAGTCAGACCCCTCTTCTGTAGGGTTGCTGCAGTTTTCTGGGGGCCCAGTCCGAACCCTATTTGCCTGAGTCTCTCCCACACCTGGAGCTGTCACCCAGTGGAGGCAGCAGAATAACAAAGATGGCTTCCTGCTCCTTCCTCTGGGGCCTCCATCCCAGAGGGGCACCGACCTGATGCCAGCCAGAATGCTCCTGTATAAAGTGTCTAGCGACCACTGTTGGAGGGTCTCGCCCAGTCAGGAGGCACAGGATCAGGGACCCGCTTAATGAAGCAGTCTGGCTGCCCCTTGGCAGAGGAGGTGTGCTGCCCTGAGGGGAATCCCACTTGTCTGGGCTGCCCAGATTCCTCAGAGCCAGCAGGGGAAAGACTAAGTTTGCTGATCTATGGAGACTGCGGCAGCCCCTCCCCCCAGGGGTTCCATCCTAGTCCTAGGGAGATCAAAGTTCTGTCCATAAACCACCGGCCGGAGTTGCTGAAATTCCCGCAGGGAGGCCCTGTTGGGTGAGGAGGGATGGGTCTGAGTTCAGCCTAAAGAGGCAGTCTGGCCATGGTCTGCCACAACCGCTGTGCTATGCCGTGCTGTGGGGAATTCCTCCTGGGTCCAAACCACCCAGTCTCCACGGCACCAGCAGAGGAAAACCGCAGACTGGAGCTGCAGCGATGGTGGCCGCTCCTCACCCTGGCAACTCAGCAGTCTTAGGCAGTCTCCTGCCGAGTGGCCTCCGAGAACCTGCACAACTCTGTGCTTGGGACTGGAGGCCTTGGTGGCATGAGCTCACGAGGGGACCTCCTGATCCATGGGTTGCACATATCAGTGGGAAAAGTGTGGTTTCTTGGGTGGGGTAGGCACAATCACTGGCCACCTCCCTTGGCTGGGGGTGGGAGGTCCCCTTGCCTTGGGTGGCTCCTGGGTAGGCTGTCACTCCACCCTGCTTTTTCTCACCCTTCGTGGGTCACGCCAACCGCCTAGACAGTCCCAGTGAGAACCTGGACACCTCAGATGCTGGCGCAGGATTCGCTGGCTGTTTTTGTTCTGCTCGGTGGGAATCTCCAACCGTAGCTGTTTCTAGTTGGCCATCTTGGCCCCAGAAATACTCTTTTTCTAGATTTTGAGTTATCAGTTGGGGCCCCATCTTAAAACAAAAACAAAAACAAAAAACAAACAAAAAATATGTGGTGCTAATACCTGTAGCAGAAGACTTTCTAAAACAGATTTTTCTACTTTAACTTGCCATTTTCTTCAGGCCAGAAAAGCTGAGACCTTAGCACTTTGCAGGAAGGAAATAGGTCTCTAGTGCATCCCGGAGACCCGTGGAACAAAGGGCTCCGTGAGTGCACATGGTTTCAACAGGGTGATGTCATGTGGCACAGCAATGTTCCCTGAACCTATGCCACATTGGTTTTTAACAGTATCATCAAACAACACATCTACCAGGACTCTTTAGGTTAAAAAAAAATCCAGCTCAAACTGGATTAGAAAAGGAAGAGGGGAATTAATTGGCTGCAGGCATGGCAGATCCAGGGGCCCCAGATGACATGAGGACTCACCCTGTTCCATTTCTCACTCACTATGTTGGTTTCATTTTCTAAGATGCCTTATACTCAGCAGTCTCTCTCCATGCAACGACAAAAGGTGGCCTTCAGCAGCTCCAGGCACACAGCCTCCCGGCTCAGCACCCTCACCAGAGAAAGCACAGATCTAGCAAACAATTAGAGGATGGCTTCATTTAATTGCATTAGGTTATGTGACCATCTCTGCACTCATTCCCATGATTGGATGTGAAAACTATTCCTAGAACTGGCCTGTGGTTCTGCACCATCCTTACCACATGGTCTGAGAGTGGGGAAGGGGTAAGGTCACCAAACAGAATGATGACAGCACACCTGGAAGAAGGGGAATGCTTGCTGGGCAGTGAAGAGGTGTCTTTCACATTAAGGCTGAGAAATGGAAAATGAATGAGTGGTCCAGGTGGTCCAAATGAGGCTCAAGAGGAAATTCCCCCTACTGCCTATTCAATTGGAATTCCCCTGAGGTTGGTGCTCAATGAAACTTTGTTAAATAATGAAATAATTATTCAAGAAAGCAGAAGATAGGAAATTGTCATCTGGAAGGCAAAATTGCAAACTACTGGAAATAGGCACGGTGGCTGACTGCCGTCCACCTGACTGGTTTGAAAATCAAATGATTTGACACATGGGCTCCTTGGAGAGATGAGGCGCCACCGCGTTTGGGCAGAGTTAGGCAAGGTTCCCACAAGATCTGCTGCAACCCAACACTGGAAACCCAGACTGATCAGCCTTGCTCCCCGTCCTGATGTCTGCCGGCACTGCTGGCAGAGGAAAGGCTCCTGTGTTACAGGCAGCTCCCTCACGGGCCCCTGGGTTGTCCTGACAAAGGAGGGGATGGCACCAGTCGCAGAAGCTGCCTGCCAACGCTCACAGTTGTTCTGGGCAGATAACTCCATCCTGACAAGCCTGACTTGCCCTAGAGTCTCTCCAAAGCAAGGGCTGTGGCTGCAGGAGGGAGGGACATGGCAGCTCTGGACACTCTCGGGGTATTGTTCTTAAGTGATCTGTGGACAAGCAGATTTGGTCCTTTAAACTCTGCCTTTCCTGTGGGCTGCCACTTCCCATCCATAGCCCTTCTTCACCACTGTGGTTCCACTTAGGTGACTGCAGACCTAAAGCCCTGCTGGGAGAATTGCATTTCCCAGCTTTCCTCTTGCAGCCTGTAACTGTCTTAAATAATAACACTAGGTGCAGCCCCAAATGGAAGGTGTGCAGGCTCCCGGGTCACTGAAAAGTGGGTCCTAAACCATAGCTTTCTTTATGCCAGCTGTATGTCTTTGGGAGAGAGGCTTACATTTTTGTTCCAATGTTTTTGTTTTTTGATAAACTTTTTATTTCAGAATAGTTTAGATTTATAGAAAAACTGCCAATACACTACAGAAAGCTCAACTGTCCCCATTATTGACAACCTACATCAGTATGACATATTTGTTTTAATCAATATTGATGCATTCTCATTAACTAAGGTCCAAACCTCATGCAGAGTTCCTTATTTTTTCCTCTATAATGTCCCTTTTCTCTTGCAGGTGCCCATCCAGGACCCCACATGACAGCTAGTCATCATGTCTCCTTGAGAACCTCTTGGCTGTGACAGTTTCTCTGGCTGTCCTTGTTTTTGATAACCTTAACAGTTTTGAGGAGGTCTGGTCAGGGTTTTTGTAGAATATCCTTCAGCTGGGATTGATCCAATGTCTTTCTCATTGTTAGACAGGGAACATAGGGAGGCCTGTTCTATTTCCTTTTCTGATGGCTGACGTGTAGTGAGCATCTGCTCTGAGCCAGCACAGTGCTAATCACTGCCCCTGGATGATCTCATTTAATCATTACAAAGCAAACACCACGTAGATATCATGATTAAGCCCATTTTACAGATGTGAAAAGTGAAGCACAGCAAGGACTAGTACCTTTGCTAAGGCCCGACAGCTGGGAAGATGGACGGCTGGTGGTGTTCCTCGGAGTCAGAGAGAACCTAGAGAGAACCAGAGATCAGGGATGCCAAATCCTCCTAGGATGCAGACTAGAATGGAATCTTGATCATAAAAATCTTGCCATTTATTTGTGGCAGGTCTATGAGCTCTAGTTTTAAATTTTGTCAACTCCTACTGGCTTGAGCAAGACGTTTGACTCGAGGCCTGTAGCTTCCTAGGCCTGGCAACCTCCCACCATAGAAGGCCCTCCAAGGCCAGGGAGCCTGGACCTCAGTGGGCAAGAAGGTGTAGATGCAGCAAGCCTGGGCAGGGATGGCCTGACGAGTGCCACCCCAATTATGAAAGGAATTTGCAGGAGAGCTGGAAGGACAGAGGAGTTCAGAATTTAGGTGGGAGTGATGTCTAGTGTGGGCAAAAGGTAGCAGGGGAGGGGAAGCAAGGAAGCCTCAGGTCGTTTCACACAAAGGGTGAGTGAGCCTGGCCAGTCTGCAGCAGATATTCAGCCACTGCCCCTGCCCCAGCCCACTCATCGGCTCGTGGCTTCCTCATGCTGTGGGATCCTGCAAACTACATTTCTCCTTTGGGTCCTGACAACAGGCAGGAGGCTGCAGGGCTCCTTTCTGTTCGGGCGTGCCCCAACTGTGGGCTCCAAGCTCTACTTCTTCCAACACCCCAAAGTCAGCCTTGGGGGCCTATGAGGCGTCCGTACACACTGGGCCTTGCCCCCTGCTCTGTCCTCCCAGCTTCTAGGTTCTGATGGCTAACAATGAACATTTGCCAGTTTAGTGTTGCCCTCAGTTCAGTCTTTTTTTTTTTTTTTTTTGAGACAGAGTCTCACTGTCACCCAGGCCGGAGTGCAGTGGCGTGATCACGGCTCACTGCAGCCTCCACCACCCAGGTTCAACTGATCCTCCTGCCTCCACCTCCCCAGTAGCCGGGACTACACACAGTCTCACACCACCATGCCTGGCTAATTTTTGTATTTTTTGTAGAGATGGGCTTTCACCATGTCACCCAGGCTAATCTGGAACTCCTGGGCTCAAGTGATCCTCCCGCCTTGGCCTCCCAAAGTGCTGGGATTACAGGCATGAGCCACCACGCCTGGCCAATTCAGTTATTTGTGCACCACCCTATGGATGGTTTTCAAATTCCCCTACACTGCAAGTCAATTCTTTCTTTTAAATATAAACATTTAAAATTTAAATATATGTATTTTTAAAAGACACTTCGTATTTCTATTATCAGTGAAAAACCAATGTCACTTGTCTTAATTTTTAAAAAATGCATGGCAATTAAACAAGTGTCTGTCCTTGTACTAAAATCTCTCTCCCACTGTTCGTGATGGAGTAACAGCCTCTGCAAAACCCTGGGGTATTCATTCAAATGGTATTTATTGAGGACCTATGGATGCAAACGCCTTTGTAATTGCTCTGAGTTTTACAAAAGGTGACCCAGACCCTGAGCCACAGTAAACCAGGCTTTCAAGCCTTCCTCCCCCACCTCCTTTCCACCCACAATGACCACTCAAACACTGGGCTTGGAATCTTTTGAAATGCCTGGTGGAGCTGGCTCCGTTCCTAATGGGTACGACTGGTGTGAGGAACTGGGGACACCGGGGAGAACAGACAGCTGAACTTGAATTACTCACATCTCACATTAGCTGAAAACCCCAGAAGTTTAACAGGAGATTATTTATTGTAATTTATGGAAATATATTAGAGAATTTCCCAATGTAACTGAAAAGGTCTAAATGATATTCAAAGGAGAATATTTAATGACATGTTAGAAGGTACTATATTTGAGAGCTGTTTGTTAAAGTGCTCCCAATTTTGACAAACATTTGTAGAAGTGTTTTTTTTTTTTTTATCTTGAGGGAACAGAAGTAATAATATGGGTAAAAACTTTGAGTAATATTTACAAGTGATACTGGGAAAAATAAGAAAGCATCTGACGTATTTTCTCTTGTTTGCATAATAAAATCAGACATCACCAGCTTATGTACATAATTATCAGGACTCATCTTTATAAAACCAATAAAGAATGTTAAATCAAGAATTTTTGTTAGAATTTTAAGTTAAACAGATGGTAAAGACTTACTAGTGCCGATTCATCTAATAAAAAAATCTCAGGATAAATTCATCTAATTTCATAAAATCAAAGCAAATAGAGTAAATGCTTTACCATTTTCTTTTGAGAATATATATGTGTATATGAATATATATGTGTGTATATATGTGTGTGTGTGTGTATATTGCATTAAGCACATTTGCAATGCTGTGAAATCAAAATCGCTACCCACTTCCAGAACTTCTTTATCATCCTAAACAGAGGTTCTGTACCCACTAAACAATAACCCCCATTTTCTCCCTCTCCCCAGCCACTGATCGTCTCTATTCTTGCTTCTGTCTCTGTGAATTTGCCAATTTTAGTTACCTTATGTAAGAGGAATCATACAATATTTGTCTTTTTGTGTCTGTCTTATTCCACTTATAACATCTCCAAGGTTCATGCATGTTGCAGCATGTATCTGCATTTCATTCATTTTTAGAGTTAAATAATATTCCATTGTGTGGCTATGTCATATTTTGTTTGTCTATCTATTGAAGGGCATTTGGGTTGTTTCCACCTTTTGACTATTGTGAATAATGCAGCCATGAATATGGGTATTCAGGTGCCTGTTTGAGTCCCTGCTTTTAATTTTCATGGTTATATCCCTAGGAGCGGAATTGCTGTGTCATATGGTTATTCGATGTTTAACATTTTGAGGAAGCCTTTTGTCATACTTTTATGCCAAATGAATCATTTGGAAATTGAATTTATCTGTACAGTTATAAGGCATGGTCCTTTTTAAATTTTATTTTAAATTCCAGAAGCATTTGGTTACCCACTAATACCTACTGAGCCCCTCCTGATTGCTAGGCTGGGTTCTAGATGCAGGGACTATACAGAGAACAAAACACAGCCCTTGTTCTCAGGCAACTTATGTTCTAATGTGGGAGACAGAAAGCAAGCATGTGAATCTATGATGTCAGAGAGTAAGAAAGTCCTAAGAGGACACAGAACAGGAGAGGGCGATGGAGAGTCTCCCTGAGCTCCTGTCATCACTGGGTGGCTGGGGAGGGCTCCTCAGCTGTATCAGTCAATTCTCACATTGCTATAAAGAAATACCTGAGGCCAGGCACGGTGGCTCATGCCTGTAATCCCAGCACTTTGGTAGGCTGAGACAGGAGGATCACCTGAGGTCAGGAGTTCGAGACTAGCCTGGCCAACATGGTGAAACCCCATTTCTACTACAAAATACAAAAATTAGCTGGGCATGGTGGTGCATGCCTGTGATCCCAGCTACTGGTGGGGTGGGGAGCTGAGGCAGGAGAATCACTTGAACCCAGGAGATGGAGTTTACAGTAAGCTGATATCGCACCATTGCACTCCAGCCTGGGTGACAGAGGAAGAACCTGTCTCAAAAAAAAAAAAAAAAAGAAGAAATACCTGAGACTAAGTAATATGTTTGTTTGTTTTGAGATGCAGTCTCACTCTGTCACCCAGGCTAGAGTGCAGTGGCACAATCTCAGCTCACTGCAACCTCTGCCTCCCGGGTTCAAGCAATTCTCCTGCCTCAGACTTCTGAGTAGCTGGGACTACAGGCACCCGCTACCATACCCGGCTAATTTTTTGTATTTTTAGTAGAGACGTGGTTTCACCATGTTAGCCAGGATGGTCTCGATTTCCTGACCTCGTGATCTGCCCTCCTGGCCTCCCAAAGTGCTGGGATCACAGGCGTGAGCCACCGTGCCTGGCCGAGACTGGGTAATTTATAAGAAGAGAGGTTTCATTGCCTATGACTCCATAGGCTGTAGAGGAAGCGTGGCAGCATCTGCTTCTGAGGAGGTCTCAGGGAGCTTCCAATCACGGCGGAAGGCAAAGTGGGAGCAGGCGTCTTACACGACAGGAGCAGGACCAAGGGGGTGGGGGAGGTGCTGCACACTTTCAAACAACCAGATATCAGGGGATCTCACTCACAATCAGACCAGCACCAACGGGGAGATTTGCCCCCATTATCCCATCACTTCCCACTAGGCCCCACTGGGGATGACAGTTCGACATGAGATTGGGGTGGGGACACAGATCCAAACCACATCATCAGCTATGTGAGGACTTTGGGTTTCTGGGTGAGGGCAGTGGCAGGCGCTTGCCAGGTTTTGTGCTGGGAGTGAGAGGATCTGATTCCTGTTTTGAAAGGATCCTTCTGCCTGTTGGTGAAAATGGTTGGGGAGGGCAGAGAGTGGAAACAGGGAGGCCCACTTGCTCTCTGTGTGGGACAGCACCCCTGAGAAGGCATTTCTTCCAGGCTTAGGGAGCCAGTGCATGAAGAGCACGTTGAAATCGGCATTTCAATCTGACATTGAGGTTGCTTTCCAGGAAATCACACTCTTTCAATGCCTACATTAGAAGGGCTATGTCGGCCGTTCACCTTGCCTTTTCGATTTCTCATCAAACTCATTGCCCAGTGTACTCCTGTGATTACGCACAAATGAGCAGATGAGGAGCAAATGGCATCCACACCTTTGCCAGCATCTCGGCAGCTGAGTCCTCCCCCCAAACACAAAAGATGCTAAAGAGGACATCTAGGCAAGATGCTCCTCTCTGAGCTAGGACCCAGGAAAAATAGTCTGTGAAATTAAGTGAATGCCTTCTTTCTGTGTGCTTCTCTCATCCTGTTTGAAGAAAACCAAATGTGAAAGAAGAATTAAAGAAGAAATCTGAAAGACTTCCCATGTGGAACTCTGGGATGGTAACCAAACCCAGCCTCTAACCTTAACATGAAGAGTATCTTGGGTTGTAATAACAAAAACAAAACAAAAAAATTTAGATTTTTAAGTACTTTGTTTATCTAGTTTTACAAACTTAGGAGTTACATGTTCCTTATTAAAATTTATTGGTGGAGGAGGAGAAGAGAATAGAAGAGGACAATATCAATTGTTCCATTTTGAGTATATGTTTCTCTTGATTAGTGAAGGGTTATTTCCAAATTCAATATAAGATGTTGGTGATCTGACGTTTAACATTTGAAGTTACTTAGAGTAACTCATTTCCCCAAATTCAGTAATGCCAAGAAACACAAGTAAGCTGATTAACTCCATGGAATGGGCCATCTGTGCTGTTTAATCCATTTTGGGGATGATGACCCCTGACACCACACTTTGGCGTCAGTATTGATGATTTCGTACATTTCCTGGCCCTCTCTACACTGGGGAAGTCATGTAACCACAGAAATAGTGTTTATTTTTCTTTTTTTCTTTTTTTTTTTTTTTTTTTGAGACGGAGTCTCGCTCTGTCGCCCAGGCTGGAGTGCAGTGGCGCAATCTCGGCTCACTGCAAGCTGCGCCTTCCGGGTTCACGCCATCCTTCTGCCTCAGCCTCTCCGAGTAGCTGGGACTACAGGAGCCCGCCACTACGCCCGGCTAATTTTTTTTGTATTTTTAGTAGAGACGGGGTTTCACCGTGGTCTCGATCTCCTGACCTCGTGATCCACCCGCCTCGGCCTCCCAAAGTGCTGGGATTACAAGCATGAGCCACCATGCCCGGCCGTATTTATTTTTCTTACATGTTAAATCCCATCCCAAATCATATGGGAAGAGCAAAACGACAGTGCAAACTGTAATCCAAACAAGATAAAGTGACAACAGTGGACCAGGAGGTCTTGAAAGTTAAAAGGCAAATAAAATCAGCCACTCAGAGAAACAAAGCCAGAGCAAACACAGGCAAACGTCCAGGAAGGGCAGGAAAAAAGTCCAGAGCTAAAGACCTGGCAGTCGGGAGGGTGGAGGTGGGGCTCAGGGCTTTGCCAAGCAGGTTAACTGAGGGTCTTCATCGGGGAGGAGCCTCTTTCCATCTCTCTGCAGTGGCAAGTAGGAGTGATATTTGCCTGAGGCCAAAGCGCCTAGTGAGGGCTCCAGGTCACAAAGCCAGTGAGTCAGTGACCTCCAGACAGCCAGGGTGGCTCCCACACCCAGAAAACAAGATCTGTCAGCCAGCAGCAGCTGGCCTTGCCCCTCCCCACAATCTCAGAAAGCAGGCATCAATAAATGGATCAGGCAGGAAACCAGCGCGTTTAACACATAAAGATAAGCAAATCATCACACATCAGCAGACACTTGAGGGAACTCAACAGTGGGGTGCATGACTCCAAATGCATCCAACTGAAGAACCAAAACCTAACGAATGGGAATAACCCAGCAAACTGAAGAAAATGGAGCAACTTTAGGTACTTCGGAGAGATTCAAGTAGTAAAGCATCATCTATGATGTAAATGAATCCATCAGAGATCTAAGAAGTTAAAAATGGGATTCTTGAAATACTGTATTAAGCTCCATGCATGGGCTGAGTAGCAGAATGGATATAGCTGAAGCTTAAGGGATTCTTCTAGAATGCACCAACATTCTATGTGTAAGATAGATAAGAGAATGTAAGATAGATAAGAGATATAGAGAATGAACCTCCAAGATGGACATCTAGTTAAAGAATTCTGGGAAGGAAGAAAAGAAGGAATGTGGAGAAGGAATTAAAAAGAAAAAATCAGTGGAAATTTTCCAGAGTTACAAAAAGACACGTGTCATCCTACTGAAGGTGCCCACTGCATTGGGAGCAGGAGAAATGAGGACAGGCCTGCGCTGGACACATCGTGCTGAATTTTCACAAAACCAAGACTGAGTGGAATATCAAAAGCTCCGAGAAAGAAAAATGAGGTTTCTTGCAAAGGAACACAGTTCGGATCGGCGTTAGACTTCTCACTGCCAGTGTCAGATGCTAGGAGACGATGTGGGACTTGGCAGTTCTGAGGGAAGCTGCCTTGCACGTAGAATCTTGTGCTGAGCCGAACTCACCTTCAGGTTAGAGAGCAAAATGGACCCTTGCAGAGATGCAAGGGCCCAAAAAGCTTGCCTTCCAGAGATGCTCTGAGGATGACTCGAGTATGTCCTCAAGGACCATGATAGTAAATCCAAAAATAGTACATGTTTGCAACACAATTCAAATAATGCAAACATGTACAAAGTAGAAAGTGAATTTCCTCCTTTTCCTCCCACCCCCAAGATAATTACTGTTTGTAACATCACAGTGTGAAGCACATTCTTCCAGATATTATGTGTGTGTGCGTGTGTGTGTGTGTAGAACACACATCTTTACAGAAAGAGCACATTCTACATGATGTTGGCAAAGCTACTTTTGTATCTGAAAATTTTACTATGGCAAACCATCCAGTCTCCTTACGTGCATCACTCCTGGTTCATGGTAAATTTCACACAGGCTTCTGTGCCCTGGAGGGCCCTAATTTATTTTACCGGTCCTATTAACAACGTTTACATTGCTTTTATCTTTCACTACTAAACGAACACTGCAGTGAATATCCCTTGGATTTTTATCTCCGCATACAAGCTAATATTTATGCGAGATAAACCTCTAGAATTGGAATAATTGCTAGATTAGAGGAAATGGCCAATTAAAAAAGTGATAGATCTTACTAACTCTTCCTCCAACATAATAATAACCATTTATTATTTATTATTTTTATTTTTTTAAAGACGAGGTCTCACTCTGTTGCCCAGGCTGGCGTGCAGTGGAGTGATCACAGGTACTCCCAGGCTCAAGTGATCCTCCCACCTCAGCCTCCCCAGCAGCTATGACTACAGGCCCATGCCACACTACCGTGCCAGGCTAATTTTTATTTTTAGTAGACACGGGGTCTCGGTATGCTACTCAGGCTGGTCTCAAACTCCTGGACTGAAGTAACCCTCCCACCTCCGCCTCCCGAAGTGCTGGGATTACAGATGTGAGCCACTGTGCCTGGCCCATTTATTTTTTAGATGACTGAGTTGGGCATTTAGCTCATCCAGGGATGGGTGTGTATGTGTGCTGGGGTACGCGTGTTGGTACCGGAGCTTCTGAATCCTAAAAGTGTTGGACGGGGCTGAACCACAGGGTTGAGCTTCCTGCCTGGGCTGTGAAGTGTCTCCTACAGATGGCGCTGTTGCCTAGCGCCTGTCACTCAGGCCGAGGGGCAGAGTGGTAATTTTAAGACAAAAAGAAATTAAGCAGCACGCAAGCGGGCTGCCGCATTTTTATGTTTATGCCGAGACGACCCAAATCTATGTTTCCTCACCTTCCTGGCTGTACAACTCAGATAACTTTGTGATCCACTCTTCTTCAGAAGGAAGAAAGAAAAGATTCTATTTGACCGTCTTTTTTGAAATGCTTAGAAATTCACCCTTTGAACATAAGTCTTTGAGAACTTCCATCAATGTGCATAGTGAGTGTGTTTCAGGAGAAGAAATAATTTAGATTTTAGCTCAGTATTTTGTTTTTCATTCTATTTCTTCTTCTAAAAACAAAAACAAAACCCTCTTGATCCAAAGGAAACACATGGAGAATGGAGAATTCCACAGCAGCCTTGCAGCATGACCCGCTCCAGAGGGCCCTGCCTCTGGGCTCCAGGCCCCCAGCGTTTGGTTCCAGGGCTTCTGCCCAGTGGCGATGGGGCTGGGAGACTAGACTCGCTGTGTCGGGAGAGCAGTGGGTGCCTCCTGGGCAGGAGAGCCTCATCCCTGTGTGCACCCACGCTGGGGCCTTCTAGGTGTGTGTCCCCGAGTGTGTTCAGTATGTCTCATGTGTTCAAGTGACAGACTCGAGCTGGTAAGGACCTGGAGTGCCTTTCTACCCAGGCAGAAATCAGGAATAAAGTGTGAGCTGTTGACAATCAGGCCTCCCGGACGGTAACTACCAGGTTCAGAACATGCTTGGAGTTAGGATTTAAATGTAAGTGGTAAGACTGTCCTCTCTGCCCGTTTGAAATGAACACAGGCCGTGTTGTAAAGATGAGCCCGGCTTCCTCTGTGGAGGAGGCCAGAAGCAGGTGTGGAGGGCTCAGCAGAGGCCTTTGCACTCGGAGACTTTCATCTCCTGCATCTTTTTAGGCCTGGAAGGCACCCGCATGCTCCTCTCTGCACCAAGGTTCCAGGAGGTGGTGACCTTGACGAATCTCAGTCAAGATTATGAATAATTTAGGAGTAACACAACCCAGCCAGAGAATGCTTTCCCAGACAGCAGATAGGCTGCCATTCTCCCAGGCGTTCCTAAGTGGGCATCAGATGTAGGAAGACTGGTGGGCACAGCAGCGGAGGGCTTTTTTCTTGGCATTATTAAAGGCTGACATGCTTCTTTGTGTGAGTTGCTTGTTCCACTGACATAGAATTGTTTTGTTGTTACTGTAGCTTTAATGTACACATAAGCAAAGCAAGCTCTTTGGGTACCATGAAAATGTGATGGTGGATATTTCTGTGTGTATTGAGCGTAAATCGTAAGAAAACCAAACAGATTTTAAAGGGTTGGGGGGGATGGCGGGGAGATCTGGGTGTTTGCAGAAGAATAGACTGTGGCTGGGGGTTCTGAACAGGCACTGCCATATGTCCCAGGCCACGTTTAGTGTCCAGTGATTATGGCAAAGGTGGGAACTTGAAGGGGCGACCTGGTAGCATTATGCCAGAACCTGGGTGGCAGCGGTCCTGGGCTGGACAGAGGAGCCTGGCTCTAGTGGAGGATCTTGGGCAGCGGTCAGGGAGCAAAGGCCTTGGGGTCATGGCCAGAGGTCAACAGCTAAGTGATATCTGGGAGCCAAGAGGTCAAGGCAGAGGGCTTCCTGCCAGTGTTTAATGTTGGCCAGAAGCAGACTCAAGGCTTGGGAGGCAGGTCAGCAAAGCAGGAAGGAATGGGCCGGGGAGGACCCAGGTAACAAGAAGTTGGTGGAAGCTTAGTGAGAAAGCAAGTGGGGTGGAGAGGGAGGGATTCATTTCGCGGGCATCATTTCACGGTCACATGCCACGTGGCATGGGGTACATGGGAGGCCTCACGTGGGTTTCTCCTGCTGGCAGCAAGGGCTCCATCCTGTGCTCAACCCTGGGGACACCGGACAGCTTTGAGGAGGTCACAGAACCAGGCCAGTGTTCAAACTCAGGAGCCGAATGCGGAGCCTGTGCTCGTAGGTGTCGCTAATTCCACTCCTGCTTCCTGTGTCCTGTGAGCTTAAGTGACGTGCTCCAGGCAGCGCGGAATCTGGGGCGTCTGGATTCCCACCCAGGCGTGTCAGACGCCCAAGCCTAGCCTCCTCAACCCAGCCATGCTGCTATGCCTCTGACTGGATCCCAGGCCAAGAGACAGAGGTTCTAACCCCCTTCTCCCCCGAGGTGGCCACCTTAGTTAACAGCTTTCTTGCCATCTGCCCTTCCCATCTCCACCCACTCCAAGTCCCTTCCTTTCCACCTGTGGAATATCTACTGGTCTCAGCCTCCTCCCCCGAGTGCCTCTTCCCTTCCAGCTGTCATCAGGACCATGTGACTCCTAGGACTCACTCTCTGCCTGCCCTACCTGCTCCCAACTATCTCTGCCCCCAGCTGCTACCCTCCCCCAATCCATCCTGTCCGTGAATACTAGGGCCTTTCTAAAGCAGTGATGGCACCTGAACACGCCCTGCTGGAAAGGCGGTGATGGCTTCCCCTTATCCTAACTCTGCAGCCTGGATCTCACTTCCTCTCTGAATCTCATGGTCCAGCTCTTGTGATGGGAGCTGGCTGGAGCCCCACAGAAGGATTCTAAGGTCAGGTCAGAGCTTCCTGGAGCCTAGGGCCGTGATTGATTAGCAATGCCTCCAGGGGCACAGGACGAGTAAGCAGGGCTGTGCTTACCGTCAATCTCTCTCTCTGGCAACTTGTGGTCACTTGAGCATACTATATGGTTTTGGGAGCCTGAGTTTTGAATGTCCCTTTCATTTCATGGGATATTTTACCCTCTTTGGGTCACTTTGCAAACTCTTAATTGTCCTTCAAGATTCTTCTCTGCAGAAGTCAATCCTTTGAGGTTTTAACAGACCCCACCAGCCATGTTATCCCCAGTTGCTGCTATAAACCCTTGGATATCTCTCTGGGCCTTCACTTCATGCCCTGTAATCGTGAACATACTCCTCCCCCATCTTTCCCTGCCTGCCGTTTACTGTGGGTTCCTGAAAGCACAGAGGGTTTTAGAAATCGCAAATTCCCAGTAGCTGGCACATAATCAATATTCAAAAATGAGAGTTGAGTTTTGGAAATCTACATCCTTTATATCTGCCTTTAAAATCAGCCGAGGAGAGCACGAGTAAATGGAGTTCTTATTTAACTGTATAAATGAATTCTTTTACCTGCTCAACTTTCATGAAAGAGTAAGGCCAAGGAATTAAAATACAAAGATAGCAGGATTCAGTTAAAGCAAAGAAATTAACGTCCAGGTCGCTTCTGAATTAGCTTTGCTTCAGTTTGCACATAGTTACAAAGCTCCTACTGTGTGCTGGACACAGTCATGGATTCCCCTCTGTGTCCACCCTTAGCGTCTTGGATGATGAGAATCAATCTCAGGGTTCCAGTGAGATGGGGATGGCCAGGCATAGGTTTGAGAACTTAATAAATGCATCAACAGGTGGAGAAATTGATCCACCCCTTCAAGTCTTGACTCGCTCGTGTGCAAAGTGAAGGAGACCAAGTCACCCATGGCTCCCATTCATTTACCGACATGCACTCTTCCTCCCCTTGGTAAGCATTTTCAATGGATTAGCCCCATTCATACTTACAACAAACCCACAGGGAAGGCACTAGGATTACTCCCATTTGATGGACACAGAGGCTGAGGCTCAAGTTGTTAGAGGAGCTGCTCTATCCACTGCTTTTTCAGAAGTCAGCTTCTGAGGATCCAATAAAATGCAGCATGGAAAGTAGCCTAGAAAGCCACCCAAAGCCATCGTACTTCGTTCACTCTGCAAGTGGCTGTCAGCTAGCTTTCCTTGGTCGGGATCAAGTCCACAAGTGCTGAACCCAAGGACGCAGCGGCGAGGAGCACAGACGAGTCTGGGCACTGGGGGAACCTGCAGGCCAGTGGGTCCTGTGGGAAACAGATGTTCGTCAAATATTCACACCAGTTCAGCTCACATGCCCCCTCTGTCTATTTGCTGTAGTATTTACCACATTCTGCCTTATCGTGTACTTAATGCTGTGCACATCTGTCTCCTTTATAAGACAGAAAGCTTTTTGAAACAAGGGCCATATGGTTTTCATCTGTCCTAGTGCCTGGTGTGGTGCTTTGCAGAGCAGTCCAAATATAATTTCAGAAAGAATCAGTTGACGAATGTAACTCCGTCACTGCAGCCTTGGTTTTCAGGTGCATTCGGGGGTCGCACAGCTTCTTCAGGAATTAAATCAATACTGCATACATTCACTGAGCACTGACTGTGCCCGACTGTAGGGTGTACTGGGAGGTGAGGGTCATGTCATCCTCCCTGGCCCTGGAAGAGACATCAAATGCTGGGTTTTTTGTGTGTGAGTTTTGAGGCATTGCTCTTTCTGAGCCCTTACACGATTCTCATCCCAGGCATCCATGCAAAAGCCTCCACTGCTTTTTGCACATAGCACACTGAAAGCTGGATCATGGGTGCCAGATTTTATAGCTGCTACAGGGAGGCTGCTGGGAGGAGGAGCAGGGAGGTGGCACATGATGCAGGGAGAGAAGGATGGAGCTGCACCCTGGCTTGCTCCTCGCTCCAGTTGACTGGTACATTTCCCTGCTTCACAGCTCACCCAGATGCAGTCACTTAACTCTGTGGTAGATCTTGCAGCACAACAGATTGGGAGGATCCCAGGCCAGACCCTGGTCTTTCTTCCTGTGCTCCAGATAATTTGCCATCCCGCAGAACTGCTGGGTGGGGCTGCACACCGTGCTAACCAGAGTGAGGGCATGATTCTGAGTCCAAGTTATCAGAGTGCAGCCTTTTCTGTAGCAGTATTACTGTGTGACTTTGGGTAAGTTACTTAATTTCCCTGTGCTGCAGTGTCTCATCTGTAAAGTGGGATAGAAGAATAATCCTACCTTCTGGGGTTATGGAAAGGGTCACATAAAGGCATCTGTGCCGTGAGCTTAGCATGGTGCTGGCAGGCGTCGCAGGGCTCGGCTCGTGCTGGATGCTACCCTTGCTGTTTTATCAAGGGCTGTTCAACCCGCTGGCAGCACCAACCAGCCCGTCAACCCCACACCTAGCCTACTCTCACAACTGCTTGGGGAACTTTTACAAGGGATAAATTTTCTGCTATGCAGCCATGATGAAAGAGGAAATAAATGTCCATGTGCTGATGTGGAACGGTTTCCAAGATACATAGTGAGGAAGCACAGTGCTCTGTCATGCGCAGTCAGCTTCTATTTGTGTAAAATACTGGAGAGATTTACACACATGCTTGTGTGTGCTCAAAATATTTCTCGAAGTTACCCACAAGGAACTTGCTACAAAAGGGGCCTTTAGAAAAGAAATAAATGTTTGGGTACTGGGATTGGGGGGGACAACTTTTTATATTGTTTGAATTTTACTGTTTTTTTTTTTTTTTTTTTTTTTTTGAGACGAGTTTCGCTCTTGTCACCAGGCTGGAGTGCAATGGCACAATCTCGGCTCACTGCAACCTCCACCTCCCGGTTTCAAGTGATTCTCCTGCCTGAGCCTCTCGAGTAGCTGGGCTTACAGGCACGTGCCACCACACCTGGCTAATTTTTGTATTTTTAGTAGAGACGAGGTTTCACCATGTTGGCCAGGCTGGTCTCGAACTCCTGACCTCAGATGATCCATCCACCTTGGCCTCCCAAAGTGCTAGGATTGCAGGCATTACCGTATTTTGTTTCCTAAATGACAAAAGAGTCCATCTCCATCTGAATACAGATTCCTGGACCCTCTTTCTAGTCTTCTGATCTCATAGTTTTCAAGTGGGAACTGAAAATACATGCCTTCGTGATGTTTCCTAAGTGTCGTATATGATCCACTAGATTTTAGAATGTCTGCTGTAGAGTGAGAAGGACAACCTGGGGGGCTGCTAATCAGCACCACCCCAGCATGCGGTGGGCCACAGGTTTGTGTCTGCCCAACTGATGTGAGTTGTGGAAGGGCAACGGAGGCAGATGCTTCAGGTTGGCTAATCCTATATCTGTTTCTAACTCCTTTCTCCCTTTTCTGTTTCCTCTTCGGAGGGTGGAAAGTGAAATACCCACTTTCTCAGACTTCTAGGAGTGGCCATATCTACACACAAGTGTTCTGGGAGGCTGCAGGAAAAGCTCTGGCTTTGGGGAGAAAAATGATATCCAGGGGGGATTGGCTCCAGGACTCCCCGCAAGCACCCAAGTCTGCGGATGCTCAAGTCCCTGAGATAAAATGGCGTAGTTTTACACATAACCTGTGCATATCCTCCTGTCTGCTTTAAATCATCTCTAGGCTACTTATAATGCCTAATACAATGGAAGTGCTATGGAAATAGTTGTTATACTACATTGTTTAGGGAACAATGACAAGAAAAAAGTCTGTACCTGTTCAGTACAGACACGATTATTTTCTCAAGTATTTTTGATCTGCCGTTGGTTGAATCCAGGGATGTGGAACCCACAGACACGAAGAGCCAACTGTATTTAGATGGATTCCTTTCCATTTCCCTCTTATCTTGAACTCCTCCACGGTGTCTGGAGCTTTGGCAGCCATTTTGCACTCATGAAGAAAAGTCCAAGGGAAATCGTGAAGACCTCAGCCGTGGTAGCATTAGACCCCTCAGATGATGCATCAGCCACCTTCCCAGACTTCTTGTCCTGTAGGTGAAAGGAACCCCTTTTTATTGAGGTTGGTCAAGTTTTCTGTTATTTCCAGCTGAAAGGAACCTAAGATATGGACACTGAACTAGGGATGCGAGAGACTTGGGTTCCAGCCCTGGCTCTGTTTCCGATGGCTGGGTGGCCTCAGGAAGATTTCTGTCCCTTTCTGATCCCCAGTTTAACAACTTATAAAACATGTTGAGGCTGAGAGTGGTGGCTCATGCCTGTAACCTCAACACTCTGGGAGGTCAAGGCGGGCAGATCACTTGAAGCCAGGAGTTTGAGATCAACCTGGGCAACATGGTGAAATGCCATCTCTACTAAAAATACAAAAATTAGCCAGGTATGGTGGTGTGCACCTGTAGTCCCAGCTACTGGGGAGGCTGAGGTGGGAGGATCGCTTGAACCTGGGAGGCAGAGGCTGCAGTGAGCCGAGGTTGCACCACTGCACTCCAGTCTGGGCAACAGAACTAGACTCTGTCTCAAAAAACAAACAAATGAACAAACAACAACAACAAACCCATGTTGAACGTTATACCTCATACTGATGATGTTGAGCATTTTGTAATATGCCAGTTGGACATTTGAATGTCTTCTTTTGAGAAATGTCTGTTCAGAATTTTTGTCCATTTTAAATTGGACTTTTTTTTGCTATTGAGTTGACTTCCTTGTATTTTGGATATTAGCTTCTTATCAGATGCACAGTTTGCAAATATTTTCTCACATGCTGTAGGCTGTCTCTCCACTCTGTTGATGGTTTCTTTTGTTGTGCAGAGCTTTTTAGCTGGATGTAATCCCATTTGCCTGCTTTTGGTTTTGTTTCCTGTGCTGTGAGCTCTAATCCAAACACATCCTTGCTCAGGCCAATGTCATCAAGCATTTCATGGATGTTTTCTTCTAGTAGTCTTATGGTTTTGGGTCTTACAACACCTAAATCTTTAATCCATTTTGGGTGATTTTTGTATAGAGTGAGAGATAGGGGTCCAATTTCATTCTGCATGTGACTAGCCAGTTTTCCCGGTACCACATATTAAAGAGACTGTTCTTTCCCCAGTGGGTGTTCTCAGTGCCTTTTTGAAAGGCCACTTAGCTCTAAGCACATGGAGTTATTTCTGTGTTCTCCACCCTGTTCCACTGGTGTATGTGTGTGTTTTTACTCCTCGGTCTTCAAGATTTTTGAGAGCTTGGAGCCTGGGTGTGCCAGCTCATTTGTATCTCACTGTCTTCCTCCCCAAACCCAGTGCCCAGCATATAGCCTGGCACACATGAAAGGCTCAGCCAATTGTTTGGGTTTGATATACATGTTAATATTGGGAGATTGCTGCATACACTTAAGTGCCGATGTTTCAAGCTGCGGAGGCAGAAGTCTGGGGAAAACAACAGGTTGGAACTTCATTGCAACTCGGAACACGTCTGGCTGGCGTATGAATCCATCTGCCATGATGGCTTGGATAAAAATAGTCCACATTGGAGGCTTCATTCTATTTGAATGTACAGATTAACCAATACTATAACGACTATTTTCAGAAAGCGTCTTGCTGAAACTTTGTAATGATGTGTTTAGGCTTCACAGCTTTAAAACACGATCTTCTAGGTGAAAGACGATAAATAGCTTCAAAGGAAGGTGTTCCCCCGCTTTCCTGCCCTTGGAAAACATAACTAGATGATGAATAAAAATGACTCTGGACCTGTCCATACCACCCATGAAATATTCCACTTCTTGAGTATTTTATGTAACCAGTGTCAGCCTGGCACAGTGCATTAACACCAAGAGTTTCTTGTGATGTTTTCTGGCTGATAATATTTTCCTTACAAGTTCTGTATGAAATCTAAAGCAATAACAACAAAACAGTGCACTTCTATGCTCTTAAAACTGTAATTGTCTGATTTTTTAATTAGATGGGATGTCCCAATTTCCCAGGGGAGTCGATGGGACGCAGCGTTTTATAGCTCATCATTTGGACACCTTAATTCTGAAGATTGGGTCCAGGTAACAGGGCCAACAAGAAACTCCTGCACCAGGAAGGTCAGGGACACAGGCCAGGAACCCTGGCTCGCACATGGTGGCTGCAGCTCCTTGTTCATAGGATCTTGGGCATCCATCTCTTGCCAGTTTCCCCATCAGTAAAACACGGATGCTGGACTAGATAAGGGTTTCCCAACTCAGCGCTACTGACGACTTGGGAAGGATGATTCTTTGTTGAGAGGGGCCGTCCTGTGCCAGTTAAGATGTTTAGCAGCACCCCCAACCTCTACTACCCACTAGATGCTAGTAGCAACCCCCAGTTGGGATAACCGAAAATTTCTTCAACATTGCCAAATGCCCCTGGAAGGAGAGGGAAAAATGACCTGCGGTTGATGACCTCCTCACTGTGGCTGATGTGCTTTGGTGATGCATATGGAGGAGATGGTTCAGAGTATTCACACCGTGCGTTTCCACTTCTCATGGCTCCTAATTACTCCCAGTGGCTCTGGAGTGGCTCCCCACCCTATGTGCACGTTCCTTCTGAGAGCCTCAACAAACTTGTCTTTACCCAACTTTACAGTTTTATACGTTTTGTTCACGTATAACTCACATGCAGAAAAGTGCAGGTCAAAAGTTTATATCTCAATGACTTTTCACAAAGTGAGCAATCCATGTGGATGTAGCCAGCGCCTAAGCCAAGCTTAGGCGGGACTGCAGGACTGGAGACATGCCCTCTCCTTCTTCTCCTCTGCCCCAAGTTAGCCACTAGCCTGACTTTGGAACCATAGATTAGTTTTATCTTGTTTGTTCAACTTGATACAATGGAGTCATCCTGTATGTGCTATTTAGGTGCCTAGCTTCTTTCACTCTACATTACGTTTGTGAGATTCATTCATGCTCTGTGCACTTGCAGCCCATTCACTCTTGGTGTGGATGGCATTCATTATCTGACTATGTGGCAACTGAATCTTCCATGCCACTGGGGAGGGGCCTTTGGGGCATCTACAGGTTGGGGATTATAAGTTCCACTGCTGAGAACATTTGTGTGCATATCTTTTCATGAATATGTGAATGCATTTCTGTTAAGTCTATACTGAAGAGTGGAGTTGATGGGTCATAGGCCATGTACATATTCAGTTTTAGGGGCTGCCGAACAGATACTTCTGGAAATTAATAAGAAAAAGACTGAAAACCTTATAGAAAAATCAATGAAAGAGTTGAACGGTCACATCGCAAAAGAAGATGCTCAGTTGTCCAATAAACACGGAATGGTGGTGCTTAACCACTGTAGTCATCTAGGAAATGCGCATTGAAACCAGGCCATTCTACTGCGTCTCCATCAGTGGCTATAAAGAAGGACAAGTTGAAAAGGACAGGGAGGAACTAGAAGTTCCGTATGCTGATGGTGGGAGTGGAAATTAGTGCAACCACTTTGGAAAACTGGCAATATCTTCTCTGACGTTTGTAAGCCACAGAAAGGCCCAGGTAAAAACAAACATTTATGATTGGGAACAACTAGGTTTTATATAAGATAGAAAAATTAAACAAAGGATTTGTGCTTTGTAAAAAGCTACAAGGAGGTCCAAAGCCGGAAGTTATGCAAAACCTAGGATTTGCCCCTGACTGGGAGTGCAGGGAAGATGTGGAAGAGCAGAGAGGAAGAGGAGGCTAGGGTTAGGTACCTGCTCAGGAAGGCTGAAGGGAATTCTGGAAGGAGAGGGGCCGGTGTCCTGCTCCTGCTGTCACACTCTAGAACCTTGTGGGGCTGCTGTGATCCCACAGAGAACCTGAAGAGGGCTCCCAGTTCCCTATGGCCAGCGCCAAGCTGCAAGGACATTAGGGAGTATCTCCAAGGCTTGTGGGTGGGGTAGGAAGTGAAAGACTAAGAGAGCAGGGGCCAGGATCTTTTCAAGGCTGGTGAGGAGGATGCAGGGAGGCTGTGGCAGGGACCACAGGCAGATGCCATGCCAAGGAATGCCCACCAGCCAGACAGATGGGATCTAGCACCTGCAGACACATGCAGAGACCAGAGGGGCAGGGGGCTGATGGATCACCACCCTCCTCTGCCACTTCACCCCCAGACAGGGAGAAGGAGCTAGAGGGTAAAGCAGTGTAAGATGATTTGCCCAAACGTGACTAGTGAGTAAGATAAAAAAAAAAATTCATATTTGACTAAATATTTGGTGGATTAAACTGAACGGGTCCATAGGTGACAGCTTAAGTGTTCTTCTCTAGGAAGACTGGGGGATTGAGATAAAAGCTCAGTCAATTATAGCAGGCAAAGAAAAATTCACTGTGAGCAGTCGGGCCACTGGCTGTGAATTGCCCACGTCTCTCTTCTACCTGCAGCTCCCAACTGCAACACTGATGGTCTTCCCTTCTTCCCTCCCTGCTTTCCTTCTTTATAACAAAGACAACCATGAGCTACACACTGGAGACCCAGCAGGCAAGAACACGAACACTGCTCTCTCCCTCACTTCTCTCTCAGGTCTAATGGGAGAAACAGCATAAAACAGAATGACTACGTCATGGAATACTTTTACTCTTGCATGCAATGAGTGATGCTTTGGAGGTGGTTGTTACAAAGAAGGTGTCTCCGAGAAGCTTGGAAAGGATGAGGAGGAGGCAATTGTTCCAAATAGTGAACACCTGGGAGCAAGCTCCAAGGAGTGGGAGTGGCTTGTGCAAAGGCCCTGGGGCAGGACATTAGTAGGATTTTCCAGGGAGTAAAGGAAGTTGATTGCCGCTCAGTGCTCTGAAGGGAGCATGGGTAGGGGCACAGACTGTGCAGCCCAGAGGGAGGGATTTGGAGAAATAATGGAAAAACCATTGCAGGGATTTCAGCAACAGGAAAAGCAACCTCATTTGTGTGATAGGCTCATTCTTCTTGCTGTGATATAGAGAATGTATTAGAGGAGAAGAGTGGAAGTGAGGGGCCGTTTGGAGGTGGTGCCAGAGCCTAGAAATAATGGTGGCCTAGACGAAAATGACGGCATTGGAGAGAATGTGCATGAATTTAAGATCTCTTAGAAGCAGAAATATAATAACCATAACATACACTATTATAATTATAACCACCACTTGCTGATAACCTCCTCTACGCTGGGCAGTATGCTTACAGCCTCATATATAATATTCAGTGTAACCCCACGCGGAAGATACTCTCTTTATCATCCATGTTTTGTAGATGAAAAAATGGAGCTTCCTAAAAATTACATTGACACAGGACAGGGGAGCCCCAAATTGGGGCTTAGACCAAAAGGGTTCTTTGCTTCACCCAGGAAAGAATTTGAGGGTAAGCTGGTGGTAGAAGAAAATGCTTTATTGAGATGGCAGTGTTCCAGCCCCGTGACTGCTCCCGCAGAACAGGCCACCCCATAAGCGGTGTGCCGGGAGTAGCAGCTCAGGGCAGTTCTGCAGTCGTATTTATACCCACTTTTTAATTTTAATTTAATTTAATTTAATATTTTTGAGACAGAGTCTTGCTCTTTTGCCCAGAGTGGAGTGCAGTGGTGCGATCTCAGGGTCATAGATAGTTTGTGTAAATGCTAAAGCGATATTCAAATTTGTGTTACTTTCAGAGAATAAAGAACCACCAGTCCCAACAGCCCTAGTACGGTTTTTTCTTTTCTTTTTTTTTTTTTCTGGAGATAAGGCTTCAGGAACAGGAATGGAAATGTCCTTTCAGAGAATCTCATGTCTAGAAAGTCCCAGACAGGGTCGAACCTGAAGTTCTTTCTCCCTGAAACCGGAAGGAAAACCTCAGCTTGGGCTTAGGGCCTGCTCTGCCCCTGGAAACATCTCTCTCTTCTCCCATGTATTATATTCCCCACTATGTGATGGCCCCTCCCATTTGTCAGGGGTGCCTAGAATGTTGTGCCCCTCACCACCTTCCCAGGGGGTCTGCCCCCCAGAATGCCTGGCTTCACTTTCTACCTTTTCTGCAGAGCTTGCCTTGGCAAAGCCATCCCCAACGCCTCTCCTTCCACATCTCCCGTCCACCCCATTCTCCTCTCCTGCTTTGCCCATGATGATAATCACTAACATTTATTAAACGGTTCCTCTTTATCGAGAGTTTTGAAAGTGCTGCCTTGTTGGGCCCTGCCAACCTCCCCAGCAAGGTAAGAGTTGTCCTGTACATTCTGCTTACAGATATGGAAACTGAGGTTTAGAGAGGTTTCAGGACCTTGACCAAGTCAGTCATGCTGGTGAAAGGTAGCCTGGGATTCCAGCCTCCATCTCTTTGGACAGCTGTGTCTCTGCTTCTCCATCTCCTCCTTGAGGTCAGGGCTTCATTGTCTCAGTAACTTC